>NC_141765.1:5171414-5497842 GCF_982258835.1 Parasteatoda tepidariorum | reverse complement strand
AAAAAAAGTTAAAGCAGAAAGTATGACGAAGAGAAGAAAAATACTTAAAAAGATTTTAAAAAAAGCTTAAAAAATATAGGGAAAAGAGTAAACAAAAAAGTGATCTAATTATAATAATAATAAAAGCATCAACGGATTACACAATGATAAACTCTCATAATTTAGAACGGACTACTAAACTGTGAGAAAAAAAAATTAAAAACATTTTTTTAAATTATGTATTCAAACATATTTTACTTTCCATTCCATGCCTGAAAAAAGTAACATTTTCCACGTTAACTGTGGTTATATGGTGTAATTCCAAGAAAAATCTTGTTTTTAGGCATTTGTGTGGCCTATGGATTCCTAACGAGCATCAAACATTCTCAAAATTAAGTGTTCATTCACTGGGAAATTTAGTGTTTATTCACTGGTAAGAACTGTTCCTTCACTTGGTTATCTTACTACTTATTATTTAAGCCAACAAAAGCTTAAAACAATATTATGTAAGTTATCTAAAATTTTTTTTACATAATTTGCATTTAATAACAAATACGTCGACACTATCATTTAGCTAAAATTACAAATTTTGAGATTTTTATGATTTTTTTTAAGGGCAAGCTAAGCTGAAGTGTTCATTCACTGGTTAGTTTACCCTATAAGATGTTGAGAAATTTGCGATGTTGTGAGAGATGCTTAAAAATGTTGACTACGCATTTTTATTGATATTTATAAAATATACATTCAAGAAATTGATAAATATTTTATTCCAAATTTATTCATACGTATGTATATTATTGCAATTGTATCAGTTATTGAGTAAAAAAAACTGAAAAATAAAAAGTAATCACATTAAAGAAGCACAATCTGTTGTATAATCATATTCTATCAGAAGTGTGCTTTTATAAAACTCGACATTCGTTGAATAAAATGTTTTTTATTCAATAAAATGTTTTATTCAAATTTCTTTACTAAATTGCAAATCGATTTTTAGAAGACTAAAAAAGAAACATTGTATTTTATAGTTTAAAAAAAATAAAAATAAAAAGATTAGCAAACGATTATTAGCGAAAAAAATATGAATGAAATTTTACACTACGCGCGCGCGAAGTCAAGTTCCTCGCAAGTTTATCACATTTTAATATTAATCGCCCCATTTAATCATTTCCTTATTGTCGCCAAATTATTTTTTTAAAAATAATTAATTTTAATTTTTCTCAGCTTCTAATAAATGGAAACAGTTGAAACTTTAGATTTTTCAATTGAAAAATATGTAGATTAATATGGTATAAAAAAAATTCATACCTTATAATTCAAAATTTTTTCATCCTCAATTTAATTAAATAATAAAAAATAATTAATAATTATTAAAAATTATTTTTTTCATGAAATTATCTTTGGGTAAATGAGTTTTATGAGTGGGTGCAATTTTATTTAAATTGCTTTATTAGTTTTAAAAATATGACTAGAAACGTGAAAAGTGAAATTAACATTAAGGGATACGAACTTTGGATCGCTCTCCTGACCAAACTATGGGGACCATTTTTCCCAGATTGCGGCTACCCCCTATATTTTGAAGGTTAAGAATCCAAATATGTAAAAAAAATTATATGTTTATTCAGAGAATGTACGTTTTTGTGTCTGATTTCGTAACTTAATTAATAGTTAGCACTAATTAATTAGCATATTTGAGGTCACCCCCAGGAACCATTAAGATTGACACTTAATTCCTGAAAATCCGATCATTAGAACGAAAGTTATTCAGGGTGATATCTTTTTTTTTTGCGGACTGTACAGGGACATGTATTACTGTAATAAACACTGGTTCAGATCGGTATTGAACAAATGTCTTCAATTGGGTTCCTTTCCAGATCCTTGGAAAAAAGCCTCTGTCTGCCTGATTCCCAAGCATGGCAAAAATCCTCAATTACCGCAGAGCTATCGTCCAATCTCTCTGCTCTCTACCTGGGGTAAAATTTTGGATAAGTTGATTGCTGAGAGATTAATCTACTTTTTAGAAAGCAATAATATCTTACATGAAAATCAATTTGGCTTCAGGAGAGGCAGGGGAGCGGATGACGCGCTTAAATTTGTTGTGGACTATGTCACAGCGACTAAACACGAAGGTAAACATACAGTGGGCGTCGCCATGGACATTAAAAATGTTTTCGGCTCTGCTAGTTGGAGGCTGCTTAAGCAGGAATTAAATAGTTTGCATTTTGATTTTTTAAACAATAGATATGTTTGTTTTAATCGAAATGATGTTCTTATTGAATCACCAACCAATGTAGGGGTACCCCAGGGCTCGTCCCTGGGACCCATTTTATGGCTCATACTCATTAATTCATTGATCGTCAATTTTAACTATTATGATTGCAGTTTGCTTGCCTTCGCCGATGACGTCTTTTTACTGATGAAGCATTCAATACTCTATAGAATCGACAAAATAGGCACAGATATTATACAGTCTCTTACGGACTGGGCCAGGGAACACAGCCTTGTTTTCGCACCAGAAAAGACAAAATTGATCACATTTCTTAAAGACGCCAAATGTGTTAGAAGGCAACCGCGTATCAAAATGGCTGGCACAACTACTGCCAATATTAAACCAGTAAAAACACTTAAATATCTTGGCGTGATTTTTGACCCTCGGTTGAGCTGGATGCCACATCTCGAGCAGTTAAAGTCGACATCTTTTACAACAAAATGAAACAGTTCAGTAGAGCCACCTGGGGCTTGTCCCCAAACATTCTTAAGCAAATTTATCTCCGAGCTATTGAGAAAAAAATCACTTACGGAGCCTCTGTATGGTATAAAAATAACGTGAAAATTAATAAGAAGTAGAACTCCATACAGCGCATCCCCCTTCTAAATATCCCCAAATGCTACTCCACCACCAGCACAGAGGCTCTCCAAATTCTTGCTGGTATTCCCCCCATCGACCTAAAAATTAGACAGACTTGTACTATAAAGAAACATCGGTGGACGCGAGATAAGCAAATCATTTTCGATAGCGACTTCCAAATCAGAGAACTAGATGCCTTACCGATAGATACCCCAGTACACCATAATCCCTTGGATCTCAAGATGATAGAAAGGGGCTACAGCTCACCGAGGGGTGTGGGTTATGAAATCTATACAGACGGCAGTAGAAAACAAATAACAAATTCGGATACAGGGTTGACCGAGGATAGAGTGGGCTGTGGTTTCTTGGTGAAGCTTAATAACAACACCATTTATCAACACTGTGCTAGACTTAATAACGATGCAAGTGTATACCCCGCCGAACTCACTGCCATCAAACTTGCAATCACATGGGCAAACGCTGAAAATATTAATGCATTTAATTTATTCTCTGATTCTAAATCCTCGCTGCAGTCGCTAGAAAACCCAAATCCGAATGACCCACTTGTGGAAGAAATTAAGAACATGGTCAAATATAAAACATGCTGTCTCAACTGGGTAAAGGCACATTCTGGGGACATTGGCAACGAGGAAGCTGATGCACTTGCCAAACAAGGCACTCTTCTTGGCGGGGTTGATCACTATTATCCTCTTTCAAAACCACAAATCAATTACAGACTGAGGCAGGTAAGCAGCGCAATTTGGCAGGACAGGTGGTCAACCACAACAAAGGGGAGACATACCTATATCTTCTACCCAATGGTCAAGGAGAATGGACTCTCCAACGATTTCTTTCTTAATCAATTTCTCACGGGCCACGGAGTTTTCGGCGACCATCAAGCTAGGCTATTCCAAGCTACAGCCAGCTGTAAATACTGTGGAAAATATCAATCTCTTAAACACTTAATCGCCGAATGTGACAAATTCCGGACACTCCGAGGAAATCTCTTTCGTAATATGAACGACTTGACTCTTTGGTTCCGATCTAAAGCACAAAAATATGCTATCACTGGGATTATTAAACGTACCCTGGTAGATATAATGACACCACACGATCTCATGGACCCTCTTCATATGAATCAAATTTAGATCTTTGCACCTAATTAACATCTCTCGGGGTTGCATAGCGACCACCTGTCCTGCCACAAACAGCTTAATGCTCTTAATGCTTTCTTTTAATTCTACTCATTTCACTTCATTGCTATTTATTTGTTTTTAACTTTGGAATCCTTTTGGTTCAATGATATTTTATATTTTATATTCTGGAAGCCTGTTGGTTCAATTTCTATGTTTTCAATGTTTTATTACGTTTAAATTGCTTTTGCTTATCTAATTTACCTTTTGATCCAATGTTTTTAATGTTTACAATCTTTCACTTACCTGTTTACCCTCTTGGATCCAATGTTATATACTGTATTCTTTTTCAGATTGTTGTTGTTAGTAATATTCAAAGATACTTAAGAAATCATGTAATGCTATATCAAATTCGTCTCAATTCAAATCTAAGGCATACAAGTCATTGTCAACTAAAATTATAGAATGTCAACTAAAATTTAGGATAAGCATTAAATATAATTATATTTATTTATTATTCCTTTATTTTGTTTTATTATTCATGTTTATCATTGTAAATTCTCATCTTCTTTTGTTTTCAAACTGGAAATTGTTTTGCATCCTTTTGTTGATCAATAAATTTTCACCCCGGATGTCCCCGCTAGGGGGCGGGACGGGGCTCAGCTTTGAATATTTTTTCTCATTATCAATATTTCTATAATTCTTATAATTATGAGAATACATAAGAATAATTTCAAGAACTATAATACTTATATATTATTTTTATAATTAATATTATTTCTTCTAAGAACTTGCGCTGTCTCGATTGTTTCGACATTTTTCTGGTTAATAACTAACAGTTAGTTAGAAATGAAACAAAGCTATCAAAATAAAATATAAGCTACTTAACAAAACATTTAATTTTTGTCACTTTTTCTTTCACGAAAATGCCTATCTAAAATTTTAGGTACTTTCCTGAAATTTGAATTCACAGTTATTCTGATTGAACTAACTACGCAACAGTCTTCGCAGAACAAGTCGCAACAGTCTTATTCGCAGTCTACGCAACAGTCTTATTCGAAACAAGCAAAATATAAAAAAAATAATAGAGTATTAACTGTATATAACTGTTAGAAAAAGTCATGAATTGAAATGTGCAAAAACGATAAGATGATGAGAGCATTTTCGATGCAAGAGTTCTTAAACGGTCATTTGACCGATTATGGCATGTTTAATGTTAACTATTTCTAATTTATTTCTAATTCGAAAGCTTTAATTAGCTATAAGGAACTATGTAAAATTTGATTCTAATATAATAATTGTTATAATTAGCTATGACCAAGATTTTATATTTTATCACTTAACCATGATTACTCCTTACCCTTTCTTTAATTCAACTTATCTATGTCAATAGTTAACTAGTATCTAATCTAATAGTTTTAATTTATAATCTAATAGTTTTAATTAGCAATATATAATTTAATTCTAATCTAATAATTATTCTAATTGGCTATGGCTATGATTTTATAGTTAACAATTGGCTATGATTGTTCCTCCCCCTATTTTTATTTTAGTAAGCTGTGTCTATAGTTAAATATGTCTAATTCATTTCTTATCCAATAATTCCACTTAGCTATGTCTAATTTAATTATAATCTAATAATAGACATTTTCAACCTTTCTTAGAAAGTTATATTTTTAGTTTTAATTCATTGAAAATCACTCATAAAACCTGATTCTTTTCTCCAAAATGTTTATTGATTCAATTATTAGACATTCAAATTGCCCTAGAAAGCCTCTGGTTGAATGTATGTAAAGAGATGCAATCATACGCAATCCCTAATTGGTTATGACGTTACATATGACAAATGTTTGATATCTTTTATATCTTAAAATCATTCCTTGTATATTCTAAGTTATAAATTTTGTGAATTAAATTTAAGCTTTTTTACGAGTGTATGCAAACTAGAAGAAGGATTTTGAAAACACCAGATTGTTCACTTATTACTAAAATAGACAAAGAAATGATTATGCAACTTTCTCCTTGGCTCTCTTGTATTTATCTCGATCTCTTTGCTTGAGATCAAAGATGATATTGAAACTGTTAAGTGTAGAAAAATCGTTTATTGATTGTTTTTATCTAATTCAGTTTAAGAATCAGAATTCTATTCGCGACAACTAATTTCACCTCATGAAAATATTTTGTTCCGGGCATGCTGTAGCTGATAGAGCTAATCGGTCAATCGGTCGTGACCAACGGAACAGGGTTCCACTTCTAGTGTTGATACCATAATGTTTCCTCCAATCCTTCAACACATAAAAAATTTCTAGTATCCTACACTCTTCAGTCGATGACCCAGGATAGTTAGAACATTAAAATATCATTCACGCATAAAGTGTTCAGTACCGACACAGAGTTCCAATGTCCGTTTAAGCTTTTTTCATAGTTTAAAAGCTATGGTTGTTGTAATTGGTTGCAACACCGTATAGTTTTGTATTCTCAGTTTTCAAATCGTACTAGCTGTGAATAATTTCAAAACAAAAACAGTAAAAAATGTTTCTAGCAATAAGTTTATGGTCAAACAGAGGAAAATACTTCTGTCTGTTAATTTACCTTAATTTCTGAATGAAAATAACAAAAGTGCATACACTTTCAGCGAATCATTAAGCTAACAGTTTTTCTTTTACGAGAGCTGAAGGATTTTTCATGTAAATATTTACTAATGTAGTTACATTTTTACTTTGTATTAAATATTTGCATACCCAGTAATGCTTCTAGCTACTCTCAACATCAGTGAATAGAAATTTTATTTGTTAGAAATTATTAACTTGGCATTTAATTAAATATTAATTTATTTAATTAAGTGCTTTTAATTTACATACTGGTTTTTATATAATCAACCAACAAAGCAATTTTTTTTTATTTTATTCACATTTTGTAATAATACGCATTTTATGTAATGCTCGTTTTCTTAAACATTTATTTTAAGATCTGTTAAAAATATATAGTTTACCGACGAAATACATTTATAAACTAGCAAACTATTTAGTGAAATTAATATACTATACTATGTTCCCAATTTGCAGGTAAAATCATATTAGCTCATTTCTCACCATTAAATCATCAACGTTTAAATTTTGTTTAAACTAAATTAAAAGTTGTTAGTATGAAAAAATGCAACTACTTAAAAATTTGCACAAAGTGCTAGTTTCTTGAAACATTTTCAAGAAATTAATTAGTTGTTTCACCAGGAAAGAAAGATAACAAAATTTCAAGAAATGTCCAAATAAAGTCAATCTTACATTCTCTCTAGGGTTTTTTATTTCTGTTATATAATATTACAAGCTGAGTGTAATTGATTTTTGGTGTGACAAGACTTATTCCATTTCCTGTCTAATCTGACACAACTTTGCTTTCTAACTCCAGCTTCGATATTGTTTAGTTAATCTTTTCTCTTGGAATTGCTTTATTTAAAACAGAATCATTTTGACTAAATAAATCAGGATTTTCTATTTAACTGTTTAAGTAGAAATTATTTATTTGAACGCCCAAAAGCATTGTTTATATATGCATGTCAAGACCATTTTCTATAATTACTAATCGATTCTAATAAATTAATTTAAAGGTAATTTTTATAAATTCAATTCTTATATTTTCCATATTATTATTTTCTTTTTTCTGCAAAATTTATGAGCAGTAAACTTTTCCATGCATTTTTTTTTAGTGCATTAAGTGCATTAATTTTTTGAGTGCAACTCATTTTTGGTTAAATGAACATCGAAAGTGTACTCTATTAAAAATACATTGTAATGCAATTTTAAAATTTTTTACATATTTCTAAATGAGTATGAAAATAAAAATTTACATAACGTTATAGTTACTAAAAATATTTAGACACATGCTGTAATACAATAGAAAAAAAATTCTATATGTTTTTAATATTTAATTTACCAATTGAGAAAATAATCTACAGCAGGGTTATTTTTATTGTTACAGAAACATATAAGGGATATGGAACTACTATATAGACTGAAAAAATGTGAAGTTGATAATCCATCATATATATATATATATATATATATATATATATATATATATATATATATATATATATATATATATATATATATATATATATATATATATATATATATATATATATATATATATATATATATATATATATATATATATATATATATATATATATATATATACAACTTAAACAACGAGTGGTTTTTCGGCCACAGCTCCCCAACAAAGTATAAGATAGCCATGAAATCGCAGTATAATATGCACGTAATTCAGTAGAAAGATTATTTGTATGAAAATTTTAGAAATAAAACGTCGTAGGTGATGTAAGTGTACGTAAACCTTGCGGGTCGGCGCGCGGAGGTCAAAGCTGTAATAAAAGGATGAAGAGCACCGTAGTTAAAGACATTCGCTGCAAGTGCAAGTGATTTGTTTTGTGAAACATGTCTTCAAGAAATCGTTTAGACTACTTTACTCGAGGAAGAATGATTCCAAGAGAAAAGATTAACTAAACAATATCGAAGCTGGAGTTAGAAAACAAAGTTGTGTCAGATTAGACAGGAAATGGAATAAGTCTTGTCACACCAAAAGTCAATTACACTCAGCTTGTAATATTATATAACAGAAATAAAAAACCCTAAAATAAATGCTGAGGATGATTTTTAGCTATTTGATAGATAAAATTATAGCAAAAATCTATAGAAATGGTTAATTTAAATGGTTACCGAACAAAAATAATTGAGTTACGGTAAATTAATCTATGTGGCAATTTGATTTTATTATACAGGGTTTTTCAAATTACAGCTTAAATGTATATTTTGATAATTAATCCTTGTAAAAATAAATCCAATAATTATACACTTTTAGGCAGAAAATTATTTTATACTTAGGTAAAGAAAAGATAAAACAATTTCTAAGGAGTCACTACTGAGGAACTCGAGATTGAAAAAATCTGTTTGCAGGTCATCAAGCTTTAAAACCGTTTTCCGCGAAGCATTCTAGCCTTTTTTCACCTTAAATATGTTGACTTTTTATAATGTTTACTTAAATATGTCATTTTTGAAGAGAAAATTAAAAATACATTTAAATAATGATTCTTACCAAACTATCAATGTACTGATAAACCTGCATAAATGTATAGATTACCCTGGGGGAATTTTTTTTTTTTTTTTTTGAATTTATGCAAATGCAAAAAAAATGCATCGCTTGCCTAATTCGGCTGTAGTAGTTTCAAATCTGAAATTAGTTTAGCTCCTAAAGTTATAGATTTTTTAAATGACATTTCAAGACTATTTTTGTCAAAAGTTAAAAAACGTTATATGTAGCAGGGGTTGTCAAAATGTTACGACAAACTTCTAGGGGAGTTAGGACAGATCATCAGGACTCCTTGCCTGTAAATGTCATTGATCGCAGATAAAGGCGCTTCCCTATTATGCCCTGTACAGAAGCAGCATATGAATAAACATTTCATAAAAGGAAGTGTCCCTAGCGGCGTCAAACAACATTTCCCGGTTCTATGGACTTTTAAGCCTAATGATGTGCCCTAACTCCCCAAGAAGTTTGTCGCTACATTTATGCGACCCCCTGTTATATTTAACATATTTGACAATAAATAGACTAAAAATGCATTTTAAAAAACTGTATCTTGAAGAGAGAAATCGATTGCAGATTTGAAATCGGCGACGTGAAACAATATGTGCTGAAAATCACATGCAAAAAAGCAACAAAAAAAAATTGTTCCCCAGTGTTATCGATCAATAAGTGAGCTTAATTTTTATTAAATGTAAACTATAAGTTTCATTTCATCCACAAAAATGTTTTTTTTTAATTTTTATTTATCAAATATTTCAATTATTCGACTTTGCTAAAAACACATTAGAAAAAGTAAGATTTTAAGTTTTTTTTAAATTGCTCTTTAAAAATAGCTTAGTGACTTTTCCATCACGTTAACAGTCGTTTGCACTCCTTTTAAATAAATCTTATTAACAAGCTCATTTGAAACAAGTTATTAAATATAATCGCGTAAGGAACATTAAAGCATCTCTTAATTTCTATTATGAATTAAGGAAGTAAGAGCAATCAATATTTCATAAATTATCTTTCAGCTGAAAAGACGATCGTAAGTCTTTATTATTTTAAGAACAAGCATTAAAAACAAAACGCCTAAATTCAGCAATAATTTTATACTTAAACTTTAAACAGAGTAAGTCAAAGAGGTTGTTAAATACCATTTTTTACTGCCTCAGTACTTAAAAAAGCATTTTAAAATTATGTATGATTTATTGTCTTTGAAAAAAATTTATATTATAAGATTATTAGGTTTCTCTAATGGCACTTTTGTTCGATACATATGTTTCCTTAATTTATTTGTTTTTAAACGCATCTTCACTTAACTTGTATCATGATGAAAATATTTTATTTTTCTCCAAATGATGATCAATATC
Source organism: Parasteatoda tepidariorum (assembly GCF_982258835.1). Lineage (NCBI taxonomy): Eukaryota > Metazoa > Arthropoda > Arachnida > Araneae > Theridiidae > Parasteatoda > Parasteatoda tepidariorum. Next base: position 5,487,430 of record NC_141765.1, on the reverse strand, counting down.
ATTCAAGGGAGATTAATGATGCTTTTATACTTTCAAAAAAAAAATTTTCGCGATTTAAAAATTTAGTAAGTGTAATAAGACATTTAAAATGAAAATTTTGCTTTCAAAGCATACATTCGATAATTGTTGAATGATAATTTAATTTGTTGAATTATTACTTCAATTGCAGGCCTATTACTGAGCATAGAAACATTGCGTAAATGATATCACTGTTTCATGTCGTAGATATTATCATTGTCTCAACTGTCAGCCTATTACTAAACAAATATATTTGCATAGTAAAGTAATGTATTATATAATTTAGTTCTAAATACTTTGCCACTCATAGAATTTTATGCACTATATTTGTATTCCTTTATATGTCTCTTTAAAATAGAAAATCTTTGCATTTTTTAATATATCTTAAAGAAAATAATTCTTCTGAATTGGGATTTTTAAAAGTTTTAGAGAAATCAAATTAAAAAAATATGCGACGAAAACTTTTCAAACAATAATATAATAACAATTTCAATATCTGCTCAATCTATAAAAATTTCATTTATCATTTCAATTGTAAGCATATTACTAAGTATAGAAACATTACACAGACGATATCATTGGTCAAAGATAATGTTATTGTCCAATGGAAAGTACTCTAAGTATAATTATGATTAAAATAAAGCGAGATAAACAGCTGGGTTTTTTTTAAACAAGACTCATGAAAAATAGAGTTGAACAAAGAATCAATATTTTAAACCAAATTGACATTTTAGAAGAATTAAAACTTTAAAAATAATATGCGAAAGAAATCAAAGTCTCTCCTTAACTTGCATTCATAGAGTAATATTATACACTTTAATGAAAAAAGTAAAGTTTATCAAATTATAAATTCGAAATTAAGAAAAATTAAAACATTTATCTAAACTGTAGTAATTCGCTTACCAGTTTAAATCATCAGAATAAAGTAAAGCATGTTAAACTTAATTACTTAAGAAATATTTTAGCAGTTTAAGAATTTCACATAGTTTTTAAAACCTTATTTTACAAAACCATTTCAAGAGTATTTTAACGTGGGTTATCCCATAAATTATTTTAATTAATAGTTTTGTGTAGTAACTACAATGTTTCTGTTTTTGGTTATTCAAAATTTTGTAAAGAAATGTTAGCATTAAGATGAGCTGAATCAACAACAAAAATAATAATCATTATTTCCTTAATTTTTGCACATGGTTATGTTAAAGCCATTCCAAAGGATATAAATGGCTTTTCATTATATATATATTTATATATTTATCAATTACATTTTTAGAAGGTTATCTAATATATTGCAAAAAACACCGCTGTCTAACGTTTATAATTGGTCATCCCCAATAAATTATTATCTCACATTAGTGACTCAATATATTCCAATTAATTTTCTTTGTGATACCTTCTGTATTAAGCGTTCATTAATTTCAAAGAACCAATGTTTTATTCCTTCTTTTTACTTTTTCATCAAAAGCATGTTAAATAAGATATTTTAATTTAATGTTTACGCAGACGCAGCTTATAAAAATTCTGCGATTCACATCTGGATCAAATATTTGTCTTAAAAAAGGGAGAGAAAAAATTTCTAACTAAAAGCAAAAGTATTGGAAAGGAAACGAATGATAGCTGAGATATATTATGCAAAATACAAATGATTTTATGGAAATTATTTTGACAATTGTATCAAAATATTAAAAACCTCTCTCTAAAAATGTTTTTGATTACAAATCAAATATCATAAGTATAGAAACATTGATACAATGCAATTTGAATGACGTTTTAACCGAAATTTCGAACAAACTGACCAATAAGTGACATGAAAAAGTTATCGCTTTTACAAGAAGAAAAACATCCTGGTAGAATTGCGGCACTGTATGGTAAAGACTATTCTTATAAAAAAAAATTCAAAGATATAACTCCACTAAAAAGCCAAAACATACTGTATTTAAATTACTAATTTTAAAATTTTTCCTCTCATATGGTACCAAAAATTCCAATTTTCAAAATTATAGTTCTTATTAGCACACATAGTAGAAAATATTAAACTGAAAAGTAAAATTAGCCGAAAAAATTATTATTTTTATGCCCTTGTATAAAATATCATGATAAAATTACTAACATTTACTAAACTTTAACGCATATTATAAAACAATTTGTTGTTAATTTTACCTAAATCATTACCAAAGCGCTTCGATAAAAATTACCCTGCTTCTTTGTATTCCAATAGAGCACGGCAAATTTTACTATATTCTGATTGTTTTGACCATATTTTTTTCTCAATGTAAAGATAGTACTTTGATTAAGTCATAGGACAAATTATGTTGCGTATTCTAAATTATGTGATTGCTTGAATAAAAGATAAAAGTCATGCTATTAGGTTATTCAAAATCTCCTTTTTTTTCAAAAGTCTCACTAAAATAATAGCAAGGAATTGTATTTTGATATTTCGCTTCACCCACTACATTCTCCAGATTTGTTTTTGATTTACTACAATTTCCTTAAATACTTGATTTTATTTTAAATGGAAAGCGTATCGTTAAGCGAGCTGCTTATCTTAAAAAGAAATTCTCGATATGTTCTTGGCGTATGTAAGTTGCTCCGTAATGACTATCCTCAATAAATTCATTTTAAAAATCTTCGTCAAAAATGAAGTCGTACAAGTTCATACTTTTTTAGTGGCAAATTAATCACTAAATGTGAAAGAAAGCAACAAAAGTTAATGAATCACAAGCAATGAAGCGGAATGTAAAAAATTAAAATCAGTTGAATTGAAACAAAGAGATTTTTCAAATGAATGAAACTAAGATATTTTTCAAAAGTACCTTTTTAACAACTATCAAGAAAAATATGCTTTTGTCCCACCTTCTTCAGTAGTAATGCGTCAAATTTGATAGAGTTTTTTTCCAGGTTTGAATATTAATTTGTACAAGTTTAATAATTGTATGCAAAAAATTCGCTTGAGGCGTTCAAAGGGAATAACAAAATACACGAAAATTGGTGAATGTGCGAAATCAAACTATTTTGATCATATTTCCAACATTGGGGCTGTCCCTCTGTTTTGATGATTGCACATCTGCAGAACAGTTCGAATTCGTTTTACACTGTTTTCCTTCTTTTCCCTCCTGGGGAATAACCTGCGTCATACAGGGATCTAAAGGGCAGATTTGTTGACCACTCTTTCAGGGGCACCATATTAGGTGGGCAAACGTTGCTCCCACAGTAAGGGCAGATAATACAGAAAGGGGAAAGAATATCCATGCCTTGCCAGGGATTCGAACCCAGAACCTTTCTGATGCAAGGACAGTTCCCTGACCCCGACACAGACCGGTCGGCCGTTTTACACTGTAATTTGAGAAAAAAAGGTTCATTGAAAAATTAAATTTATTTTTGTTTAGTCAAATTTAGTATTTAATTCATGTTAATTATTACAACATTTGTAATTTATCAATTTAATATATCTATTTACAGTAATAGCAAAATGCTACTTAAAAATGTTCTTATTGAAGTTAATTTACCAATAAATTGATAGTATGATTCTACTTTGAGCATTGAAACTTTATATTATAATTTTTAGTTTAAATATTTCGCAAAACACTTTTTAAAAAAAAATTTGACAAATGCATTTTCAAACATTTCTCAACAATTATATCAAAACCTTATCATTATTTCATAACAAAACTATGTTTAAAATTTTAATACAAATAATCAACATGCATTTTAAATTAAAGAGGAAGTTCATATCTATTTACTTTGTCTAAAAATGAAGTCTTCGTCGTTTATATTTGCAAATAAACCAACCTTATCTAAAAGGATTACTTGAACTTTCTGATAGAGAAAAGTATTCCGTATAAAATCCCTCGGAGCAAAATAAAGCATATCTGTTCGTCCCTTTCTTAAGGAGGAACAATGATTGGAGAAACCTTAACTTGACTTTTAAGATTATCATAATTACGAAATGGTGTCACTCCAAAATCAAAGCTTCTCACTGACTAACTCCTTTCTAAGTTTATGGAGTTAGATAAACCAATGCATAATCCAATATTGTCTTTCTCAGATATCTCGGACTTCGGGCAGTGTCCATTCCATGTGATTGCATAAATCCTTTTCAATAATGTTCGCATCCTTAAGCATTACAACAAATAGACAACTTTAAGAAACTTTATTTAATAATAGCTTTTGCATTCTAAGCATTGTTTACTCTTTTAATATTATTGGTCTGTGGTATTAGCCAGTATTATTTAAATTGATAATATCCTTACCGCTTTAGAATAACTATCACAAAAAAAATATTTACATTAAACTCATTTCTAAGTATGTGTGTAACTTACACGAAATTTAATATTACACTTAACTAAATCCAGTATGATAATTTTCTTCTTCACGTTAACCAATGTTTACTCTTTAAATATTATCAGTCTACTATGCTAAACCAATATTATTTAAATTTCTCTCAAATTTTCATTTAACTGAGATGCATAGATTGTTTTTACTAATTTTGCATGTCGCATATGAAAAATAATGCTACACTAAACTGTATTGTGTACTTTAATTTCCTTCTAAACTATAATTTTTAATTATCGTATATATTTCGAATATACTTGTAATACTGCTCGGATTACAAATGGGACGAATCATTGTTTTTATTCTAAAAATAGACATATTTTAAAAAAGAAATTGAAATCAAAGAAATTATTTTTCTTTTATTACATATTCCGATATTACTTGATTAAAATACTTGCTTCAAAAATATACAGATTGGAAATAACAGTCGACTTGTTTCTAGCTCTCAAAAATAGGCAACCATTTTCAAGAGACGGGAATGAGAAGAAACTCATTAGGGAGAGAGAACTCTCTGGGCTACTCAGGTTTTTCTAATAGTTTTGCTTCTCACCTTTTTCATTTTTATTTCAAATCACTTTTGTTTTGCTTTCACTAATCACGTGTCTGGCAAGTCTTGAAAAGGAGTGAGCTAGAAACTTTTATTTCCAATCTGCATATTTTTCAAGCGAGTGAATTCAATAATCTGAATATTCTGGATTTATTTTTCGCTTATCTGTGCTAAGATATGAGTGATTCGATGACAGATACGGTTCGTCACAAACTTATTCCCCCCAAAATGAACAAAGGGCATTGTAAGGAGTGTTACAAAGGAACACCTGCTAGTAAATGATGGTCAAGATGACCCACCTAACACGCTCAAAATGTTTCCCCCACAGAGTTACAGAGGCTATAGGGTTATACTTTTTAAGGGTATGTTCTGAATGCAAAGTCATAAACTTCGTCTGATCTAATATTTTAAAATTAGTTGCATAATTTATATTGTAATTAACTAATTGTAATTATTTAAATTATTTCCGTTGTTTATGACTATGATTTAACTATTTCATTCACAGCCGCAAATTAGTCAACAAAAAATGATTTATCAATCGAAAACAAATTAAAAAGAAAAAAGTGCATTAACATTTAATTAATTTTGTAATTTTACTCCTTTAAATTTGTTAATGTTGAGCAAGACATTTTGTAGATGCATTCTAATCATAATGACATGAAATGGTTTTTCGCTCCGCAAAAACATATTGAATCAGGAATAATTTGCGATTTACATATTGATTCTGACATAGATTTGAATTTAATCATGAATATAAATTTTCAGTATACAAAAAATTAAAATTAACTTTATGATATTAATTTAATTTTAATGATAAAGCACAAGGTATAAAAAAAATAAAACAAAGGAAGGACGTAAAAGAGATTGATTTCTCAAACTTTATTTTATTTTATTTTAAAATGACTTCGAATTTTAACAAGTCTTCAGATTTTTCTGCTTTATTCCAAGGAAAAAAATTAATTCAATTTTCTTGATAAAGGACAAGGGATGAAAAAAATTAAAACAAATGAAGGAATTAATTTTCATTTTAAAATGGCTTTTAATTTTAACAAGTCATCTGATTTAGTCTAAGATAAAAATTAAGTTTACATAAAAGGAAATATATATATATTTACACAAATTAAAATATATGTATATATATCTTCCAGCGTGCCATATTTAAATATGTTTCTTATTTAACGAAGTATAATCTAAACACATTGTTAATTCTAAAATTATAACCTAACATTTATTGCATATTAGAGTGTATTGTATGTTATACATGGTTATTATAAATTTTTTTAACTTAACAATGTAATATTATTTTTCGAATTATAGCTATTCGAAACAAAATTGGATAGCTAGATAGCGAAAAAGACTAATGAAAATTTTAAAAAAAAATTTGAAAAACCTAATGATATTGGGAAATTATGTTATATACTTTTAAAATATTTAAAAAATTTCAAGTATAAATTGAATGAAATATATTTAATGACTTTAAATTATTCTAAAAAAATATAGAGAAAACAATTTACAAAAATATCATTAACATAAACAATGTAAAAATTAAAATCCTATGAAAATGAAGTTTTAAAAAAATATTTACAATTAAACAAGAAATAAATCTGAAAAATTTGTTGTACTCCTTAAAACTATTACAGAGTTTTCACGAAGACTTATTTTATTAATAAGAATTGAGAATTACGGGTTACAAAATTAATCCCAAAAATGAGCAAAAAGTACCATTTAGTTTAAAAATGTTTGAAAAATAACAAAGACAGAGGAATAAAAATTATTATAGAGAAATTTTCAAAAAATATCATTTTCTTCGGATTTTCACTAACTAACAAAAAATCAAAGTAAACTACGAAGTTTGAAAATTAAAATGTGAGGAAAATGCATTTCAAATTTACATGACTAAATGTAGAAAGTAATAAAGTCCGACAAAAACAATTACTACACCAGGTATACTCACAAAAAATGCGTTAAACTATGTCTGACGCACAAGGAAAGGAATAAATTAAGAGATTACTGAGCAACCTTAGAATCGTCAGCCCTGTGTATAGCTAAAAATTGCAATGCTAGTGAAAATTGAGGTACGACTTTACTATCAATAATGGCAATCAAAAAAATCAAAATAAAATATCTGAAGTCTTTTTTAACGGAAATTAGAAACATCTATAATCAAAATTTCTTTATATATTTTTTTTCTTCCTTTATTTTGATAATATATATTATATATATATTCGCGCGTGTTCATCTCACCCTATTGATAAATCTATTATGTAAAAAATTTAAATTTTCAAAATTATAATTAATTTTAGTATGTAAAACCAGAAATATATGCAAACTAAGAATAAAGAAATTTAATTTTAAGCAATATTCTATTTTGTATGTTTTATTAACATACAGTTTTGTTGACGAAATTATTCTGTCGACATCGGCGATTGTATACACCTTGGCTATTGCTTTGGCACTTACTGGACAAAAGCAGTGATGGTTTTTTTTAGAAAATAATAAATAAAGATTTATTTTTCAGTTTTAAATTATAACATTAAAATATTATTTTAAATTATAACATTAATATATATTTATTAATATATAATTATAGCATTTATAGCAATAGGAAAGAAAATTTAATTAATACAAAAAGTAGGTTTTTGTTAGTAAAAGATTATATTATACCCTAATGGCGACGAAAAAAATTAATAATAATAAAGAAACAAGGTTCTATTAGTTTTTATAATACATTAATTATTATCTTTAAGATTTGAAATGAAAAGTCATTTTTAAAGATTGAGAGTTCGTTAAAATATGCCTTATATTGTAAAAATACTGACTGTACTTACTTGTAATACTTACTGACACAATTATTTATTGACTAAATTTTTTCAAAGGTAAGGTATGTATGTATGTATGTAGCATAATAAAGAAATACAATAACAGCAAATACATTTTTTTCTGCTTTTCAGCAAGAAAAATTTGCAATGAATAAAATCTTTCGCAGGGCATGACATATACTGTGATGTATATATTGTGCAACTATTGAAAGCCCGAGCATAATTTTTCATTTTATAAATCCTTCCTGTAAAGAGATAAGACTTTCGATTTAAATAAAAGAATATATAACTTTTTTTCTCGATTTCCATGTGTATTTCTTATATGTATTTCTTAAAATTATTAATACATTTTGTTAACCGTTAACTTCTTTAAGAAGAGATTACGAAATTATTCGTATAAGAGTTATGCTACAGTTAAATTTTCACGCTTAGCCATGATTGAAAAATAATAAAAAATCAAATATAATCCAAATATTCATAAAATATATTTTTAATAAAACAGTAGTATAATTGTAAATTAGCGAATAAATAAATATAGATGATAGAGATAAAAAATAAGTTTAAATGACATGACATCAAAATAATTAAAACTTTTGACATTTAAAAAATTGAAAATTTTCCTAAAATTTTTTTACAGAATGTGAATAAAAAATAACTATAATTAATAAAAATTAGCATTGTACGTAAATTAAACTAAATAACTACAATTAGGAGAACTTAGCATTAGCATCATTAAGTTACAATCGAAATAATGAAAAAACTGGTATAAGTTGAGTATCATAACTAAGAAAAATTAAAATGCGCATAAATGTAAACCAAGGAAAAATTGAAACCAACATTAAAACCTTTGAGAACTTATATTTAAGAAACATTACGCAATGTTTATAAGAAATTAATAATAATTAATAACTGAACATTAATAACATAACATAAATTTAATTAAATAACTGCAAACTAAAATTATTAACTAACATTAAGTTATAATTCATGGAAATGTATGATTTTTAAAACACCATTTATATTAAGTGATAAATATAGAATTATTTTACTTCATTTTTGATAAATTGTCTGAAATTAAATAACTTAAACTTAAATCAAGAATAAATTTTTGAAATTTTAAGATAGTAACTTTCAAAAAAGCACGTGCTTTCCTCTACTAATCAGCATTATAATCAGCTTGTTATAAATAATTTGCAAATAAGAGGCTCTGTTTGCAGATAATTTGCAAATAAGAGGCTCGCACAGGGAGTGATTCTTTGGATTGGACACTCTTCCATTGTGTCTCAGTGATTCGGAATCTACTAAATCGTAATGTCTCCACTAATTTCAGAGCCCATTGTTGAATGATTGGAGAACTGGATGTGAAGGTCAGCTGACGAGCAGCTGCCCTCTGATTTAAGTTATGATTGTGTAATATGCACATGCACCTGTGTAGTCTTCGGTTATCAACACTAAGATCATCACCCAAAGGTGAAGCTATAGTGTGCCGTTAGCTCTATAATCAAACAAAAGAATTCCCTTCCAAAATTTCAAAATGAAACTCTCAGCATTTATAGATCTATCAGTCAGTCTATCACTTTGTGTGCAGGTCTATGGAATCTATTACTGAAAGTATAAATATTTTTTTAACTAATATTCATTTTTCAAAACTAGCTCTTATAGCTTACAACGGCGCATTAAACGGAAAATTATTTTTAATACAAAATATTTTTATAGCTGTATCAATATTCTTAACAAGATTCACAAAAGGATGCATTAGTTTATTTTGTGCTGGATCAGAATTGTTAAAACAAAGCTATAGTTCAGTCCATTTAAATCATTCAAATTATCCAAAAATTAAATAATTATTCAGTTTTATACAGTTATTCTGACTGATAATCACATTATATTTAAGACATTTCATTAACTTTGCATAGCGCAATACCGTCATGCAAATGCGACAATACAAGTCAAAACGTAAGCAAAACTTGAAAATAAAGATATTTCTTAAATTGCTTTACCATGGAAATTTGTTTCAACATAAAAAATTTGTGATTGTCTTTTTTTCAATTATCATGAACTCAAAATCAACTTATCATGAACGATATCATGAACTCAAAATCAACTTATCATGAACGATATCATGAACTCAAAATCAACTTATCATGAACGATATCATGAACTCAAAATCAACTTATCATAAACGATATCATGAACTCAAAATCAACTAAAAATTTTATTTCTTTAACAATTCATCAAAAGCAAAATAGAGGTTGATTTTAAAATAACTTTGCCGACACATGATCTTCTGGAGTGCATGCCATTTGAAGGAACCAAATAGTTTTTAATTTTATTTTGATATTATAATCTATTCACACAAGAAAGATTCCGTAGCTCTCCCAGTTGCAGTTACTGGGATAAAATTTCAAAACTTTCAACTATCAAAACTCACTTTGATAGAAACGTAATCTTTACAGTAAAACCAAAAGTTGTGTAGGAACGATATTTTTAGCATAAGAACCTGCGACACTAGACTTTTGCCAAACATCGCGATTTTTCGTAACCACTAACAAGAACGCATAAAAAGCTTTAGAAATAGAGGAAAGTTACAGAAAAAGCATGTAATGTTTGAAAATTCATTGACATGTCCGTCCTCGCATGTCCAACACATCCGTACTTTCTTATTTGTTTTTAAATGTTTTTATCACTCTCTCTTCCTGTTAGTGGTTACAAAAAATGCAAAAACATTTTGTGCAAAAAATATCGTTCCAATTCCATTTAACGTTTCTTATTGTAAAGATTGCGTTTGGATCAAAAAATGAGTGTTGCTATTTTGTCACTGTAATTTTAAAATTAGGTTGAACATTTCGTTTTTTTATTGTCGTTTTTCGTTTCTTCGTTAGGTTGAACATTTCGTCGTATTTTTGAGCAATACGGAATATGTCAATTTAACTGAAACCGTAAAAGCTACGCAATAGTTTCAACATCATTCTTGGGCTCATAATACCTGTGTACAAAATTTTATTAGGTCCCATCAAATGGTTATGCTCTCTAGAGGATCACATGTTGGTAAAGTTATTTTATAATCACCCTTTAGCTGCAACAGAAAAACTTTTGATATATTTTAAAAATTTTCTTATAGGTAACAAAATAGTTAAAAACTATCTAATTATTTTGTAGACAGTAATCGTAATAACACGAGTATATGCAATTTCAAGCAACCACAATCCTAATACTAGTTGATAATCAATCTACATATAATATTTAAAAACAACGATTTATCATATGGTCTTAAAATAGGAATAAATTAATCAGGGATGATTTATGATCGCCTTATAAATTAACCTCGCCTTTCGTCCTAAAAGATAAAGTATCAATAACTTTATATAGACATCGAACGAATAATAAGTTAAAACACAACTAAGTCTCCTCCACAGTATAAAATAACAAATTCCACTTATTGCTCTTGATATGAAAAACGAAAAACATTTAAAGATAAATGCAATACTTCTCAAAACTAGAAACCACCTACTAAAATTAAAAATCCTTTGGCGTGTTATTGGAAAAAAAATACTTTAAAAATTGTAGTCATAAGCTAAAATTTAATGACAGAAAAGTAATAAAAAAATACATTCCATTGGGAGGGCAACGTTTTTTGTTGGTTTTTATTTAAAAAAGCAATGGGAAAATAGATTTTAAATCCGGAGCTCAACGTTTACTGAAAATTGCATTTAACGTGTCATCTGCCGATTAACATTCAAAGCTGTTTACATCCACACATCACTTAAAGTTTCCTTTTTATTTCTTCCATTGGCTTTAATGGGAGGATATTTTAATGATATCATAAAAGAAAATTTAAACTTCAAAGCTGAAGATTTTGTTTCACGTTTAGTTTTACTTCGAAAATTCTTAAAAAGCATAAAAATAACATTACAATAGATTGAATCAAAGCATTTGTTTTTCAAAAGAACTTAAAGCTGTTTTATTAAAATTTAGTCCATTACTAATGGAAAGGAACAATGTAAAAAACAAATTAAATGAAGCATGAAATAATTTGTTTTCAAAAACAATTAATTTAAATGAAGAATCTCAGGCGCGGAACAAAATGAGAAAAATATACATGCATTTATATGATGTAACAATAACGGCTTACAATTCTTATGCAGCGTGAAAACTATTTCTCAAAACAAAGTTAATAACAGATACGTGGTGTATACACATAATAAAATTGTACCGTTTAGGAGATAATAAACTCATTATGTACTTATAAAAGCTAGTATAAATTGCATCGCTTTAACACTGAAAAAGAATTAAGTTTCTCTATAAATTTTCTTCGCTTACTGAAAAAAAGAAGCTAAAATTGGAACTGATCCAAATGTATCTGGACTCGAAACTTTAAATTAATGGCAAACGCTCCGAATATTTCTTTCTAATTTCCATGATGAAATTTTAAGACTTGAAATTTTCTAGAAAAATAATGATTCATTATCTGTGTGACATCTTTTATGCGTTTTCTATAACTTAATGCAATTAAAATAACAATAAAATTGTGATGTTATAAATGAAGTAAGTTGACTATCGGCTTATTTACAGATATACTTTAGAATCTAAACTAATTTCATTGACGTAGAGAAAGGAATTTTTATAAGTGTCCCAATAAATATTTAGAACTACACTTGACTGTCGTTAACTGATATTCTATTGGTTTTTCAATATAAGAAAAATAGCATTTTGGAGGATTCTAACAACTTATTTTTAATGCTCTATTTGAATTAATACACTTTTCCCAACGTTTAACTATCGCAAACTGATATTCTATTAGTTTTTCAATATAAGAAAAATAGCATTTTGGAGGATTCTAACAACTTATTTTTAATGCTCTATTTGAATTAATACACTTTTCCCAACGTTTAACTATCGCAAACTGATATTCTATTAGTTTTTCAATATAAGAAAAATAGCATTTTGGAGGATTCTAACAACTTATTTTTAATGCTCTATTTGAATTAATACACTTTTCCCAACGTTTAACTATCGCAAACTGATATTCTATTAGTTTTTCAATATAAGAAAAATAGCATTTTGGAGGATTCTAACAACTTATTTTTAATGCTCTATTTGAATTAATACACTTTTCCCAACGTTTAACTATCGCAAACTGATATTCTATTAGTTTTTCAATATAAGAAAAATAGCATTTTGGAGGATTCTAACAACTTATTTTTAATGCTCTATTTGAATTAATACACTTTTCCCAACGTTTAACTATCGCAAACTGATATTCTATTAGTTTTTCAATATAAGAAAAATAGCATTTTGGAGGATTCTAACAACTTATTTTTAATGCTCTATTTGAATTAATACACTTTTCCCAACGTTTAACTATCGCAAACTGATATTCTATTAGTTTTTCAATATAAGAAAAATAGCATTTTGGAGGATTCTAACAACTTATTTTTAATGCTCTATTTGAATTAATACACTTTTCCCAACGTTTAACTATCGCAAACTGATATTCTATTAGTTTTTCAATATAAGAAAAATAGCATTTTGGAGGATTCTAACAACTTATTTTTAATGCTCTATTTGAATTAATACACTTTTCCCAACGTTTAACTATCGCAAACTGATATTCTATTAGTTTTTCAATATAAGAAAAATAGCATTTTGGAGGATTCTAACAACTTATTTTTAATGCTCTATTTGAATTAATACACTTTTCCCAACGTTTAACTATCGCAAACTGATATTCTATTAGTTTTTCAATATAAGAAAAATAGCATTTTGGAGGATTCTAACAACTTATTTTTAATGCTCTATTTGAATTAATACACTTTTCCCAACGTTTAACTATCGCAAACTGATATTCTATTAGTTTTTCAATATAAGAAAAATAGCATTTTGGAGGATTCTAACAACTTATTTTTAATGCTCTATTTGAATTAATACACTTTTCCCAACGTTTAACTATCGCAAACTGATATTCTATTAGTTTTTCAATATAAGAAAAATAGCATTTTGGAGGATTCTAACAACTTATTTTTAATGCTCTATTTGAATTAATACACTTTTCCCAACGTTTAACTATCGCAAACTGATATTCTATTAGTTTTTCAATATAAGAAAAATAGCATTTTGGAGGATTCTAACAACTTATTTTTAATGCTCTATTTGAATTAATACACTTTTCCCAACGTTTAACTATCGCAAACTGATATTCTATTAGTTTTTCAATATAAGAAAAATAGCATTTTGGAGGATTCTAACAACTTATTTTTAATGCTCTATTTGAATTAATACACTTTTCCCAACGTTTAACTATCGCAAACTGATATTCTATTAGTTTTTCAATATAAGAAAAATAGCATTTTGGAGGATTCTAACAACTTATTTTTAATGCTCTATTTGAATTAATACACTTTTCCCAACGTTTAACTATCGCAAACTGATATTCTATTAGTTTTTCAATATAAGAAAAATAGCATTTTGGAGGATTCTAACAACTTATTTTTAATGCTCTATTTGAATTAATACACTTTTCCCAACGTTTAACTATCGCAAACTGATATTCTATTAGTTTTTCAATATAAGAAAAATAGCATTTTGGAGGATTCTAACAACTTATTTTTAATGCTCTATTTGAATTAATACACTTTTCCCAACGTTTAACTATCGCAAACTGATATTCTATTAGTTTTTCAATATAAGAAAAATAGCATTTTGGAGGATTCTAACAACTTATTTTTAATGCTCTATTTGAATTAATACACTTTTCCCAACGTTTAACTATCGCAAACTGATATTCTATTAGTTTTTCAATATAAGAAAAATAGCATTTTGGAGGATTCTAACAACTTATTTTTAATGCTCTATTTGAATTAATACACTTTTCCCAACGTTTAACTATCGCAAACTGATATTCTATTAGTTTTTCAATATAAGAAAAATAGCATTTTGGAGGATTCTAACAACTTATTTTTAATGCTCTATTTGAATTAATACACTTTTCCCAACGTTTAACTATCGCAAACTGATATTCTATTAGTTTTTCAATATAAGAAAAATAGCATTTTGGAGGATTCTAACAACTTATTTTTAATGCTCTATTTGAATTAATACACTTTTCCCAACGTTTAACTATCGCAAACTGATATTCTATTAGTTTTTCAATATAAGAAAAATAGCATTTTGGAGGATTCTAACAACTTATTTTTAATGCTCTATTTGAATTAATACACTTTTCCCAACGTTTAACTATCGCAAACTGATATTCTATTAGTTTTTCAATATAAGAAAAATAGCATTTTGGAGGATTCTAACAACTTATTTTTAATGCTCTATTTGAATTAATACACTTTTCCCAACGTTTAACTATCGCAAACTGATATTCTATTAGTTTTTCAATATAAGAAAAATAGCATTTTGGAGGATTCTAACAACTTATTTTTAATGCTCTATTTGAATTAATACACTTTTCCCAACGTTTAACTATCGCAAACTGATATTCTATTAGTTTTTCAATATAAGAAAAATAGCATTTTGGAGGATTCTAACAACTTATTTTTAATGCTCTATTTGAATTAATACACTTTTCCCAACGTTTAACTATCGCAAACTGATATTCTATTAGTTTTTCAATATAAGAAAAATAGCATTTTGGAGGATTCTAACAACTTATTTTTAATGCTCTATTTGAATTAATACACTTTTCCCAACGTTTAACTATCGCAAACTGATATTCTATTAGTTTTTCAATATAAGAAAAATAGCATTTTGGAGGATTCTAACAACTTATTTTTAATGCTCTATTTGAATTAATACACTTTTCCCAACGTTTAACTATCGCAAACTGATATTCTATTAGTTTTTCAATATAAGAAAAATAGCATTTTGGAGGATTCTAACAACTTATTTTTAATGCTCTATTTGAATTAATACACTTTTCCCAACGTTTAACTATCGCAAACTGATATTCTATTAGTTTTTCAATATAAGAAAAATAGCATTTTGGAGGATTCTAACAACTTATTTTTAATGCTCTATTTGAATTAATACACTTTTCCCAACGTTTAACTATCGCAAACTGATATTCTATTAGTTTTTCAATATAAGAAAAATAGCATTTTGGAGGATTCTAACAACTTATTTTTAATGCTCTATTTGAATTAATACACTTTTCCCAACGTTTAACTATCGCAAACTGATATTCTATTAGTTTTTCAATATAAGAAAAATAGCATTTTGGAGGAGTCTAACAACTTATTTTTAATGCTCTATTTGAATTAATACACTTTTCCCAACGTTTAACTATCGCAAACTGATATTCTATTAGTTTTTCAATATAAGAAAAATAGCATTTTGGAGGATTCTAACAACTTATTTTTAATGCTCTATTTGAATTAATACACTTTTCCCAACGTTTAACTATCGCAAACTGATATTCTATTAGTTTTTCAATATAAGAAAAATAGCATTTTGGAGGATTCTAACAACTTATTTTTAATGCTCTATTTGAATTAATACACTTTTCCCAACGTTTAACTATCGCAAACTGATATTCTATTAGTTTTTCAATATAAGAAAAATAGCATTTTGGAGGATTCTAACAACTTATTTTTAATGCTCTATTTGAATTAATACACTTTTCCCAACGTTTAACTATCGCAAACTGATATTCTATTAGTTTTTCAATATAAGAAAAATAGCATTTTGGAGGATTCTAACAACTTATTTTTAATGCTCTATTTGAATTAATACACTTTTCCCAACGTTTAACTATCGCAAACTGATATTCTATTAGTTTTTCAATATAAGAAAAATAGCATTTTGGAGGATTCTAACAACTTATTTTTAATGCTCTATTTGAATTAATACACTTTTCCCAACGTTTAACTATCGCAAACTGATATTCTATTAGTTTTTCAATATAAGAAAAATAGCATTAATATCAAACAAATAAAACAGAGTCAGTTTCCTTGATTTCACATTTCCCTATAATTTCTACGTGATTAACACTCCTTCCGTTTATTTTTTAATATTATTTTAGACTATTTAGAAAAAATATTCAAAAGGGGATAATTTTTGAAAAATAAAAATGAATTCTGAAACAAGTGTAATTTTTCAATTTTTAAATAAGAAATAATAAACTTTTTTACCTCCGATTTTATTTATTAAAAATCCTGAGATGAGTAAATATCTCAGCTATCAAAACTTAATTACCTGGAACATGTGCAAAAAAAGCAGATTTTGCAATTTAAAAACGTCGCAAATGTTTGGGATAAAATAATAAAATCTTTTTTACTTTTTAAGAGTTTATACGATAATATTTATTAATATTCAATGAAATTCCAATAAAAATTTCAGTTTTTATTAATCTATGAAAAAATGAAAGCTAGGTGACTAAGTGACTTTAACTTAATCTATATCTAAACATTTCTTAACTTTATTGGGATTTATTATTTAGTTTTAATTTATTTTTTATTTTTTCTTCGATTTAAAAAAAATTAACCCAGTTTAAAAATAGATTAATTTTCTAACTCCATCCATTACCGCCCTTGTTGCAATCATTTGTAAATATCCCTTTTTAGTTTTAAAATGTTACAGAAGAATTTATGCATTAAATACATAAAGGTAATTTCGATGAAGAACACTTTTTAAAGAAGATCGACGCACAGTGAGCTCACAAAAGGGAACACTCTGAATAACTATTAATCTAATAATCGGATTTTTATGTACAAGGACCTAATTGTTAGAGAACCGAACCTTAAGTATGCTAACTAATTAATGCAGCTGATATTTAAACCTACGAAATCAGAAGCAAAAATGTACTTTCTCTGAAAAAGCATGCCCCTTTTTGACGGTCCCTTGAAACATGCAGAGTAGACGGCGAAATATGGTTCCATTAGTTTAGTTAAGTGATTGGTTGAAAGTTAATTATCCTTTAATATTCAACTTTCAGCTAATTCTAGCAAAAAAAATTGCACAGAATTATAAAACTTGTTTATTCAAAAGTAATTTGATGCAAAAAAAAATAATTTACAAATTTTATTATTTTATTGAATAAGAACATTTAGAAGATACAAAAATTTTTACAGCATTCTAAAGTGTAAAATCTTATTTGATAAGTCTTGAATGGTTCGAATAGTTCTCGAGAAATCAATCTTTAAATATAAAGTTTGATAGTTATTCGACCAATTTCGTTTCATCATTCAAAAATGCATAATTCATTAAGTAAATCATTAAAATTAGTATTACATACCTTAAAATTCTAAATGTTTTCATCTAACACTAATTAAATTAACCAAATAATTATTAAACCACGTAATTATTAAAAATTATTCTTTACAGGGAATTATAATTGCATAAACTCCTTTTATTACTGTATGCAAAATATTTTCTTTAGAGGCTCTTAAAATATATTGAATTAGATTAAGGCTTCGATTTCGCTCTTGCCTGAACAATTGGGACCATAATTTCCAGTTTGCAAATATTATCCATATTTTAAGTATCAAGAATTCATCGAAGGAAAGGTATATTTATTCGGAGAAAATACATTTTTGTGCCTGATTTCACAACGTGAAATATGTTGGTCACTAATTAATTAGCGTATTTAAAATACGCTTCTTAAACATTGAGACCAACGTTGAGAATACGTGAAAATCCGATCATTAAATCAAAAATTATAAAGGGTGTTCACTGATTTATTTTGAGCACTGTACATTGAGTATGTTACAATTGCATATTGGCATAATATTCCTAATTTGTATGTTTATAAAAGTGTTAAAAGCATTATCATATTTTACATTTGTTTCAGCAATAGAGTAAAACTTGTGTAAGTTGACCACTTGTGGTGCATTGTTTTAGTGGTCAACTTAGACAAGTGGGCAACTTACAAAGGGGGTGGGTCATTGTTTACTTTTTCGTTTCCTACATCATGTTGCTATAAATTTAAAGCTTTTTTTTACTTGACTTAGAAATTTTATTTAGTAAATGGCCAAATGAATATTTTAAGAAATGTGTTTAAATCTAAATGAACTTCAATTTGTTACATATAAATAATTCTAATATTTAACTAACTTTTTTAAAAAATTATTTCGTTAGTTATGCATGTGAAGTGTTTAATAAAAATAATTTCTTAAAATATCTGAACACGAAAACATGTAATTTGAAAATTTTAACAACACAAAATTATTTGAACACTTTAAAATTTATTCTGTTATTACTACACTTACAAACCTATTTGCTCACTATTGCAACTGGAAGAGCAACTTTTCAACTAACACACCTGTTTTCAGTGAATGAATGAAAGAAGGAACGGTCAGAAGCTGACCCCCTACAGTTTCCCAGATGGTCAACTCACAAAAGGGTTTAGATTAGCTTTTTCTACTATTTCACCAAACAAATGAAATTTTGCTAAATGACAGAAAATTTTCTGAATTTTTTTTTCTCGTCAACTTATGAGAGTTTTAGTATAGAATTTCATAATACCCCTAGACAAAATTGACTTATTTCAGTGGTCAACATGCAAGATAGATAGGTGGTCAAGGTACAAAAATTGTGCTTCTTTATATTATATAGGAAAAATTCCGTTCTTGATAAATGAGGTCAACTTATACAGGTGTCCAACTTACAAGGGTGGTCAACTTGGCAGGTTTCACTGTATGATCATTCCTAATTTGGCCTTTTTTCTGCATTCACATAATAATTATAAAATAAATCCCCAATTTCAAGTTATTTATGCCTTTTAATAACAATTTTATAGTTTAAATATGATTATATACTCTCAAGCTCTCTTCATACAATCACTTTTAATAAACTTCTATCCCAATTATGCAATTTTTTTTTCATAAATCTCCATGCAAAGCAAATAGTTCTGTTCAAAAATATTCCTTTAACATTTTTTTACTGTACAAAAATATTTCAAGCATTACCAGAAATTTAAAGCCTTTTGCGACATTTTTTAGATAAAGACTGTTATACCCAAGGCATTTCAATGCAAATTTTTGTAACTGTTATTTCAATGAGAAATTCCTTCGTGTAAATGAAACCTTTCAAAACCGTGTCTGAAGCATAACAAAACATTTCCATTTTTTATGACTTTAAAGGAAATTGCATTGTTTCCATTTATCTAAAAGCAAATCAATCTGATACAGAATTTCAATTATAAATTGGTAACTTTATATCACAACCGGGATCCGAGCCTCGGTCAAATAGTCGCAGTCATAACTACTATCTGCAACAAGAGATAGAAACAATATTTTCTCCATTTATCGATTCAAATAATGAAATTCTTCACTGAAATATTTCGCTTTCATTATTCCAAAATATTATGTCTCAAATATTCCAAATTTAAAGATTTTCTAGAGAAATAATTTCAATTACCAAAATTAAAGGATTAAGGAAACATTTATTGGTTATGTTTTTAAAGTTTAAGAACCTAAATTGGACTTTTGTGCTGTGTTTAGTGTGAGTTAATAAATTTTTAAGCTTTATTAAACAAGATAAAAGTAAATTATCAAGTATTTTATGCATTATTTTAAAGATTCTATGGCATTTTAAAAATTGTGCTCGTCTAAAGGAGGAAGCTTATGAGTCATTCCCAAAATTAAAATATTCCAGTATAATAATTAAAACAGTATTTTTAACCTTGAAAGAAAGTAAATATAAGTTATATTTATGTAAGTTTAAAATGTTTCTGAAGGAAAAATTGGATTTTTTGTGCTATGACTACAAGAAGTTAAACAATTTTTAAGCCATACTACATTATCAAGTGCTTTTATTGAAATGTTTTTTTAAACCTTGCATTCAAAAGAACTTGAAAATGAGATAGCCAACAGCATGAAACTAACGAAATATTTCGAATTATAATATTCCAATTTCGAAAATTAACGATTTTCTATTGTAATAATTCCACATTTCTATGTCATTCTATTATTAAAAGCTTTGGAAGTATATCTAAGTTACATTTTTGAAAGCTTAAAATATTTCTGAAGCATAAATTGAACTTTTTGTGATTTTTTTAAACCTTACTCTGCTATAGTAAATTACGCATTTAATATTAAAATATTATACACTGTTTTCATAACATTTTATCAGTCTCGTGACTATTATACTATTTTGACTATTATACTATTATATTATTAGGAAACTTAAAATATTTTTGAAACTTAAATTGGACTTTTTGTGCTCTTTCTGACTTTTTTAAACCTTACTATGTTACAGTTAATTATCACTTTTAATATAAAAATGTTATACATAGGTTAAAATGCTTTCATAATGTTTTATTAATCTCATGTGAAAGAGTAAACAAAAAATAGTTTAAATGAGAAAGCTAATAAATACTCTAACATTTATAAAATATTTTTACATTTATGTTTTAAATTAGTGTGTTAATAAATCTTTCAATGAATAATGGAGATATTTTACTAGATTTTGTAACAAAAATATTGACAATTAAAATTCTGATAAAATTAAATAAATGTAATTAACGATAAAAATGAAGAAAAAAAACTTAGACAACTTATTTTGTTTTCTGCTCAACTTTTTTAGAGACAAGTTGAGTTGTCTCCCTTATCCGCCATCTTTCCAAAGAAAAAAAGAACCCTCTTGTGATTAAAAACTTTTTTATTCGTATTTCAAGTAGAAAATATATTTTTTTTCACCGAAGAAGCGCAGATGAATTTAATAGAAAAAAAAACTTTTGCAAATGGTTGTAAACAAATACGTGAAAAAAAAAAGAACGAACAGCAAGTCATAACTCTTAAAATAAAATAAAATTTTGAATTAAATCCTCTGTGTAAATATTTCCTTTTCTTTTATTAACTTTCCGGGGAGTGTTTTGAGGATTGGATTTTGAAAACGAATTTCCTCCGCATCCTTTAGTCTTCCAACAACTTCAACCCAAAGATAATTAAAACGAAGAACAGCAATTTCAAGTGTGATTATCTCCCGCCAACCATAGCATTTCTGAAAATTCGGTGACAGCAAGTTCAGTATAGGGAGATGCCTTTTGATTACTTTAAAGTGACGGGAATTGTGAGGGTAAAAAAGCGGATTATACGTAAAAAGATGGCATAGTTGAGAAAAGGGGAGTATTTGTAACAGATTGCTCCTAAGAATATCCTCCCCAAAATGAAAAAGGAAGAAAATATGCAAAGTGGTAATTACGAAAACGATTATGCTCAATGATAGATTGTAAAAAGCAAAATTTTCTGTATGGAATGCAAAATAAATTTAAAGAACGCAGATGCTTTAGTATGAATTAAAATCTTCCCTTTTTTCTAAATCCGATGTTTAAAGATAAAGAAATCCCTTTATACAGGATTTGTGGAGTCATGTTTTGCAATTTAGATTTAAACATTGGAAAAGTTTTATTATTCTAGATATTTGGTAACAGCTTTGTTCCTTTTTTAAAAAAATTGAACTCCTCATTTGTCAAAAATATGTTTTTAAGTAGATAAAAAAAAGAGCTGGAAATAAGTCTTTAAAAATTATTCATTCACTATAATTGAAAAGTTTTGAAATATTTCTTACTTAAATAGTATTGATTATTAATTGAATTGCATAATAATGTGTAAAAACCATTTTAACAAGTAAATTATCTCGTAAAAATTTTATTTGCTTTTTGTTAAGCTATTTGCAAATTCTTAACGGTTAAAAAGATTTTCATGAATTGTTTCCTTTACAACATTTCTACCAGCGTGATTTGATAAATTATAATTAAGAAATAATAGTATCATATATGGAAACAATAAATTTCATCATATCTATTAATTTTATATTTATATCAAATATCAGCATAAAATTAATATTTTTTTCAAATAATGGCTTCCAATTTTTTAGTTAGAACACTTATTTATAAGATATTGAATTTTTTGTGGGTGCATGAATATATGTAGAAACTTTGCTAAATTTCATGTCAATGCTACCTAACGTGTGTTGGGCAAACAATCCCGTACCATTAAACACCTGAAGAACTAGGAAGACGTGTTCAAAATCGAGTTCACAGCTTTCAGTTTTATTCTGCTAAAATCATTGAATACTACTCTTCACCTACTGACCTAGATTTCGGGGAACCTTTTCATGTTCTGAAAAAGCCTAATAATTTAACTTTAATTAGACTTTTTGAAACTATAACTAATAGTTATTTAAACTCTTAAGTGTAAATAACTACAACCTTTCTACCATCCCACTCTTTCCTAATTCTTGGAAATCTTTTGTCGTTTGATTTCTATATTTTGCAAACGTGAAGTTCTCTCACCCTATCTGTACCACACTTGTTTCTTAGCTTTCTTATTTTATTTGACTACTTTTTTCAAGCCTGTCCTTCCTCTTTTATTGGTCAAACTACATTTATCTTTGTCACAACTTTTTCATAATTTTTCTTCTGTGTCTTTGTGCTTTCTTCTCACACTTTGTGTTTCGACCTTGAGAATGGTCAATATAGAACCAAAATCAAGTATCTCGGTTTACTACGCATTATTTGCGCTTTATTCGCGTTGTTATTCTTCATTTGTATATATAGCACAAACTATACCCTTTAGTATTTTAGATAAAGTCTTTAGTTTAATATAAAACAGTTCGACTGCCATATTATATTTGCGGGAAAGAATGTTACGCTTCATTCACGTCGTTTCGTTTTATTTATACATAGCACAAAGTATACCTTTTCTTTCTTCTTACAAAGTCATTAGTTTATCATGAAACAAGCCAACTACTATATTATTTTTTCTGCGAAGAAAATTAAGCTTTTAAGCTTTTATTTAATTTTTTATTTTATTAAGCTAAGTTTCACGCTGTACTTTTTTTCACATTGTTCCACTTTATTTACACATAGCGCAAAGTATACCCTTTCTAAATTTTTCTAAAGTTTTTAATTTAACATGAAAACACAATTCTATTGCAATATTATTTTTGCGGGGAAGAATATTATCCTTTATTTACGTTGTTTAGCTTTACTAATGCATATAACAAAGTATGCCCTATCTTGATTTTGATTAAATCTTTATTATGAAAACAATCCTACTGCTATATTATTTCAGTGGGGAAGAAGAAAAACATGGAATAAATGGAAAATTTTGACAACGCTATAGGTGTTTTTTTTTTCTTAAGGAATATATTTGCAAAACACTTTTATCACTATTTTTTATATGACATTCATCGCAGGTTTTTTACCATTTACATCAGATGGTGCGACATTATTTGAAATTAATTTCCATTTATAACTTACATGATTCATTTATATGGACCCATGTTTCTTCAGCTTCCCAAAATACATACCCGTTGATGACAATTATAGATTAATAAACAGGTTGACAAACAATTAAGAGTATAAAACGAAATCTTACTTAAAAAAAGAAAAAGTGAAGAGAATATTCAATATGGGATTCGCGTAGAACGACTTTAGTAACTTGCGATATTATGTGTAATATTACGTAAAAGAAAGTATCTACATAACCTGCTAAATATATTTGTAAAGTGCAAATACTACTTAATATTTCCTCCTGATTTTGCGAAGGCATTTTTAAATATGCTTTTTCTTATTAGGAGGAAGTTATAGTTAAAATGTAACTTACTATTTCCTTTTAATAAATAAGATTTTTTTAATCCTGATTGACGACTTCTAAAGTTTATTTCCCAAATAAACATTTCTGACTTTATTAGAACAATCAATGCATTGAACAAAGTTTAATAAAACAGTGTTTGAAAAATGTTGAAAAGCAATTTTTTTTAACTTTACAGAGTAAAAATGTATTTAGTTTATAACTATAAAACAATTTTTTTATTTAATCTTTCAAGTGACATGACTTAATTAATTTAAATTCATATTTTTAATTAGTTATCATAAAGACACAAGAGCTCTGTCAGATTATAACATGTTAGCAGATTTCTACGTCATATTGATAAATTTATAACTATGCTTGTTTTATGCGGATCAAACTTTATAAAAAGGTATTAGATTGATTAGGTGCATCGAAAAAATTATTCATTATTTAAAATTGTATGGAAAACGAAAAAATAATTAAGCACGTTTTAAAATTGTTCGTGTATGCACAGTTTTTAAGAAAGCAAGAAAGCAAATAAATTTTGATGCATTTTTAATGTCTCTTGCTATTTGAATAACGATTTTGCCCGATGGGCTTAATATATTTGGTTTCGGAAACTTTATGTATCATTTAATTTCAAATAATTTATACGGTATTTACAGAATGTTATAAAAAGTCAAATTTTGCATAGTTTAAAAGTTATTTAAGGAAAATTAACACTTTTAAACAAAGTTAACATTAACATTTTAGAATGTTATAACTGCTTTGAGAAACTTATGTTAAAATTAAAAATACATACATATATTTCGTTTTAGCAAGTTAGAGTTAGTTAAGAGATTATATCAAGAGAGTTAGAGTTAGTTAAGATTTTATACTACGTATTCACGTAAAAATGTAAAAATGATTTCTGTGATCGAGAAGTTAGCCACTTTTACCCAAGGAAGAATTATCAATTTGAAAGTCATCGAAAATTAACAGTTATTAATAAATTTCTCAGACTTTTTATGGAGTCCTTGCAAAATAGGAACTTTTCATAAAAGAATTTTAAATCAGAAAATAAAATATATTAAAAATTATATGATAGTGGCAAATTAAGATTCAACACAACAAAAAACAGATCATCCTTTCAACTTTGAACTACTGGTCAAATTTTCATTCTGAAGAATGAAAAGGCAATATCTAAAAGAAATGTTGTAAAATATATATGACATTTAACTGTAACCATATTAGAATCGACCATGATGCAAAAAAGCAATTTTTCTTCAGAAATATTATTTTCTTTTTTTTCAGCAAACTCGGGTTTAGCACAAACAAAATGTAGGCCAAGATTTGAAACGCTGGCTTTCACCACTCTAAACGGTTACTCTAATGGTTTTTTAATGTATCTCATTTGTCTCTTTTTAAATATTTTTTATTATAAAGTTATTCTTTGACGGAAAGTTCCAAGCACAGAGACAAATTTGTAAGTAGATGAAAAATTTAATTATAATAAATATTCCTATTATTTAAATATAATGTAATATATTTAATATTATATAAGGCAAAAACAATTTTAATATACTCCGAATTCTCCTTTTCTTTCGACACATAAGTCTAGACTTTCATATCATTTGATTGATAATATAATGTTCATTAATTTATTTAAATAACTAACAATAAAATGGTATTGGAATGGTACTCCAATGCCAGGTCTCGCTATTAATTTCAAAGTTCTCAATTCTAATTTCAAAGTTAAATTAAACAATTATTCTTTTATTTAATCATTTACTCTTGAAATTAAGAAATGCCATGGTTTTAGAGAATTTGAAATGACACTGGTAGATATTAATATTCATACTTAATTAACATTAACTTTTCTTTAGATCATGAGTCTCAAAATTTCCCTCCAACCAACCTCATTGCCATTTTTACAGATTTATTAATACAATTTTTTATACTCACAATAAGTTAAAAAAGATGAAAGGTAATAAGTAAAAAAAGGTAAAGCCAATATTCCGCACAACAAATATAAGCAATGACTTTTAAAGTTTCAATTAAATACTTATATAATATTGAAAAATTATTGTGCAAATTTTTAAAGTTAACTAAGTTAAGCTCTTTCTTCTTAAAGCTCCCTTTTTTTAAATAAAATTCTTCCCAATAGTTAAAAAAAGAAAGTTTTTCTTTATTCTTTTAATTCTTTGAAAGAATTTTTACCTTCAGAATATACACCGAAGAGCCATTACATTATGACCACCCTCCATCTATAACAATGGGCTCGGCCAGATTTTCATGGTTTTTCGCCCAGGAACAATGTTTTCATGGGGCACATTAGGATCCATAATCCTCATAGAACAATCTCTGACGTCTGTAAGTTACTTGAACATAGTTGCAAACCAGGTTCACCCATTCATGGCAACAGTTTTTCCTGCGGGGAATGGTGTTTACCAACTGGATAATGCACCATGTCATTAGGGTCGAATCGTGGAGGAACATTCCAGTGACTTTCAAGTCATGTATTGGTCCCCAAATTCACCTGACCTTAATCCAATAGAGCATTTGTGGTCCTAATTGGAAAACCAAATTCGTGCTGCCACTCTACCCCCTCGCAATGTGAGGGAATTGCAGGACCAGTTGGTGAGCGCTTGGTATCAGATACCTCAGACTACCTATCAGCACCTTGTGGAATCAATGGCACGGCGGGTGCTAGCAGTTTTGAGGGATAAAGGTGGTCCTACATCTTATTAGCAGGGTGGTCATAATGTAATGTCTCTTCGGTGTGTAAATTTATTATGATTGCTTGGAAAGGTAGATACATTAGGCACGCAGACATTTATTAGGTTTTTTTTTTGGGGGGGGGGGTAGACTAACGACATAATACTTTAATTTTGATGAAATTCAGTTCCTTGAGGAAGTTACGATAGTTATATCTTCATTTTGACGGAATTTGTTAGCTTAGAGCAACATACCATCAAAAACGGAAAAAGTCTCAGGATGTTTGAGCATCAAATTTTTAATAAATCTGTGAAATAAATCTACTGAAAAAGTTTCGTAATTATATATAAAAGGTTTGAGGTTCAAATTAAGAACTATGCAAAATTTAAATAATACTATAAAAAGAGAATTTTCATAAACTTTAAGAATAAGAGATATGTTTCCTAAGTAAAAGAAGATTAATTCTCTCAATTTCATGACTGACAAAGATTTATTAAGTTTTGAAATTCCCTTATAAAACGAAATCATGTGCTGTCAAGCTCATTCAAATCGGTATTTTTTTTTTTTTTTTTTTTTTGTCATCGGCTGTTCTTATTTTTTTACAGAAATTTGGAAAAGTATTTTGCAAATAATTATGTAGTGGAGTCATAGTGACGTTTTTAATAAAGAAAAGAAAACATTTTCATTCCAAGAATCAGCACGTTTTGATGATTGTATAATCTAAAAATTTCATTATTTATCAGATGTTTAGGAGAATATCTATTTATAATCATATGTTTCTCTTATGCAACTGATCAATATAAGTCAATTTGTACAAAAAATAAAAACACTTTCATAACTTTAAACCATGCCGGTTGTAAAAATAAGGCATAGTAATAGAAAAAAAAATTACAGCTATATTAATTATTTAACTAAACAGATTATAAATGATAACATATTCGACAAAATATTTCTGATATTTACGAAGACAATTATTTACTAAAAAAAGAGGTATTTCTAAAAAGCTAATTAATTTTGCGACACTTTATGTCTGAGAAAGACAGAAAGGTTAAAACAATATTCAGAGGTTCAAGGTTAACTATTTTACGTTAACGATGTTTTTGACAAAGTAATTAGATTTTTTTCGAGCAAAATTGTAACTTTTTTTAATTATTTATTTAAGCACGGGAACAATATTACTTATTATATTTTATTCAAGATTGACACTAATTATATACAGCCAAAAAATTATTTAAATAAATACTTTAAAAAAAATTGGACTTTAGTACAGCGCGCTCTTCTAAAACGCTACTCCTATTGTAGTTTTTCTCAATTTTTCTTTAAACTTTCAAAAATACTTCATTTACAATATCTAATATCAGTTGCTGTATTAATAATAGTTAGTAATAGTTAGTATTTACATAAAAATACAAGATCACCTGAATAGACTTAGCAATAAGACTTAATAGCTGTAAAACTTAGAGTAAATAGACTTTAGTTAGATAGTTGAAAGATAAGACTTAAATAGCTAATTGATTTACATTGTGTTGGTGGAAATTATAATACTCAAAAGAAGAGTTCGAATTTAGGTCTGCAAGATTTTATGACAACAAGCATTTTTATACTTGATTTTGTATAAGACAAATAAACATTTTTTCTTTCAAAAACTTTACAATTTTTGAAAAAAAAATTTAAGAGTTATTACTACTTAAACCAAACATTTTGTAAAAAACACATGACTCATTTTAAAGCTTCTCTTGCAATGAGTGAATGAATCAACTTTTATTTTTTAACCTTGTTAGGAACAGCTTGTTTTACTTCACAAAATTATAAACTTTATAAATTTAAACAGTAAAGTTAAGGTTGGCATACTTTTTTTTAAGAGAGCTCTTCTATTTATAAGGTATTCAATTTACAAGGCAATCACGACTCTGAGTACAAGATGTTACGTAAATACCACCCTTTATGCTTATTTTCAAAAATTTTATCAAAAAATTAAAAAAAGAAAAGTATACGTGTTGGAGATAACAAATTAGTATTTTACTGAGAACTGAGGAAAGAGTAAAAGCGCTACCAAAATGTGAAAAACCACAGCAGAAATCAAACACCGGTATATATATATATATATATATATATATATATATATATATATATATATATATATATATATATATATATATATATATATATATATATATATATATATATATATATATTCCGGATTATTCAAAAAGAATTCTATCCTTTTTTCGGATTTTCCTTTCCCTCCAGTTTTTGTTATTTTTATTATTAATTTTCCTTTTCCCCCCTTTCTCATTAGTCTGTAATTTTCCTTTGTTTTATCTTCATTCTGAACTTTTATACATATATATATATATATATATATATATATATATATATATATATATATATATATATATATATATATATATATATATATTCAATATCCGATTTTCAATAAGATCAAATTTCATAATATTTTTGAAAATTTTAAAACTTTATTTCCATGAAAAGATTTTAACATAATTAAAAGCTTCAAATATGATAAATCTCTTGGTAGAACTACATTTAATTATAATGATATGAGCAAAAATATAGGGAAGTTTAATGTATCCGATTATGAATGCCACTATGAAGAGGAGAAATATTTTGATTTTGTTGATAAACATCATAAACATATCATTAGTGGTAATTTAAATATTATAGAAAACTTAGAACTTACGAATTTAATGATAAAAGGCTTAAAATTTAGACTCAATTAATAAATCTTATATCAATTAATAAAATTTCAAAATATTTTCTTAATGATCTCAATAATTCTTGTTTAAAGATATCAAATAAATTCTCTTTACCTTTAGGTAAGCTAACATAATGGAAATGTGTTTATTATTGCTTTGAAAACTTTGTTTTCATTTATAGGGATAGTTTAAATAACAGTAACAATTCAACAAATTTTTCTAAAATTGTTCAATCAATTAAGCAACTGCAAAAAAATTTTGTAATTTTCCCCAGAGTCAAGGCTAACAATAATTGTGCTATCTTCTATAAATAATTCTATGTTGAACTTTTAAATACGGTGTTTTAAAAAAAGAAAACCTTTTAAGCTTAGTAATTTAATTAATAATATTGTCATTAAAAAAATTTTAGCTTTATATAAGAGGCTAAAAATTGAAATTAGCAATGTATAATTTCCTTACTTAATTATCAGTCCTCAATTTCATAAAATTCCTATAAAATTTAGAACAATCACATGTGGACTTACCTAACTAAACCTGGCACCATTTTCTCTAACTACTTAAATAAAATTACTAACAATATTATTAAGGAAGGTTTTTCTTGGATTATCACTAATAATAAACAG
Source organism: Parasteatoda tepidariorum (assembly GCF_982258835.1). Taxonomy (NCBI): domain Eukaryota; kingdom Metazoa; phylum Arthropoda; class Arachnida; order Araneae; family Theridiidae; genus Parasteatoda; species Parasteatoda tepidariorum. The sequence continues at coordinate 5,457,160 of NC_141765.1, read as the reverse complement.
ATTTTAGAATTCATTGATCATAATAAAATTAATTCGATTGCGACTTTTGATTTCCAAGATCTTTTCAATAGCATTCCCCTTTCTAAACTAAAAGATGTCTATTTGAATTTTTACTATGATTTTAAAAATATCCTTTATTGCGATTTTGATTATTGGGAAATTATAATTAATTTTTGTATTTTTAATAATTATCTTTACAATGAAAAATATATTTTCCTTAAAATTGATGGAATACCTCAACTAACTCTAACTATTCATCTCTCTTAGCTAACTTATTTTTGCATTATTAGGAAAAAAATTATACCTTTAATATTAAATTTTTTTTAGATTTATTGATGATTTGATTATCTTTAATTTTCAAGATTATACTATTTAATTAAATAATATTTTCCCTGAGGATCTTGCCTCGTAATCATGATGATAATATTAATTTCAATTTTTTGTATTTGGGTATTATAAAAGAAGAAAATATCTGCCTTGTTGATTTATACGATAGAAGAAATTATTTTAATTTTGATATAAATAAACTAACTACTTGGAATTCTAATGTTTCTTGGAACATCTATTTAAATACCATATTTAATGAAATGAATAGAATTAAAAGAATATGCGGTAATTTTTATTTACCCAAGAAACAAATAGACAAACTCTTTCAAAATTTGATTAAAAAAAAACAATGGATACCCAACTAAAGTAATTAAATTCTATATACAATCATTGAGTTAATTGTATATTATTGTAAATAAATTTACTAAAAAATTTCTTAGTTAGTTTACATAATTTTTACCGTGCGCAAATCCATTTCGGTCAAATCCGTGGCTAAAAAAATGTGCAAAACAGGCAATTCATGTTTCTTTCTCATTTGTATTTAATTTTTTTCTTAAATAAATGATAATTTTCTAAAATTATTGTTAGTCAACTTCTTTAAATTATCCAGTATAAAATTACCTTGCGCGCATCCATTTTCGGGCCCATCCATGGTAACTAACAAATCAAACGCACTTCAGTACTGCAGTAAGAACGCACTTTAATACAAAACCCCTCTATTTACGCTTTTACCTCAATTTGCACTTTTGGTTTAATATTTTGCAATCTGGCAATCTTGTTACGAAAATATTATAATTCATTATTGAAAAATTTCCCGTTCATGTAAGTTCATTTGAATTCGCTACTCGCTTTATAGGTTTCGTTTCATGTTTTATTCTGTTTTTTCTTTATATTTTATTTTCTGTTTTTACGTGATATTTTTACTTAATGTGTTGCATTAAATTTTTTGCAAAAAAATTTTTTGAGTTCCTCTCACTATTGTATTGATATATTTTGCTTTGGCTATATTGATACAATATTAGAAAGCACTCCTTTTTGCGGATATAATCGTGTGAGCTGATATAAAGATTATATCTTCTATTTTCCGGATTTTTATAATTTTTTTCCCTTCTTTTGAATTTTTTTTCCGGTTTCTTATTATTTTTATTTTTATTATTATTTTTTTTTATTTCCTTTTTTTTCATTGTTCTGTAATTTTTTTCTACATTTTGAATATATATATACATTTAATTCTGAATATATTTACGTTTATATATCTGTGTGTGTGTGTGTGTGTGTGTGTGTGTGTGTGTGTGTGTGTGTGTGTGTGTGTGTGTGTGTGTGTGTGTGTGTGTGTGTGTGTGTGTGTGTGTGTGTGTGTGTGTGTGTGTGTGTGTGTGTGTGTGTGTGTGTGTGTGTGTGTGTGTGTGTGTGTGTGTGTGTGTGTGTGTGTGTGTGTGTGTGTGTGTGTGTGTGTGTGTGTGTGTGTGTGTGTGTGTGTGTGTGTGTGTGTGTGTGTGTGTGTGTGTGTGTGTGTGTGTGTGTGTGTGTGTGTGTGTGTGTGTGTGTGTGTGTGTGTGTGTGTGTGTGTGTGTGTGTGTGTGTGTGTGTGTGTGTGTGTGTGTGTGTGTGTGTGTGTGTGTGTGTGTGTGTGTGTGTGTGTGTGTGTGTGTGTGTGTGTGTGTGTGTGTGTGTGTGTGTGTGTGTGTGTGTGTGTGTGTGTGTGTGTGTGTGTGTGTGTGTGTGTGTGTGTGTGTGTGTGTGTGTGTGTGTGTGTGTGTGTGTGTGTGTGTGTGTGTGTGTGTGTGTGTGTGTGTGTGTGTGTGTGTGTGTGTGTGTGTGTGTGTGTGTGTGTGTGTGTGTGTGTGTGTGTGTGTGTGTGTGTGTGTGTGTGTGTGTGTGTGTGTGTGTGTGTGTGTGTGTGTGTGTGTGTGTGTGTGTGTGTGTGTGTGTGTGTGTGTGTGTGTGTGTGTGTGTGTGTGTGTGTGTGTGTGTGTGTGTGTGTGTGTGTGTGTGTGTGTGTGTGTGTGTGTGTGTGTGTGTGTGTGTGTGTGTGTGTGTGTGTGTGTGTGTGTGTGTGTGTGTGTGTGTGTGTGTGTGTGTGTGTGTGTGTGTGTGTGTGTGTGTGTGTGTGTGTGTGTGTGTGTGTGTGTGTGTGTGTGTGTGTGTGTGTGTGTGTGTGTGTGTGTGTGTGTGTGTGTGTGTGTGTGTGTGTGTGTGTGTGTGTGTGTGTGTGTGTGTGTGTGTGTGTGTGTGTGTGTGTGTGTGTGTGTGTGTGTGTGTGTGTGTGTGTGTGTGTGTGTGTGTGTGTGTGTGTGTGTGTGTGTGTGTGTGTGTGTGTGTGTGTGTGTGTGTGTGTGTGTGTGTGTGTGTGTGTGTGTGTGTGTGTGTGTGTGTGTGTGTGTGTGTGTGTGTGTGTGTGTGTGTGTGTGTGTGTGTGTGTGTGTGTGTGTGTGTGTGTGTGTGTGTGTGTGTGTGTGTGTGTGTGTGTGTGTGTGTGTGTGTGTGTGTGTGTGTGTGTGTGTGTGTGTGTGTGTGTGTGTGTGTGTGTGTGTGTGTGTGTGTGTGTGTGTGTGTGTGTGTGTGTGTGTGTGTGTGTGTGTGTGTGTGTGTGTGTGTGTGTGTGTGTGTGTGTGTGTGTGTGTGTGTGTGTGTGTGTGTGTGTGTGTGTGTGTGTGTGTGTGTGTGTGTGTGTGTGTGTGTGTGTGTGTGTGTGTGTGTGTGTGTGTGTGTGTGTGTGTGTGTGTGTGTGTGTGTGTGTGTGTGTGTGTGTGTGTGTGTGTGTGTGTGTGTGTGTGTGTGTGTGTGTGTGTTTACCAACATCAAAGTTATTTGATTTGTTTTTACGTGAGCTTGTACGATACACAAGGTCCCTAGAGCACAATAACATCTTGTGGTGGGGGTGTTGAATTTTTGTGATTTTAGGACTTATGCGTATTTCATTGAATGGAACTATTCTTTACAGTTGCATTATTAGATATGTTGTTTTTTCACACAATATTTCAAAGTACATTACAAACCATTCTATTGCAGTTATTAAAATACCTTTCAGACGATTTCGTATTTTTACTGAATAATTTACTTTAAAAAAATAACTAACATAACTTTCCATTTTATATAATATCTTTAAAATAAAAATAATTCAATCAATACATATTAGTTCCAATTAAATTTAATAACATTAGTACATATAATATGTTACGTAATCCAAGCATTCTTATTCAGACCTCGCATAATATTTAAATCGATTCTTATTTATTGCCTTACATAAATTATTAAAAGAATGTAAACATGCAAAATTTCTTTTTCATTTCTTCCTCATCGATATAAATTTGTTTTTCTACGAATATATTATTTCACTGAATAATTCCACAACAAGCAATATTTATATAAAAGAAAAATAATCATCCTCAATTTTACGAAACAAAGCTAGAGCAAATTGATAGAATTCGAGTAATATAGTCTCTAGATTTGTATTGGTAGATTTTAGCATCAATATGGTGTAAGTGTATTCATGAGTTCAAACACAATTGATCTCATGATAATTTAATTTATCAGTTTGGGCATTATAGAGATGGATTGCTGTAGCAAAAGCTTTTATGTAAATTATGTACTTCATCCCACCAAATAGCCAACCAATGAATGTTAGAATAAATGTTTGCAGATATTTTTTGCCAATGTTAGAAACAAATCATTTATCCCTTAAAAAGTTTAAAAAAACTGATAAAAAAAACTATTGTAATATAATTTTTTAGAAATTTTGATGAAAACCGAAAAATATTTTTGATAAAATCTTTTTTATTAGGAACACTTTTTCCAAAGAGTCTCGTTTGGTTTTAATTTTCTGAAGTTTTTAGAAAAATTGTATAATATTCAACACAAACACATTTAGAGAGTACATAACTCTTTAATTGCTAGGTTTTAGTTTTATAACTGTGTGGAACCAAATTATTTAAGAAATTTCAAGCGTTTTAAGATTAAAAAAAAGGTTTTCTCTAATTATCTTAACAAATGAAATCAAAACGAATATTTTACGGTCTTGGAAATTTTGACTACAAAAAATTAAATCCAACTATTTTTATCAGAAGCAATATGAATTTTTAAACTAAAAGTTTTTCTTTTAAAAATATACGAGAAAACGTAAGAAAATCTATAACTTATATTCAAATGAAAAAAGTGCATATTTTGTACGTCGTCTGAATAAAATGAAACAACATTAATGTAACCCGTGATTAATGCACGTTGCTTAGCTTTATGCATTTGAAATAAGCTCACTGGAAATCAAATAGTCAAAGAAATCATAAAAAGCTATATATATAAGAAAGTATGTTTTTCTTATTATGGGTAAAATCTGCTTACTGAAGTGACTACTAACATGAACCAGAGTGTGCTTCCTTTAACATTCTGGGTGGTCATTGTATACACACTTCCAGTGATCATATGTGATGTATTTGATGCGGTTTTCTTATTGTAGACAAGATCCGCTCACTGAGGGGACCACTAACATGAACCAGCTTGTTTATTTTAACATTCTAGATCATTTCTCTGTCAACATTTTCATGACTCGAGAATTTTTCAAGATACCAACAGTAAAGCTCGTCTAGCTGGGAAAAAGGGTTTTTTTTTTCAAAATTCATTATTATATTTCAATTGCACAACAGAATCACCTGACTTGATTCCCATGCAAAATCAGTGAGATATATGGAAAGAGCAGGAAAAACATTAATATCAACAGCACTGTAATATCATATAGTTGATTGATCAAATCCTCAACGAGTTGCTTAAGAGGACGCTATACCACGGGAGAAACTTTTCATCGCAAATTCACCTCCGTAACTAATTTGAAATTTAAAGTATAGAAAAAGTGAATTCAGACAAAGCTGGTGTAAACCATAAAGTTTTAAATACTGAAAAGAAATTTTCAAAGTATTAAAATGAAAATGAATTATGAGAAGATAACTTAGGATTACTCAAAGAAGAAGTCCAATAATTTTACTTGCATTTTGATATTGTGAATTTTTTTCCGGCTGTAGAAACTTCTGATGTTACTCTAGGTTTACCTCAGTAATTGAGGTAAAAGATAATTTGAGACGAAACATTTCTCCCGTAGTATTGCGTCCTCTTCACCTGGTGCAGACGTACCTGCAAAACATTATGGACTTACTCCCTGACTAAATCAAAACAATTATAAAATTTAGAGTTACACGGTATCGAATGATGCTTTTCATAGTTTTTTTGGGAGTAACTAATTTTTTGTCTAAAGAATTTGTATTTATCACTCTCATATATTTACGTTAATATTTATTCAGCAGATGAAATATCTATTTTTGCATACTGTCTGGCCATCACCAAATGAATTCGCAGTGCGATTGCTGTCCTGAAAACGAGGGCTTAGCTCTTTATTGTCAGACAGTACACCCAGTTGTGTCTTCTGCACAAAATAAAACTTTTTCAGCAATGAAGTACAAAAAAAATAGCCACGATGGCTTAGAGGATAGAGCATTCATCTGCCAATGAGGTGAACCAGGTTCAAATCCCATCAATGGCTGGTCGATAAGAATCCGCATCAGGCTTGCACCGATCACAGTGCTAACGTGAAATATCCTCAGTGGTAGACGGACCCCTTGCCGTCAAGCTAACCGTAGGAGGTTCTCGTGGTCTTCCTCTACATGTAACGCAAATGCGGGTAAAGTCAAATTTCTCCCAGTACTTGATCCAGCTGGAGTGCCCTTGTTTCCTGGTTCAAAATTACAAGGCTACATAGCTAAACATTAGTAGTCGCAAACCCAAAATATTGGGTCGGCTGTTCAACGACGGTTATTATTATTATTAAACACGAGAAGTGATCCATATTCTAAAACTAAAAGTATTTTTATATAACATTACTTATTCTGTTTTGAATAAATTTATAGGTATCTCACTTTTTGCCACAATTTAAACTTTTTTTTTCCTTCTCTCGTATACCTTTACTCTTTCTTCTCACACTTTTTCTGATTTTTTACGAAAATATTTCTTCCAGCTTCGGGTTACATCTTACAACAATCTTTGGTGAAATTATTCAAATATTTATGAATTGTTAGACCAACATTTTCTTTCCAAGTAATGTATTTTTAGTAACGAGATTCATATTTTATCCAGCTCACTTTAATGTTCTTTGCGTCAACTACAATTCCTAAAATTTCCCGTATTTGTCTTGAATTGTTTTGAAAATTTTTCATGAAGTTTCGTCATTTTTCAGCCCATAAAGTTCTCATAATTTTTTCATGATTCTCGGAATATGATTTATCAAAAAACATTTAGAATTCTGTGAAGAATAGGAAATTTAAAACAAAAAAAAGTGCTGTGAACTTTATTTTGCGTCATCAATTCTAATTTCAAGACAATTAAAGTTTTAATATTACAGTTTACTATACCTGTTTGACATTAAATGAATACATAAATTTAATTGATGTTATTGTAGTGAAATTCAGACATCAGTGGATGGAAGAATGGAACATTACACAGAGAGTTACATAGTTGGAACGTACACTGGGACAGGAGAAATAGACATCAGAAAAACTGAGTATTTATAGCCTTTTTGAGCTCAAACTTTACGTCCAATCAGAATATTTTGATAGCATGCTGACTTAGAAGAATAAATGAGATTACAGTTTTTCCTCAACAATTGAGAATATCCGTACGTTGTTTGCCAATTTCAGAAACGTTTACTGTACGAATTAGAGCCTCAAAACATATTTTAAAACTTCTTATCAGCACTTTAAAGTATTTTATTCAACTAATTTAAAAAAGAAAAAAAAATGCTGAAATCTCTATGCTACAATACTGAAAGTATAATTTTAAAAAATGTAATATAATCAGTGGAGTAAGTCTTAAAGAATATGTATAATTTTATGCAAAATGGAAAAAACATAAAAATTTTCAGCAAGCATATATTTTTTTTAAATACTTTTTACAATCACTTTAAATATTAGAATAATTCCAAGAAGACATTACTGGCACTATAAGATCCAAATTTTTGATCCAACTCCAGTATTCTATAAAAAAACTAAGTAATAAAAAATTTTTAAAAAATTCTAAAATTTTCGAAAAGAGTTTTTTTCTATTCATTAAAAATTAGTTTAGAGATTCAATGAATTTCTTTAAAATAAACCAAACATGACAGCTCAACCGCTAAGGCTGTGAAGAGCTCGATCCCCAGTGGTAGCTTGAAGCCCTTCAGATCGATGGATACTAGCTTGCCTGGGTAGTAAAGGCGGCCTGTGCGCAGTGCTGACTACATTACCACAATCATGCTCACGAAATTGAGGAGTCTTAACCTCCATGACCCATAACATACTGTTGCGGGAATGTTTTACTTTAACTGCCTTTATAAATATTATATATAAAAAAACATTAAGAATTAGCAACCCTAATAATTTTTACCAAGACCTATCCTTCAAACTAATATGTTTATACTTGTATTTAAATAATTGTCAAATGAATGAATTTTTATAACTATATTGGTTTATATAAAAATTGTTATTTGATTAAGCATTTTTAACTTATTACGCGAAAGAAAAGTTTATTAAATATATCTTAAAAATGGTTCAGACGAAAAAAAATTTAGATAAATTATTTACATTTAAATAAATAAAAAAAAATCATTGCTTACTTGCATAACTTAAAAAATCATCAAAATCTTGTTAATATACATATTTTTTTTAATCTGAAAACAATTATTGAAAAAAGTCAACCAAACATTTAAAAAAATTAACAACTGTAAAGCAACATTTTTTTTTACCGTTTCATTTCCCAGTAAGTATGAATAGAATTAAGAGAATTAAGCATAGAAAACTCCACTTAATTTTAAGAGTACTTAATTTACATTCAGAACAGAAAATACTTAATAAATGCTCTTCATTATAGTTTTATTGTTTATAATTCAGACGAGTTGTTTTTATAATTTAATAAGTTAATAAAAAGTTAAATTATTTGAAAGTTTTATTGAAAATGAAAAATAGAAATAAATAAAAGACTAGAATAAAACTCTTTTCAACCAATTGTTACAAAATAACGTAACAATATAAAATATTTACAATGAAAAATGAACTAACAGTAAACTTTACTGTAAGTGTAATTTATCACTATAACTCTAAAAAATTTCCGCAGTAATATTTTGGCCATTTTTGAAATCCGAGAGCATTTTTCATGACCAGAGAATCATGATAAGCGAAAAAAAACAAACACTCCATTAACAATCTTTCTACAGGAAGGAAAATATAAGTAATAAGAGTTACAAGATAAGAATGAGGAACAGGCATTTTTATTGTTTTTATTTCGTGATAAAAATGTGAAAAACCTTCTTGAAGTATCAAGAAAAGTTCAGAACACTGACTTCTTTTTAAGGACTTATTAAATAACAACATTAAATACCCCCAAACTTATAGTAAAAAATTGTAAACTAATATACTCGTGTACTGAAGCCTTGATTTTTATCACCATGCATGCGTGTCGAACCCATGCCAAGTACACTGTTTGAAATTTTGAAACTTGTTGAACAATAACATGGTTCAATTGCATTGCAAACGTAATTATATGCTAAGTTGAACCATATAATCGTACTTCTTAAGCTGGATTACGTGTTACGTTGAAAGCAGAGGTCGTGAAGTCGTAAGAGAAATCTATATTATTTTTGTAGTTTACTACAACTAGTTTGTTGCAAATATAGTTAGCTACAACTACTTTTTCTAAATTGAATTGTAATAACTACTTTAAGGACTGTGCTGGAGAATTTAATTTACACCTATATTCAAAAAGGTTTGCCTTACATTTCATATAAGGGAATGATTCAGAAATGTTTATTTATGTTTACACGAGCCACTATCTTATTCCAAAACATTTTCGAATTTGTTCATTTAATCTTTCTATGCATTTTTTAATAGGGAATATTTAATTTAAGAAATGCGAAATTATCAAATACCTAAAATATTTTAATTGTTAAATGCCATTTTATTTCCTCTAAGAAATGAAGTACGCTCTCTACCTTTTAAATAACATCAATGTTTCACTAGTGTGCATGTGAAAGTGTGATCAAAGTCATTAATTGATTATTTTTCTTACGGCTATATTAGTTATGCGTGATTCTAAATACGTAATTCCTGTTAACGCTAAGCCATATAGTAATTTTCATTTGTATCTATCAAATTCAAAAAATTAGTTGCCTTAGTGTCCACTAAACTAACCTTAATAGTAGTTATCTAGAATCACTACAAACTACTGTTTTTTTTTTCGCACTACTTACAACACTACATTTTAGAAGGAAAAAAAGTACACTACAAATTACGAAAAAGAGACTACAGTAGTTTCAGTACTTCCGACCATTGGTTAAAACATATAATAGTACTTCCTGAACTGGATTGCATGCTAAGTTGAACCATATGATCGAAATTCTTAAAGATTAAAATGCAGAAGATTTAAAATCATTTTTACAGGTGGCCAATCATTTTCAAATAAGATGCTAAGGATATTGATAAAGACTGTCTGAAAATTCCTCAAGGGTACATTTTAAATCTAAAGCAATTTAAACAGACATAGATCTCATTGCGGATCTTTGCAGATCTATGCAGATACACTGTTGAAGAGGTGTAAATATTTTTTTTCAATTTAACATGATCAGTTTCCTGTAATTTACTCATGTACATAGCATATTAAAATGATTTTAAAATTTAAGCTTTTTATCCCTCGACGCACCATGATCAGATCAGCAGTATTTTTTTTCTCTTTTGCCTTTATTATATGACACATAAACACATTAAAACTACCAATTTACAGTAGTTTACGAACCGCATAGTAATTTATTTGTCAATCAAGTAGTTCTGATTTTTTGTTTTAAATCCTTCCTTTAACTTTTATAGTCGTACATTCTCTACTAGTCAAAATAATAAATTAACTATTCATTGAATATAGTAAACTCATTATATTTCCAATCATTCTAATTTTTTAAAAAAAAAATCTTGTTATTTTTAACTCTCGACGCCTAATAATTAATCAACTTAAGCAATCGGATTTTAGAAAAATCAAATTTAAAAATAATGGAGCAAGAATTGTTTTATGTAAATTTTTCACAAAATAGACGATTTGATCACCATCTGTTGCATTCTGAGTATTACAAAGTTTTGGCAAATCAATAACTTAACAAATCTGTTCTCCCAGAGTGTAATTACCATATATGGCAGTACTTTTACTTTCGTTACTTGTACCGCAAGTACAAGTAAAAAGTACGTACTTTTACTTGCACTTCGTTACTTTTTAAATTTAGTACTTTTACTTGTACTTTCGTCACTTTTTTAGGGAAAAAGTACAAGTATTTGTAACGGAAATGTCGAATGAAATCTTTACTTTTTTCTAAAACTCGGTAAGCTTTCTAAAAAAAAGTTAAAAGAAAAAAAAAGATGCTTATGTTTTTTTAATTTATAAAACTAATGTGCAATATATATGCATTCACAGCTAACTTCGTGTTTAAATACCTTGACCTTTTAAAATTGTCATTCCTGAAAGGAAAAAGACAGCTCCTTTGATCTTTTTTTGACTTCAACTATCATTGTGAGTGGAGTGTTCTCCAGAACTGTGTGTCCAGAACAGTCATTATTCATCTTCTGAAAATTGCCTGTGATAAAGGATGGCATGAATAGCAAAGAATTTGAATACCGGTGGTTTTCATCTCAAGAAAAAGTTTCAGAATGGTAAAAAGTGCGCTTTGAAGTTCTGTAAACCAAGTATAAAGAATGTATACGATTTTAAGAAAAATAATTCATCCAGCCTTCGAAAGTGTGAAGGCTTTAATTATTCTCTTATCCGTGAACAGGCTATTTTAACACCTGAATCTTATCTTGACACCTGAATCCTTATCTTTGTGACAATCTGAATATGAATGATAGTTACGGTGACATGCTTCTACAAACACTAAAACGTCCTTCTTTGTAAAATTTTGAAGTTTCAAGCCAAAATGTTTGATGAAATTCTAAGAAATAATCTTCAATAGTACCTTGGGGGGTTGGAATGAACAAATGCCCATATGAATACTGTTATCACCGCATGGGATGGAAATTTTTTTTTCAAGGGGACATGCTTTTTTTCCTCTTAGAAAATAGTTTTGCTTAAATAACAAATGAACTGTATCTTTGATGTATCAATTTTGAAGCATATCAATTTTGAACGATATCCGATCGTAAAAAAATTGTATGTGAAATATAATACTGCAATACCTTCTAGTGCTCTCGTGGAGTGCTTATTCAGCGTGGCTAAGTACGTTCTGAGAAATTCTCGCAGCAGACTCAGTGACACCACTTTCGAAATGCAATTATTTTGCAAAATGAATAAAAATGTTAATTAGCAAGTTATTTTAATTTATTTTCGAGTTTTATGCATTTATTTAATACATTTTAAATAAAAAATGTTGGATTTTGTTATTACGTATTTCAATTTTCTTTTTGAACTCACTAATAATACATTCTTATCATAATACATTTGATCTAGTACATTTTTTACTAAAATTATGTTTATGCCCGACCTTGTCAAACAACGCCCAGTCAAATCCCTAAGAACTTCAGAACTGTTTGTGCTATTGAAAACTATTATAAATACTATTTTAAACACTCGAAAGTATTAATTTAGCCGCTGATACTAAAATTCGTTTACAAATTTTAATTATTCTGTTAGGCAGAAATGTTCGAAAAATGATTTTCTCGCATAACTTCAGCATTAGCCATTGTTACAAATAAAACTGCAGACTGTTCTGCTTCAACTTATACTGCACATTCAATTATTTTTAATAGCTCAAGGATCACAAAGCTATCTGAAACCCCGTGTTTGCTTTGTTTATGTTTGCGCTTTTAAAACGCGTTTCTATAGAGTAAAACAATTTTAAATCAATGGTAATTTAAATAAATAAAAATAATAAACTAAAAATTAAAATCAATCGATAAAATTTCTTTTTTGTGCAAATCCATAAAAAGTTTGATATTAAAATTATATTTTATTTCAAAATTATATTATATGATTATATAAAATTATATTATAATATTCTTCCGAATTTAAAAATAAATTAATGTCCATAACTTTCAAAATTAAAAACAATTAAATAAATAATAACAATTTTGCAAAAACGTTAAAGAACATAAGAATATTATTCAATAAAATTTCAGGTTACTTTGAATTTTCGATTTCCTAGAAATGTAGTTTTACTCGTTACTTTTTAAGAGTAACGCTGGCATATATGGTAATTACTCAGTGAAGATGGGCCGTACAGCAGAAAACCCTTCCTTTCTGTACACGAAATAATTTTTTCTCCAAATCACACAACTTCATATTTTTTCCCCGTGGTTTCCATTTATCTCCATTTTTGATACAATAAAGGCTTTGATTCGATAAACGAAAAAACAGAAACCACTCTAGTAATTATACCACGGTCCAGAAAATCCTTCAAAAGCATAAACAAGAAGGAAGACCTTCATACGTTATTTATACCTTGCATCTGCCTCATAGAAACCGATCATAATTTATGACTCCTTGCCATTCGAAAAATCAAATCTCAGAATTTGTATTTGTATGAAATCTCAGAAATATTATTAAGGTATCTAACTAGTGCAAAAACATGATTTTGAACAAAATTTTGAATCAGCTTTCTAAAAATATTTTACATTTGTTTAGACGCTAATTATTTACAAAGTTATAGCAGTTTTTGTGTAGGGTGATAACAGCGATTAGACTAGTGATTTTAAGTCTTTAAATGCGTTCATCCCAAAATCAGTTTTTTTTCGCATTTTACACCGCCTTAAGCACGATATCTCATGTAGTTTTTGAAATAATAGTCCACAATTTTTCATGAGTGCTTACTGGTTATAGTACACATGATTTGAACGACAGACTAAGAAAAAAAAGTGGAATTTCTTTTTATGCATGTTTCCTAGCAAAGACGAGTGCGGAAATTTTTAAAAATATGATTTTTTTTTAACTACGTTGATTCTAACCCAGTAGTAAACGCACTTGCTTTTTAGATAATACATAGGGTAAACCAACCAGTGAAGGAACACTACCCAGTGAAGGAACATTTCATATATATTGATCAAAAATAAGAATTTGAAAGTTTTTCTTTAGATTGATTGGTAACAATAGCTTACTGCCAAACAATAGGAAGTCATCTAGCAATGTTTTGGATTACCTGGTCAAATAGACTTCTCTGGAAAAATTTTTGAATTTGTTATTATCTCTGCAACACCTTGCTTCGTTGAAAAAATTATAAGGTGAGTGTTTGTATTTATATGTTTGGAGTGGAATTAATTGCACGTAATAGTCTTATTTTTCTCACTGTGAAAAAGAGAATGTAAAATATAGTTATTGAAGTTACGTTTTATTTTTTTTAAAGCACCATAGCATAATCAAGTACTGAGATAAGGGGGTGCTTACTCACTGGATCACCAAACGATGAAAAACCAGTGAAGGAACAAGTGTTCCTTTACTGGGTTTTTTTTCCCAGTTAATGAAAATAAGAGAAATTTTTTAATTTTCTTGTACTTTCAGTCATATTATGCATCAAAATTTCGTTTAAAAGACAAAAAACAATTTCTAACCAGTGAAGGAACAGGCATGTTCCTTCACTGGATCGCCAAACGATGAAAAACCAGTGAAGGAACAAGTGTTTCTTTACTGGGTTTTTTCCCCAGTTAATTAAAATAAAAGAAATTTTTTAATTTTCTTGTACTTTTAGTCATATTATGCATCAAAATTCTGTTTTAAAATACAAAAAACAACTTCGAACCAGTGAAGAAACAGGCATGTTCCTTGATTGGGAATACTTCCAGTGAATGAACTGTAATGTGTGAAATATAATTTTACATGACTCTAGGATAAGTAATTCTGCTATACAGAGGACAACCGAAATTTTGTTAAAAATTGTATGAATAATTCCTGAAATGATTTCAGTTCAAAATATTAATTTAATAGCTTAATTTATGAAAAAATTATAATTTATATTTATTAATAGGGTGTGTAGTTACATCAAATGTTAGGCAACTTAATAAACTATATTTACAAATCGAAAACTAATTAAATATAATCATAAAAATTTGAATAGAAAATTTTTTCGCTGGCTTTTGCACCAAGAACTCCTAATAAGTTATCATTATAGGATAGCAACGTGATTATATAATTTATAAAAACTACTTTACTATGTTAGAATTTAGAAGCAAGCTCCTCAACAAAAAACAGAGTTAAACAGAAACGATACTCAATTTCTTCAGAAGCTTGAGAGGGAAATCCCTCAAGATATGTTGCAAATTTTTAACGCAGCATTGACTGAAGAGTCTAATATCGAAAATGTCCAAGAGCCTGTACTTTTTTCAATATGGAAGAAGTACGTATTAAAAGAAGACCACTTGGTTAAGTCAAACTTAGGAACTGAAGCTAGTATTGATAATGAATGCATCTTAGATATCGAATTTGAAATGAGTCTTCATGCTGATCTTCTCTTAGTTGAAAAAAGAAATGATTCTGTAAGTAAAATCAGTACTTCTGAAGATCCTCTAGATATAAGTCAACAAGAGATGGATTTTCCTCAAACTTCAAGACACCTTTCCCCCATCTATTTTTGAGAAAGGCATTCTAGAAATGTTGGAAGAACCATTTACATTGGCCAAATATTGATGATAAAAAGAAAGGTCACATAAGAAGAAAAACGAATAAATTACCTTTTGCAATAACTTCAGAGAAATGGCAAAAATTTCAAGAGGCTGAAAGATCTAAAAAGAAGTTAAAACAAGAGAATATGGAGAAAAAAAAGAAATAAAAAATACTTAAAAAAGAAAAAATGCTTCAAGAAATAAGAGGAAAAAGAGTAAACAAAAAGGTGATAAAGTAATAATGATAATAAACAGAATCGGATGACACAATGATTTAGATTTGACTGTCAAATTATAAGAAAGAATGATTTTTCTTTCTTTCTTTTTTTTTTTTTTTTTTTTTTTTTGTATTTAACATCACTTTAATTTCTAGTTCATGATTACGGAAAAAAGTTACCATTTTACAAGTACTTGTATGATATAATTTCATAAATAGTCTTGTTTTTATATATTTGTATGACTAATAAATTCATAAAGAGCATTAAAAAATAACCAAAATTAAGTGTTCCTTTACTGGGCAATTTTGTGTTCCTTCACTGGTAAGAGCAGTTCCTTCACTGGGTCTTCTTACTACTTGTTATTTGAACCTCCAAAACTTTAAAACAATATTATGTAAGTTTTCTACAATTTTTTTACATAATTTGCAATCAGCAACAAACATGTTGACACTGTCATTTAACTAAAATTACGAATTTTGAAATTAATGACTTTTTAAAAGGCAAGCGAAGCTTAAGTGTTCCTTCACTGGTTAGTTTACCCTAGTTCAAAACTTTAGTTCAAAGCCTTCTAAATAAAATCTTCAAAGAATTTTTTGTCTGGGTGATAGAATTTTTATTTACAATGTTTAGCGTATATGCAAAAAAAATCCTTATTTTTACCTAAAAATGGCTATTAGAAATAAGAATAAATTGATAATAATTTTTTGCTAGTTTTATAAGTTTGTAACATAATAAAACATATAAA
Organism: Parasteatoda tepidariorum; assembly: GCF_982258835.1. Classification (NCBI taxonomy): domain Eukaryota; kingdom Metazoa; phylum Arthropoda; class Arachnida; order Araneae; family Theridiidae; genus Parasteatoda; species Parasteatoda tepidariorum. Next base: position 5,441,237 of record NC_141765.1, on the reverse strand, counting down.
CTAGTTTTTTAAAATTTCACAATAAGAATTTTAAAAAAAAAGTTGTCGAAGCTAGTCGGATACCTTAAATTACAAAATGGATTACGCTATGTTTGCCTTTAAACTTACACATTAAGCAAGCTAAACGATGCCGGTGGTATTTTTTATGTGTTAATCAAAGAGTGACGTGCATGAAGATAATGTTTTGAAATTGAATTATTTACCAAATATTAAAAACTTCGATTTTAAGAATTAACCCTTTCCTTCTCGCTCCCGTGAAAATGAAGGGATGAGGTTTCGTCCTCTATTTCTCGCTCCCGTGATTGTGACGGGCTGGAGTGTTCAGTAGTAACGCGACAATAAGAATAAAACTAATTCATTTCTTTTGTCCGGAAAACATTTTATTTCTCATTTTACTCACCATATGGCAGTACCAGGATATTTTTAAGGTAATTGTAGATAGTTAGTTTACTTTAAACTAGATATCAGCACTAATCAAATTCGTAATACAAATACAAAAGTCAAAAAATAGGCACTTTTATGACCTTTTTCTTGAAAATTAACCAATCGTTAAGGGGTTAATACTTACTCGGTTGAGGAGATTAAGGATCGAGCTTTTTTAAGAAAAGAATGAAGCTAAAATTACGTTAAATATATTAGGAATATAAAACATTTTATTTAGAATTTGTTTTAAGAGAAGTAATGAAGTAAAAATTAAGTTAATTATCTCGGGGATATTTTTGCAACACGGCAAAAGCATAAGCATTTATTCTGGATGAGCAATTTTTCACCTTGGTACATCTTTTCACAAATGTTTTCAATACTCAAAAACCAAAACACGGTTGTTTTATGACATACTTGCGGCTCCAGTTTGAATGATACAACAATCATGGTTTGAAGCAAAAAAAGATGAATACAGTTTCTTTGAAACCCACTCTTTACAAGAGTTGAATACTGATAAGAATAAGTTTAGATTCTCCTACCTGGGGAATCATATTTTCCTAAGTGCCTTTCCCTAGCATCTTATTCACAAAGATTTTGCTGTTTTATGGGCTGAAGTACTCTAAAATGTTCCCTTTCTAAACTAAGTCTTAAAAGCCACTTTCAAAAATTGGCTCAAGTTTCTTTATCGATAAAATTTTATTTTTATCCATGTTTAAGTTTACCTCATCAATTTGCTAAATAAAAAATCAATGATGCCATTATTAGAAAAATAAAAGATTCGAAAGAAAGACACTGTGGAAAATATTTCACAAAAGAATCGATAGTATTTAGTTCTTTTTACAAATTCTTACACGTCTTGCTGGGTTTGTAATATTGTTTATAATCTTAAAGTATCAGAAAAATGAAACAAAAAACTTGTTTGGTAAGAAAAGGTATAAAAAGATTTTTTTAATGTAATAAAAGAAAATTTCTAAATTATATTTGCATACAAATCTATTTACGAGTTTGGTAGGGAAAATAAATACCGTTTTGGAGAAACTGGCGGAAAAATGTTTTTTTTCTAAGCAATTTTTATTTGTGCATGAAAAAACATGACTATTTTCTACACAATGTAAAAATGACTGTAAATTCTAGAGAAAAAAAAAACATTTTTTAATGGAAAAAAACTGTTTAAAGATAAATAGAGATTTTTTTCTGTTATAAATCGTTACCTGCCTTTTCCTTTTTTTTACAGAATTCTTTAGAATATTTGATGGTTTAAAGCTGTTTTTCATCCAAATTATAAACAGATTAAAACTATCAATCCTTGTTTTTGCCAATACCGTAAAATAACATTTTTTTTCAAATCATTTAATTGTTATTTTCTATACTTGCTCTTTCTTTTAAGAAATTATTTTATGTTTTTGAACATCGTGTAAAAAAAATTGCGATTAGACTTCATCATCGAATTGAGAGTTATTGATCACTTTCCATCTTAAGATATAATTTTTCGATAAGTGAAATAGCCGATATTTTTTTAAAAGTGGGCCACTATAGTTTAAAACGTAAATTTGAAAGACTTTTATTATTATAAAAAGAGTGTTTCGTCCTAACTAAAGAAAAGAGCTGATACAGAGCACGCGAGTCCCAATAACGTGAGCGTAAATAGGTTTTGCAAATTCTGCTCTCAGCTCTTACAGACGTTTATTTATAGAATTATTTTACTGAGTATTATATTATTGCAGCTATTATATGGACACAAGGATTTTTTTCCTTAAAATAACAAAGAATATTTTTTTAAAATAACAGTAATTATCTGCTTAGAAACAGGCATCCATTTTTAAATAACAGTATTTTTTCAGAACATAAATGGTTTTATGCTGGCAGTCCTGCTAATATTTTTTTCCTGTAAATTTTGCATGTCTTTTTTACAGTGCCCCATTGGAATGCTTTTTCAAAGAAATATTTCATAGGTGAAGGAGAGATAATTTAAAAGATTTAAAATAATCTCAATCTAAATTTTTTTTTTTTTTTTGAAAATAGTAGAAACTCGTTACAAAGCATTCATATTGTGAAACATATGTTCTCATTTGCTTTTTCAAACAAACCGTCATTGATAAGAAAAGGCTACCCTCTTTTCTACCCCCTTCGTCTGCACATTGATGTGTCCATCATTAAACTGTCGAACCTACTTTCACCCTTTTCCATCCCTTATAAGATTTTCACCATAAATCTCATGAGTTGACGATATTAAGCGTTCGTTTGTTTTGGAATAAAAATATTCTTATTCCTTTGCACCAATTTTTTGATTAATAGCATTTTCTTCTGATGTTAAAGCTTTTCAAAATTTAATGAATGGTACGTCTTCATAATTATTCAGCCGGTGATTTTCGTCGATCAATTTTGCTTGCTACTGAAATCAATTTTTATAATTCCTAATTTAAAAAAAAAGTATTTCATAAAGCAAAGGACCTAGCAACTGTCTTCAGAGAATCGAGTCCAAAACTATTTAAGTAAAGATCTACTATGTCGTTTATCTCACCATTTTAAAATAAAGTCTTTCAAAAATTATTAGTTTACAAGTTATTGAGCGTGGAACATGTTAGATATTTAGAAAAAACCTTGTAAAGTAATAATGTTTTACAGTATTAAATTATTATATAATTAAATTTCTGAAATACTTTTAATTTTTGAAAACATCGAATATTAACACATGGCTTCGTATTGTAAAGAATACATACGAAACGTTGAACATGTCGTTCAATATTATAAATATTTATATGAGAATTTAAAAAATATTGCAGAAAAATAAGTTTTATTATTCTAAATTACATAGTAATTTACTAGTGGGCCCATAGGCTAAGCTTTTTTTCTTTCTTTTTATGATTTTTAATTAAGATTTTCAATAATTTACCATTTAATGCTTACTTTAGGATATCAGAAATGAAGTAAAATCATTAAATTTTAAATCAGTTATCTTCATTCCTAACACACAATAATAAAAGCTCTTATTAGTTTTTCCCTTTATTTCATTAATTTCCTCAGTTCCAAAAATATATTGAGCAATTGTATAATTTACTTTTTGGAAAATGTTTAAACTTTTCCAAAATCACGTGGCTGAAAAACTAAATGGCGTTTTTAAACACCTTATGCATTCATTTCAATCAAAAATCATTAATTAATGACCATTACTGATAATTAAACCATCACTAACTAATTATTCAATCATAATTGGGATTTATGACAGTAAAATTTTTTTGAATTTCATTCATGAAAACGTTAATCATAATTTTCTATATAATATATTTCTGATCAATGCATGACAGTTTCGTATTATTCCAGAAAAGTTTCTGCTGTTAAATATAATGTTTGTTTTTTTAAATTTTATTTCGTGTGAATTTATAAATACTCTCAATAATCTTAAAACATTATTTGAAGTTCAAAAATAACATTGTCAAAATATATATCCAAATGAATTATCAAATTAATGATTAAATGAACCTTATACTTTCATTTTTAATCTCCTCTTCCTATTAACAAAAGGAATGAATGTGATTTGAAAAATAATACTTTCAATGAAAGTAATTTTTAAAAAAAATTACAAAAATCTATTATTAATTCGCTTTTTATCTTTATGTACATTAGATATAATACGTATATTAGATACAATACGTATATTAGATACAATACGAAGTAAAAATCTTTTCCAAAAAATGTATTTTTAGAGAGGAAACAATCGAGAGAAAAGAGACGTTTAAAAAGATAACAAGTGATTGACTTTCCTTTTTAATGTTTAAAATATAAAAAAGGAATGAAAGGAAAAGAAGAATTATTTCTACCGATGGTATAAACTAAAAGGTTTTGTAAGACAACCTGTTTCACAGCAAAGCCATTGATTTCGGACACTTAACGAAGCCATTTACAGAAATAATGTATTGGCTGGTCGAGATGGAGACAGTACAAAATCCGATTTATTACCACATAGAATAGTTTTTCCCTGAATTTCTTGGCAAGTTACTTTGTCTAGTCATCTTTGAAAAAGGAAAATTACTGTGAAGAAAAAATGTAACTCTTATCTGCTACTTTTATTTGCTTAACTTTGATAGTTGGGATATATGGTATAATATATGAAGTTCAACGGGTCTTTATAGAAATAGTTAATTTTCATAGTTGGGATATACGATCAAAAATATTATTTGAAGTTCGATGCGTCTTTAGGGAATTTTTTTAATTTTGATATTTGGGATACATGGCAAGGAAATAATATATGAATTTCGACGCGTCTTTAGAGAATTTGTTAATTTTGAAAGTTGGGATATATGGTATAATATATGAAGTTCAACAGGTCTTTATAGAATTAGTTAATTTTCATAGTTGGGATATACGATCAAAAAATATTATTTGAGGTTCGATGCGTCTTCAGAGAATTTTTTTAATTTTGATATTTGGGATACATGGAAAGGAAATAATATATGAATTTCGACGTGTCTTTAGAGAATTTGTTTATTTTGATAGTTGGGATATAAGGTCAAAAAATTAAATATGAAGTTTGATGGGTCTATAGAGAATTTGTTAGTTTTGATAGTTGGATTACTAGATGTTTAAAAAATAATATGTTAAGTTCGATGGTCTTTAAAAAATTATTTAATTTTGATATTTGGGATGAATGATCAAAAAATCATATATGAAATTAGACAGGTCTTTAGAGAAGTAGTTAATTTTATAGTTGGAATATATTGTCAAGAAATAATGTATATGACGTTTGAGGAGTCTTTAGAGAATTTTTATGTTTGATAGATGGGATATATGGTCAAGAAATAATATGTAAAAATTGACGAGTCTACAGAGAATTTTTCTGTTTTGTTAATTGGGATACATGATCAAGAAATAATATATGAAGTTTGACGAGTCTTCATAGAATTTTTTATGTTTGATAGTTAGGATATATGGTCAAGAAATAATATGTGAAAATTGACGGGTCTTTGAGAATTGGTTTATTTTGATCATTGCAATAAATGGTCAAGAAATTATGCCTAACGTTCGATTAATTTTTAGGGAATTAGCTATTTTAGAAAATTTGTTAATTTTAATATTTAGAATGTAAGGTTAAGTACTAATGTATGAAGTTCTATGTGTCTTCATAAAATTTGTTAGTTAGTGACTGTAATAAATCCAAATACTTGTTAGTGATACATAGTTAACGATTAAACTTACAATGATTTTACTTGGTGATAAGAAACATACAAGATAATTTTAGAAAAGAAATAAAAGGATGCATTTAAAAAAAAGAATAAATTAAGTAACTTTTAGAGGTAAAGAATAATTAGATTAAATAGTAAACATTAGGGCTGTTATTAAGAAATAAATAGTATTAGTGGAGAAAACATATTTAAAAGTAACAAAATGTAGTTTTAATGTGTATTAATATTTGTGTATAAAGCTCTGATAATACGAAAGACTTCTTTTGGTTTCAAAACAAGCAAATTATTCTAACTGAATTCAGAAAGAAAATAAAAGTTATAAAAATTCTCTCCAAAAATTTTTTAACAACCATTAAAAAATTTAATTATTGTATACATAATTAAACTATAACAATTTTGAAAAGATCTGAAATAATAGTTCTTCAACTTTTCTTATAATTTTTATAACATACGCTAGAAAAAAAAGTAAAATTTATCAATATAAAAGTTAAAATTAACAATATATAGTAATATTTATTTAATTAGATTGATTAAGTTATTACTTTAATTATTACTGTAAAAACTACAGAATACCAGACTTTTTTTGTTCCGTAACATGTTTTAAAAATAGATTTTACGGTAAAAAAGTACCGGTGCTGGTAGTTTTCACCATAATTAATCTGGAATTTCTTACAGGGTACGGTGTTGCATTCTAAATATGCGACATTTCTGACAGATTTTTAAATATTTTTGATAAATAAAAAACCTTCTTTTTTTTACTACACTCTTGCACTAACTTCTGCATTGAAGAATTTTACAATCATTAAGCTAGTAGAATGCAGTACTGTGGGGAGGGATAGTAGTTGTCGACAATATCAACCTTCATCTATAAAAAGGTACTCCACCACAGAATCGAGTTAACATGTCTGATATACTAATAAATTGGAATTATATTTTTGTAGTAGTAGATACACTGCTGTACTCCCCCACTAGAATTATATCCGTGATAGAATTCAATGGAAGGAGACCACTAGTTGATTCATGGCTGTTTTGTGAGAAGCCGGGAGAGCTGTATTAAGATCACCGTACTTTTGAGTTGCGAAAACTGTATTAAGTTCACTATTGAGGTCGCTCTTGTGTTGCCATTAACAGTCGAGTAAATACGTTGTGTGTGATCGAAACAGAGTAGAAACAGCACGAGAAGGTGGATAATGTCGCAAACACAAGTCAACTTTTCAGTGTGAACCATCCATCGAAGTAGGCGTCTTCAAATCGTAGTAGGCGTCTTCAAATCGCAGTAGGCGTTTCTTCCAAGGTAGGCGTGATCACGTCACGTTTTTGTCACCAATGTGGGGATGGTAGCTATCGACAATGTCAATCTTCATCTATGAAAAGGTACCTCATTATAGAATCGAGTAATCAAGTCTTATATACTAGTGAATTGGAATTATATTTTGTAGCGGTAGATACACTACAAGCACTTATATAATGTAGCAATTTTTCTTAATTTTTATGTGTTTTCAAGTAAGAATTTTTCAATTTCTTTTTCAAAGGCTTTTTTTTTTTTTTTGGCAATTAATTTACTTTTTGACAATTACTCACAACATTCAATGAAAAAAATAATTTCATAGATTAATTGAAATTGGATAATTTTTTGTTACAAACTGAAATTGAAATTTCTCAAATCTAAATAAATTCACACATTCAGAAGCGTTTCAAAAATTATCTTAAATATATATTTGTCCCACTCTGCTACAATTATTCATTTAAGTTCATTTTATTCATTACGCAGAAAACCTTTTAAATTAATATTTGGTTTTTACAATGAAGTCCATTAGTACAATCATGCTATGTTATATTTTTGAAGAAAAAAAATAAAAATTTTAAATTTTCTCATATACGGAGGGGGCGTAACAGAGAGGACAAAACTAAATGTCCCCTCTGCTACGCAAAATTGATAGGTTGACCATTAAAAAGAAACTCTAGGAATGTGCTAATGGATCCTAATTCAATTAGTTTAAACCAGTTCCTCCACTACTAGGGCACTTTTTTTGTAGAAAGCTGTGCCATTTTTATTCAATAGTGTGCTTAGTTTACAGTTAAAAGTTTTTTAAGTGTGTAATCAATGTGGGAAAGCAGCAGAAGGAATAAGAGAATATAGAACTAGAATGCTCCAAATTTTTTTTTAAAAAAAACATTTGTAATAAGAAAAGAAAGATAAAGAATATAAAACGAAAATTTGTGATAACAGAAGCATTTTGAAGAAAAAAACCTTAACAGAGAAATAGATAAATTGAAAAAAAAAGAAGAGAACGGAAAAATAAAAAGACACAGATACAAACAGTAGAAATTCAGGAAGAATATTCTCTTTATAATATTCCTTAGGTATTGGAGAACTATTAAAAAAGCTAACCGTACAGTCCGCAAAAAAAAAAAGATATCACCCTGAATAACTTTCCATCTAATGATCGGATTTTCACGAACTAAGTGTCAATCTAAATGGTTCCTGGGGGTGACCTCAAATATGCTAATTAATTAGTGCTAACTATTAATTAAGTTACGAAATCGGACACAAAAACGTACTTTCTCTGAATAAACATATATTTTTTTTTACATATTTGGAATCTAGACACTTGAATTAGGGGGGGTAAACAAAATTTTAAAACAATTGGGTCGTAAATTGGGTTGCAATAAAGGTTTATATATTTGGCGATAGTCCAGAAAACCGCCAAAAAAAGTCGCCTGCGCAAATAAATATTTTAAGATAACCCATTGACTGATTCAAAAGAGAAACGCTTAATTTTACTAGGTTGCTAGGCAACCTATTTCTGACTGTAAAAAAATTGAAATAATGTTTTGTGATTGCTCTGAAAGGTTTAATTAATAGTTAATAGAAAACATCTCGAAGTTTCTGGGCAATAGACAATTTTTAAGTTCATTTATGCTCAAAAAGAAAAAAAAAATTATTTTATTCTCCTTTGAAAAGAAAATTTGAATCGATTTATAAGTTTTTGGAATTTAAATACATGAACTTTTTATCTGATATTATTTAGATTATGCTATTTTTGCTATGTTTATTTGAGGATTTCATACTAAAATCAAATTAACATAACTTATACAAAATTTTAGCTATATACAAAATTAGCTATATACAAAATTTTAGGGATAATGATTTTTACAGCTTTAATCGAGTCTTCTAGGCATGAAAGTTTGAAGAAGAAAAAAGTGCTTGAAAAATAAAATGTAGATTGTATAGTAATTCTTATGCACATTCACAAGGTTTTCTATAATTTACGATATTTCTTTTTTCTATAACTCAATGAATTGCTGAATGTTTAGTGACATTTTAAAAACATTGAAATATTTTATGTTCAAGAATAAGATATTGAAATAATATGTTGCATATTGTATGATTCATTGTTTAAAAAATTGCTTCATTCTGCTAGATATTTACGTTACATGGTTTTCTTTGGATAAAGATGATTAGCAAAAATTGCATCCACATGTTTCGATACATTCTGAAACTTACGTTCGCAAATTCACCATAAAATCTCGCACAGCATATTCTTCAATTACGAGAAGCTACATTTACCACCAAATACTGCTACTATGATTATTTTTGTTTTCTTATATATATATGTAATAACAGGGCTCCAACCCTGTTATTAGTGTTGTATTTAGCTTGAAATAATTGCAGTCATAAGCCATCAGACGTTCTAAACAGGTGTATTTTAATGTAGGCTGGTATTGCTAACAATTCACGTCCACACTCCCTATGGGATGGGGAGTGGACAAGACTCCGGACAATCCCGGAACAGCTTATCGGGATCACATCAAGATGAAAAGGACACGCAAAACAATGCGTTCTTACGTTTTATACCAACATAGATTTGAAGTAAAAAGGCACATTCGTACATTCCTTGTATCCTTACGCATTAAGGCAAATCATTTCTGCTTCCTTATATGGAATTGAAAAAGGGAACGATTCTAAAAATAACTCTTCCCTTGAAATATAAATCTATTTATATTTCAATGGTATGTTTTCAGCCTTTAATTCCCAAAATAGAATCTCACTACGCTTATTCTTTAACAAAGACATTTTATGAAAACGAAAGAGTTTTAGTTCTATTATTAATACAAAAGTATTTAATTCTTGTATTACATCCCCCCCAAAAAAAAGTTTTGGTGAGCCAAAATAAAAAAAATTTAGAATACTTTAAATTTAAAATTTTTAGGTTGGTACGATTGTTCCTTTTTCCCTACTACAAACAACATCTTTTCAATTATGAGAAGAAAAAATATTATTTACAATGACAAAAATATGAAAAACATGATTATGCAATTTATCTATTTAGTAACTAAACAGAAAGAAAAATTAAACATTTATATCTACTAAAATTTTCAAAAAATTTTTTCACACAAAAATATACAAAATTTTTATGTAAAACGAACTGGACAACAAGCGTCATTTATTCAGAATTTAGGATTCTGTGTGGTTAAATGATTATTTGCTTGATGAAATATAACTATTCAAGTAAAAATTTCAAAAAAATTTTCACACAAAAATATACAACTTTTTATGGAAAACGAGCTGGACAACAAGTGTCATTTATTTAGAATTTAATTTCAACATTTGTGGTTTGTGATACTTTTCTTTGATACATGTACTTTTTCAAAATTTTGTTTACTTAAATTTCTTTTTATTTTTGTTTTTGTAATCAGTTTCTTGGTCATTCTTTCTTTTTCCTATTTTTCCTTTTATTTTTTGTTTTTGTTACCCTTTACATATTTTTTCGTCGATATTAACCTGATAATGAACGCATCCATTACCTAGATCTATCTTCGAATCATTTGAACTTTTCGGACATTCTTTCTTTCTATTTTTTGATGTTTACTTTTACTGAAACATCCTTAACATTCATTTTTTCGATGCTTATTTTTTTGAAACATCATTCTTTTCTTTTTTCGATGTTTACTTTTTTTTTAAACATCTTTCTCACCATTTTTAACCTTAACATTTTGAGAATTCTGCTGTTTAATGTGCAAAGATAAGTTGTCACTTTTAGAATTAGCAGAGATGATCAGTCTCTTACCAAATAGAGTAACAACTGGCCCGACACAATAAAAAAAAAAAAAAAAAACCCTGCAAGTCTACAACCCTACTAAAGCATTTAGTAAATCAGTATCAAGTATAAAACTTTGCTGAGTTAAAAATTTGGCCTATCGTAATAAGGGAGTCTCACAAATTTTGTTAAGTGTTAACTGTCCGTTTGTTTGGGTTTCACATTTTTTAAAACAGGAATATTTATTTTTGACCAAGTCCGAAAAAGTAAAAGAATTTCAAATTTCTTTAAGTTTTTATTTATTTTTTTGAAAACTCTTCATTGTTAGGTTCAAAAGATAGTTTTGAAAAATTTAATTTTTTATGAGGTTAGATCTAAAAAATCACTTGGAAACAAAAGTTTAAAAACTTAATTTAGTTTGCCGTCACTAGTTTAATTGACGTTTGATCCATATTTTTTTTTTCCAAAAAAAAACATTTTAAATGCAATAAAGAACAATATTATATCATAATTTTTAAAAAAAACAATATAAACACTAGAAATACAATCTAATCATCAATAATATACTATTGAATTATTCATAATTAAAAGTTTAGAGCAAGGCTCAAATTTAACTTCAATAAAATATGAACAACCTACTCTCCAACGCCGACCTTCATCAATTTCGTTGAAGAGAAGAAAAAAAAACATTTTAGATGCCCGATAAATACAGTACTATATCATAATTTTATATAAAAAAATAACAATATAAACACTAGAAATGCAATCTAATCATTAATAATCTACTATTCCATTATTCAAAATAAAATACTTAGATTACTACTCATATCTAATATTACTAAAATATTTAATCATAACATTGAGAAAGAAAAAAAATTAGAGAAAAAAAATATATCTACAGTCAATCCTTTCCATTTGTCACATTTTTCTTTGACCTTCCTCTATTTCGTTGAAGAGAGAAAAAAATATATCACTTTTTTCTTCTTTTTTTTTTCTTTCGCGCACTTAAATCGTAGCAATTCATGATATTCATGATTAAGATTCGGGCACATTCACTTTTTATTTCACAACTTGAGTAGTAAGAGTTGTAGGATCACTCGGTGTCGAATCACTACCATGATGATGTTTCTTCATACTTAGAGGCACTATGGAACTGTAGGGTCATCGGACGGGATACTTTCACTGGTTTCAGTACATCAGCATTTCAGGCGCGACGAGGTACAAGTAGTACGGGTGGAAATCGCTCTTCCTTCCTTCAACGTTTTTTTCACTGCCGATTTTTTTCTCCTCCGGGGTTGATGGAAAATTTCCACGAAGCAGTCAAAATGGGTAAACTTCCTCCTAAGGTTTCCTCAGCAAGCAACTATCCTGTCGACTTGTAATAACAGGGCTCCAACCCTGTTATTAGTGTTGTATTTAGCTTGAAATAATTGCAGTCATAAGCCATCAGACGTTCTAAACAGGTTTATTTTAATGTAGGCTGGTATTGCTAACAATTCACGTCCACACTCCCTATGGGATGGGGAGTGGACAAGACTCCGGACAATCCCGGAACAGCTTATCGGGATCACATCAAGATGAAAAGGACACGCAAAACAATGCGTTCTTACGTTTTATACCAACATAGATTTGAAGTAAAAAGGCACATTCGTACATTCCTTGTATCCTTACGCATTAAGGAAAATCATTTCTGCTTCCTTATATGGAATTGAAAAAGGGAACGATTCTAAAAATAACTCTTCCCTTGAAATATAAATCTATTTATATCTTGAAATATAAATCTATTTATATTTCAATGGTATGTTTTCAGCCTTGAATTCCCAAAATAGAATCTCTCTACGCTTATTCTTTAACAAAGACATTTTATGAAAACGAAAGAGTTTTAGTTCTTTTATTAATACAAAAGTATTTAATTCTTGTATTATATATATATATATATATATATATATATATATATATATATATATATATATATATATATATATATATATATATATATATATATATATATATATATATATATATATATATATATATATATATCTGATATGATACTCTCTTTTTAAACAGAGCTCGTAAGGCCCTTAAGATACTGAAATGGGGGCACGAAAACTTAAAAGATTTTTTTTTCCTAATGCCCGCCTGTGTTAACATCCGTCAATTCAGGCATCTACAGGGCGACAGATATCAGTGTGGCCTAAGGATTCCTAACGAGCATCAAACATTCTCAAAATTAAGTGTTCATTCACTGGAAAATTTAGTGTTTATTCAATTTAAGAACTGTTCCTTCACTTGGTTATCTTACTACTTATTATTTAAACCACCAAAAGATTAAAACAATATTATGTAAGTTATCTAAATTTTTTTTACATAATTTGAATTTATTAACAAATATGTCGACATGCATTTAATAACAAATACGTCATTTAGCTAAAATTACAAATTTTGAAATTTTTATGATTTTTTTTAAAGACAAGCTAAGCTTAAGTATTCCATCACTGGTTAGTTTAGCCTATAAGATTTTGAGAAATTTGCGATGTTGTGAGAGATGCTTAAAAATGTTGACTACGTATTTGTATTAATATTTATAAAATATATATTCAAGAAATTGATGAATATTTTATTCCAAATTTATTCATTCGTATGTATATTATTGAAATTTTATCAGTTATTGAGAAAAAAAAACTAAAAAATAAAATATAATCACATTAAAGAAGCACAATCTGTTGTATAATCATATTCTATCAGAAGCATGCTTTTATAAAACTCCACATTCTCTGAATAAAATGTTTTATTCAAATTTCTTTACTAAATTGCAAATATAGTTTTAGACGACTAAAAAAGAAACATCGTATTTTATAGCTTAAAAAAATAAAAATGAAAAGATAAGCAAACGATTATTAGCGAAAAAAATATGAATGAAATTTTATGCTAAGCGCGCGAAGTCAAGTTCCTCGCAAGTTTATCACATTTTAATATTAATCACCCCATTTAATCATTTCTTCATTGTCGCCAAATTATTTTTTTATAAATAATTGATTTTAATTTTTCTCAGCTTCTAATAAATTAAAACAGTTGAAACTTTAGATTTTTCAATTGAAAAATATGTAGATTAATATGGTATAAAAAAATTCATACCTTGTAATTCAAAAATTTTTCATCCTTTATTTAATTAAATAATAAAAAATAATTAATAATTATTAAAAATTATTTTTTTCGTGAAATTATCTTTGGGTAAATGAGTTTTATGACTGGGTGAAATTTTCTTCGAATTGCTTTATTAGTTTTTAAAATATGACTAAAAACGTAAAAAGTGAAATTAACATTAAGGGGTACGAACTTTGGATCGCTCTCCTGACCAAACTATGGGGACCATATTTCCCAGATTGCGGCTACCCCCTATATTTTGAAGGTTAAGAATCGAAATATGTAAGAAAAAATATATGTTTATTCAGAGAAAGTACGTTTTTGTGTCCGATTTCGTAACTTAATTAATAGTTAGCACTAATTAATTAGCATATTTGAGGTTACCACCAAGAACCATTAAGATTGACACTTAGTTCGTGAAAATCGGATCATTAGAACGAAAGTTATTCAGGGTGATATCTTTTTTTTTTTGCTGACTTTACATTACCTGTATCTCCAAGAAAAAGTTGTACTGTTCTACGCATACTCTGTAACCTTACTATCAAAATAAAAGAACTAGCCTAGTGACAAAGCTTCTGATGAAAACTTGTAATAAATTTCCATATTTTATGCGTAGGTAAAAGACCATGTAAAATGTGTACGTGCTATTCTCGAAAATGTGAATTTACTATTAAAATCACAATTGCTTGCCTAATAATTACATTGAATTAGTAAATATAGCAACTTGCGATAATCGCTCAGGTGACTTTTTATTTTATAACCATCGTTGAACAGCCGACCCGTTCAAATTTGAGTTTACGGCTACCAATGTTCAACTCTGTAGCCTTGTAATTTTGAACCCAATCCAAAAGACAAGGGATCTCCTCGATCAGTACCCCACGAGGTATTGATTTGTTTTGAGAACTTGGAGGACTTTCTGACTCGACATATTTAATGCACACCATACACCGTTTAAAACACTGCTTTTTTTTTTTTTTTTTTTTTTGATGTTGCAATAAATAGTTTTGCATGTGTAAAAAAGTTTAGAAAATAAAATTGGAAAGTTAATTTTGTTGCCAAATAACTGATATTGAGAAAGAAACAAACACTGCACTTGTTTGTTTTTTCAAACATGGTCTGGTGCAATAAAAACTTTCAAATATAACTACAAAGATGTAGCACGGGTTTCATTTATAGCAGTGCTGCCAACTCCAATTTTAAATGACCGAAGAGTCACTTTTAAGTGATACTTCCCTTTACTTTTTTGTCAAATTTGTAAGATGTCCCCTCTGTTACATTCCATGTCCTCTCGGTTACGATGCATTATTTGGATTAAAAAAAAAATTTGCAATTTTAAAAGCCATAAAATAATTTATTTTATTTCGAAATGTGATAATTTAAAAAAAATTACAAATAATGTTTAGGATGGTTCAAATCACAGATTTCAGCATAAATTACAGTGCATGCCAAAAATGTGGTATTTTATTTGTCCTCTCTGTTACAAGTACTTTTAATTAACTTGCAATTTAATTATGAGGCTCTTTTATTATTTTGCGCCAATTAATTAAACATTGTACCGTAAAGTAGCATATTCTAGTACAATTTTTGTTTTTAAAAATATGTAATATATTTTTTAGAATAAAATACTTGTTTGATTTCCCCTCTGTTACGCTTGGAATTCAACAGCATGGAAATACTTTTTGACCTGATTTGCCTCTCACGGCCACCGTGGTTGTTCTAGTTTTGTTTTTCCTCTTTATTTATTTTTCACTTTCTATTTCACTCTAGAACACGGCTGTCTAACTGCAAGAGCCCACGGGCCAGAATTCCACACCTGGCGGGCCGCAGTTTGAAAAAGTTGAACAATAACCTCTCATACAATAACAATTAATAGTTGAATTATTAATTATAAAACAGTGGAACAGAAGGATTATAAAACATTTTGCTTGCATTTTAACGGAAAAACTGAGGCCGATCAGCCTTCTTTACAAGGGCAGGAATGTCAATATCAATGTTTGTCTTTGTCAGCCGAAAAGAGTCTAACAATGAACTGTCGGAGAGAGAGCTCCTGTGACGATTCCTTATAAACTTCATCGCCGAAAAAGCACTTTCGCAAAAATATGTGCTCCCAAACATGGAAGATATTTTCAGTCCTAAGTCACGCAGATTTGGAAACCGTTCAGTTGGAAGCAACTTGAAGAACTCGGGCCCCCTTTCGGTTCTTGTTTGAAAGAACGGGTCAGCCTGGAGATCAGAGAGCTCCAGTTGTAGGTTTTCCGGTTGTCCTTCATTGCTTGCTGTGACTGGATTACTAAACAGAGCTACGTCATTCTTGATGCTCTCAAAATCTGAAAATCTCGTGTTGAATTCATCAATAATTGTCTGCAACTCAGGGCAAAATTCAGAAAAATCCAGCACTTCCTCAGAATCTGACGCCAAATGACTGCAGCTGGCGAAGTGAGATAAGTTATTTTTTCCCAATGTTGCATGGAAAATTTTCAGCTTGTTTCTAAACCCATTGATGTGTGCCATTAGGTCAGACCAGGGCTCGAAAAAACTCAGAAATTTTACCCGTCCCCGAGGACGGCTTGTCCAACAGTGCACCAGTCCTCCGTTGAAACTAACCCGTCGCTTTTAAATAAATGAAAATACAATTTTCTCCTATTTATTACAAACATTTATATAAAATGCACAATTAATTAGTCGTTACTAGGATTACATTATACAGTAATAAAAGAAATACTAGGTTACTAATAGTAACCTAGTATTTCTTTTAAGAAATAATTTAAATGACAAGGGTCAAGTTATCTGGAATGTCAAGTTATCCGAGGGTACTGCGTTTTTTAAATGAAACAAATATGACGTTTGCCAGTTCCACAATCAAGCCAATGATTTACAGAGGTTTCTGAACAGAAATCTGAAATCTTTCCATTTAGGTAGATGCATAATTGCCTTTAAAGCTTCTTGTTTAAGACCAGTACGCATTGTGTTTTTTTGTAAGTTTATTGCTGCAAAGCCCCTTTTAACAGCTGCAGTACTCCCAGACAGAGAAAACATCAATATATGCGCAGTATGTTGCTGCATTGTGGGTCATTTTTCTGCCTTGTAACTTACAAGACTCTTGTAAGATAACAAAAATTGAAAATGTATCACGAACATTAACGGGAAAATGGCCGTCCGTTCGGACGTCGGATTCGAGAAATTCGTTGTCCGCGGAGAATTTTTGACCGTCGAGGACGGGCTGTTTTTCGAGCCCTGGGTCAGACACCAGTTGGCCTCTTCCTTGTAGTTTCAAGTTCACATCGTTGAGGTGGCCAGTAATATCAGTTAGAAATGCCAGGTGACGTGAAAAATTCATGCTTAAAAGTTCTTGTTCGAGGTTTTCTGATGGAGAAAACCGGTGAAGGAAAAGAGGGATTTCTTTTCTCGACTCGAAAAATCTCTTGAGGCAGTTTCCGGCACTAAGCCACCTATATTGATTGTACATAAGCAGGTCTCCGTATTCTGCTCTCCAAAAAAGTTACGGAACTGCCGATGCATAAGAGCACTATTGCCGCCTCTGACTTTCACAACTTTTTTGAGGGTTTCAGTTTGCTTCACCGATTTCTCACATAAAGCATGCTGGTGAATAATGCAATGAAGTGCAGGGCATTTCATTCCATTTTCTCTCTCGTCGCAACCAGTCAGATCAAGATCATCAATGGAAAGGAGCGGAGAGCCGACAAGCTCTCAATTTATTGCTCTTGACCTGTAGATGCTCTGTACCTTTTTCTTCCAATACAATGAAAGGAGTGAAAGAGCGATCAATAGGAATGTTAGGATACCTCGGCTTGACCAAGAATGGTAGTCTCGGATGCTTCTTGATACCATAAAATTTCGAAAAAAAAATATGCTGAATAAGAAGTTGGCGGGCTGCACAATATGTGTCGGCGGGCCGCCATTTGGACAGCCCTGCCCTAGAACATCCCACTTTTTTACTTATGTTAAATCACTTATATTTATTTATCATTTTCTGCTTAACTATTGGCAATCAAGGTTTTTCTAGCTCTATTTTTCACCTTCATTTTCCATTTTTTGTAGGCTACTCTTTATTTCTATTTCCAATCACTTCTGTTTTACTCATTTACATCTGGCAAGTCTTGAAAATGGGTGCCTATTTTTTAATGCTCGAGACATGTCGACTTTTATTACCCTCTTCATTTTACTGAAGCAAATGAAGTTTTATATCATCAAGAGTATCTTTCTTGGTACTACTTTTAAGAGTACTTTTCTTGAGATTAATTGGATAATAAAGCTTTTGTTATTAAAAATGGTGGCTTTCTTTATTTTCCACAGATATTTTTCTTGCATTCAAGCATTTTTTTTTTCTATAAAAGATTTATTCCAGTCTTAAGTTATGATACGCGTTTTTATAGTAAAACTATAGAAATAGCTGACAGTAAGACAATATTTCTATTCCATTTCTCAATAAAAGAAATTGAAATAAGAGAAAGTGCTCCCTTTTTTAGATATCTGTGAGAAAATCTTTTTGTTAATAATATAAGGAAGAAAAAAAAATATCCATCCCAAGTAGATTATAGGAACTGTCAGTTTTGGTGGCCTGCAGACAAAAAAGAAGAGATTGTCCGTAGCAGCGAACTAACAACATCAATCACGGACCCACACAACCTACACGCTATCATTTACTACATCCAGAGAAAGGGAAGAGATCTCCCACAGAAAATGATTTAGTGTTAACATTCATTTCGTGTCGCGGAACGACAAAATGTTATTTAGTAAGAACTTCGCGAGTCCATTAAATTAATCGTTTCCTTATCAAATTCTCAGAGCAGTATAAAACTGATCTATTAAATTGGGATTATAATATACCAAATTATTAGACGCATTATAAGATTTCATTCCTACACAGTTAGAAATTTCTCGGAAAAATGGCTAAATTACAATCTATTTATATGTTATATTTAAATAAAACAGTCAAATAACCACAAAAGAAAGCAGCATTTATTAACTATTTTTACCTAAAATGGTAAAATAAGAAGAATTTTATGGCACTGCCCACCTAATGAAGCGTATAGATTATAGAAGAGAGAGCTAATCCGACAGAATGGGGGTTCGAGTCCCACTCTTGACACCTCTATTCCTCCATTACCTAACGAGAACTTTTTGAAACCATGGTAGTTGAAAATGGTTAAAAAACCGTATTCATGATTTTATAACCATAGTAGTTGTAAACGGTATCGAAACCGTAAAGGTGAAAAATACAGTAAACTTTACGGTTTATCGGATTGACAGACAGCTGCCGGTTATTTTACGATAATTTTAAAATAAAAATTGTAACAGTGTACAGCCTTATTATTTTCACGTGACTGAAACTGGTTTACACTTGTTTATGTTCGTGTATCAATTAGTTAACATTGTAATGCGATGCGTTAAAAATAAATACAAATAGGAACTATATGAAAAAAATTTTGAATTAAAACCCATTACATGTTCGTTTAAATATGAAAGTATTGGATATAAATTCGTGCAAAACATGCAATTATTAAAACACTACAGTGCATCTAATAATTTGGTTCAATTATTATAATATACTAATATAATATCTGATATAATAATTATTCTATATTTATATAATATATCCTCTAATTTATCCAATCGTCGAATTTATATTATATATCGTTTAATTGAACCAATTGATACACGAACGCAAACAAGTGCAAACCGGTTTCAGTCTTGTAAAAACAATAAAGCTGTATAGTATTACCTGATAATTAATATTTTACATAGAATTTTATAGTGCGTCTAATAATTTGGCCAAGGATTGTAGTTATTGTAAAATAGGCATTTGTTGTTGAGATTTAAAGAGCACAATTTAGAATGTGTCACAAAATGCTTTTTAGTAAAAAAAATTCTGCTTCGCAAATTAATTAAAATAATTATAAATATATTTTTTTTTGAAAACTTTCAGAGCAATATAAAATTGTTCTACTAAAATGGTCTGTATGTGTATTCTTTAAAATATATAGTTGTGTGTGATATAGATTGTAAGTTAAAATGAAATTTGATCAGAAATTCTACTTCAAATATGTATTAATTTGTTTAATTATAAAGCTAATTTCTAACAACAATATAGAATAACTCTATCAAATTTGACTAATAATATACACATTTTAAAATGTATATTTATTGAAATCTAAGGCGTGCAGTGTAAATTGCGTAAAAAGTGTTATCTAGTAAAACAAATTCTACTTCACAATTTCATAAAATTAATCATAAAATTTTTCTTTTTAAACAATTATCGGAGCTGTATAAAATTGCTTCATTAAACTAAATATTATGTATATTTTTTAAATGTATAGCTGTTGAGATTTCAAATATGCAATTTAAAGTAATCTACTTCACGAGTCTATTATTAAATTACTCTTGAAGTTTAGAGTAAGACAAGGAATATATATATATATATATATATATATATATATATATATATATATATTATTTTATTTTCTGTTTTTACATGTTATTTTTACCTATTGTGTTCTATTTTTTGTTGTAATTTTTGGAAAAAAAATTTTGAGTGCTCCTCGCGCTATTGTATTAACATATTTTGCTTTAGCTATATTGATACAATATCAGAAAGCACACTTACTTGCAGATATAATCGTGCGGGCTGATGAAAAAATTGTATCTTTTTTTTCCGGTTTTTTAAAATAAAATTTCCTCCTTTTTTTTCCTTTTTTTTAAACTGTTGTTTGTTATTTTTTTACTCATTATTTCCCCCCCTTTTTCATATGTCTATAATTTTTCTTTGTTTTATCTTCATTTTGAACTTGTATATATATATATATATATATATATATATATATATATATATATATATATATATATATATATAAAAATTATTAAAACTACCAGAATAGGGTAAAGTTTATCGTATTTCAGGCTCTATGGGAACACCAAAAAGCTCGGTCATTTTTACCAAAGAGCTTTTTTAATGATTTTAGTAAAATTAACAATAAAATAAGATTTTATATAAGTGATGAAAATTTGGTAAATATAGTAAAATTGTGTAATTTTATCCTAATACCTTAGAGCATAGCATGAAGGCCTTTTGTTCAGTTAAAATTACTTTTCAGTTTTGTATTTCCTTCAAAATGTACGGTAATAAGAACTATGATTTTGAAAACCAGAAATAGAAAAATTATCAAATGAATGGTTTAAATATTGTATATTTTGGTTATTATTACCAAAATTATGTTTTTTTCTCTTTACCAGAAAAGCGTGCAGAACTGTAATTTTACCACAATTTTTCCACGTTCCATACTGCAAATTGATGAATCTATATTCAGTATGAAAGTTGGAAATTGAAATTTTTGAACCATTATGTCATTCAGATGTTCTAATCTGTAGCATTATATATCGCAAATTAATTTTCTTTGAACTACACTACATCATACTGTGGTTCAAATAGAGTAAAAATTTTGTTCAATTAAATACTATTAATCTTTATTATGCACGAATATAAAAAAGTATTATTATGTAAGATTAAAATTTCTTAACATTAATCAATTTATGATTTAAGGTGCCGCTTTTACTGTTTAACGTTGAACTGATTTATTGTTCTCTTTTGAAATGCTGAATGTTTAGCTCAATACAATAATTGAAGAACCAATGATTTAAGTTGCCGTTATTATGGTTCAATGTTGAACTCATTTATTTTCCTCTTTTGAAGTGTTTAGCCTAGAGCAACCAAAAAAATTAAAAACTTTTCAGAACAATTACTAATTAGATAATAGAAAAAATCTTAGCTATGCAATTTTTCTTCACTAACAATAAAAGGCGCCAAAATGCTGTAAGAATCGATGAGTGTATGACAGCCTCTACTACTTTGAATAAGGTTTCGCAGGTGATCGTGTTTGTTTTACTTAAAACTTGAAACTTAAAGCTAATTTTTATTAAGTCATAATTTTTTAACTGCTGTAACTTTTAACTTTGGATAACTTTTTGGAATTGCATAGGTAGAAAAAACATATTAAAAAATAGAAAATTTCACAATTTTTATTTATTTATTAATTTATTCGTATTTATTTATTTATTCATATTAATAATTTATTTATTTATTAAGGATTAATATTTTTTTATGTTTTTTTTTTCATTATAGAGCTCTCATAAGAAATATTTATCTATATTTACGAAACTTAATTACAAAACTGGTTATTTAGGAGAATAACCCTAAGATAAACTTTTCTAAACTAGTGCTTATTGTTTCAAAAATAAAATTCATTTAACACTGTTCTATTGATGCACAAATGAAAAGACATTTAAATTAAAAATATCTTAAATGTAGTCCATGTTACCCATAGTTTCCTTTATTTGCTAAAAAAACATAATACTAAATCTTCATAATAGATATAAAATAACAGAACTCGTTTTTAACAAAAGAAATGCTTAATATTCGTACGTTTTTAGAGCATGTTCAAATTTTCTGCAACTTTAAGGCAAGTTGTATTTGCTGCAACCTTAAAAGTAACAAGGAAATAACACTCTGGTTCAATTTAATACGTTTATTAGATTGTGGTATATTTGAACCGTATTCTGATAATATAATTCCGTACTGATTCAGTAATGTAACGCATAATTAAGTATCGAACAATTAATTTCCAATATCTAGGAAAAGAATCGATATTTAGCTTATTTTCCCCTATGTCTTAGGAATACACTCTGTTTATAATTAAAGCATACATAAAAGAAATAGTTTTAGTGAAGATGCCAATGCGGACGGATTTATAATATATTAATAGCATAGCTCATTAATAGCAACTTAATAAAGCAATATTGTCAACAGAAAAGAAACCATAAATACAAATCTAGCAACGCATCATATTTATCTAGACTAAATATATTAAGCCTAAAGGAACTTTCCAAGTACAAAAGCTATATGCCAAATATTATTTATTGATAATGAAATGTAAACTGCTGTTTGTAGAAAATGCAACACCATGAAAGAATCATCAGAATCAAATGAAATTTAATGCAGAAACGACTTGTACTGATACAAATAAATGATGAAATTTTCAAAACAAAAGAAACAAATTAAGCGTCCGAAATCAGTATTTGGTGCAGCCACCACGCGCTGCAATAAGTGCTGCTATACGACGTGGCATGGAGTCAAACAGATGTTGAATATCTGCTTGAGGAAGAGAATTCCATATCGCTTGTATGCGCAACCAAAGTTCGTCTTTGGAAACTGCAGGACGCGGATCACGAGTGAGACGCCGACCAACCATATCCCACACGTGCTCAATAGGCGACATATCCGGCGAATAAGCAGGCCAAGGAAGAAGTTGCATGCGTTGTGCTGAACAGAAGTCTCTAACAGTCCGCGCAACATGTGGGCGTGCATTATCCTGCTGAAAGATAGCTCCAGGGATGCCTTGAAGGAAAGGAACGACTTCGGGCTGTAGCACTTCACGGACGTATCTGTTGCTATTGAGATTACCCTCAATTCGTATCAAATTGGATCGTCCATGATACGAAATCGCACCCCAGACCATAACTCCGGGTGTTCGACCACTATGTCGTTCAATAATACACTCAGGAAGGCAGCGTTGACCGGCATAACGTCTAACACGAACACGGCCATCATGGGTCCACAAATTGAAGCGTGATTCATCTGAAAAGACAACTTGGTGCCAATCAGCTCGCCAGTCTCTGTGCTCAAGAGCCCACTGCCGACGCAGCCGTCGATGATCCGCCGTGAGGGGAATCCTGTATAATGGCACCCTTGCACGCAATCCACGGCGCAGCAGACGACGACGAATTGACGAAGCCGACAATTGTACACCTGTAGCAGTAGACCAATGTGCTGCCAGCTGCCTGAAGGAAGCTGTGCGATCATTCCCCGCCATGCGGAGCAGGTGTCGATCATCGCGCTCTGACGTCACCTTCTGTCGTCCAGTGCCTGTTTTTCGAGTTGTTCGGTGCTCGTCGGTCCACTGCTTCCAAACTCGCATCACTGTGGAACTGTTCCGCTGCATACGAGCTGCTATTGCGCGATAGGAAAATCCTCCTTCTCGAAGGCCGATTATTCTCCCTCGTTCAAACTCCGTAAGTTGCTTGAATTTCTTATTCTTCCGTCGTGGAGGCATACTCAGGTCTCACTAAACGTTTGCCACTAACAAATAATCATAGACTATTTTCAACGTCCCGCTACAGCACTTTATTTATACGCTTTCAGCATCAATTCAGAGGGCGCTGCGCGCGCCACGCACGCGCGATGGCTCTGAAACTTTATTAATTTGCATAATATCCTATAATTGACATTTGCTGCGAATTTCATTTGATTCTGATGATTCCTTCATGGTGTTGCATTTTCTACAAACAGCAGTTTAATATTTCTGTATGTACAGTCAGCAAAAAAAAGATATCACCCTGAATAACTTTCGTTCTAATGATCGGATTTTCACGAACTAAGTGTCAATCTTAATGGTTTTGGGGGTGACCTCAAACATGCTAATTAATTAGTGCTAACTATTAATTAAGTTACGAAATCAGACACAAGAACGTACTTTCTCTGAATAAGCATATATTTTTTTTACAAATTTGGATTCCTTATCTTCAAAATATAGGGGGTAGCCGCAATCTGGGAAATGTGGTCCCCATAGTTTGGTCAGGAGAGCGATTCAAAGTTTGGACCCCTTAATGTTTATTTCGCTTCTTGCATTTTCAGTCATAATTTAAAAACTAATGAAGCAATTCAAAAAAAAATTACACCCACTCATAAAACTCCTTTACCCAAAGATAATTTCATGAAAAAAATAATTTTTAATAATTATTCATTATTTTTTATTATTTAATTAAATTGAAGATGAAAAATTGTTGAATCATAACGTATGGATATTTTTATACCATATTAATCTGCATATTTTTCAATTGAAAAATCTAAAGTTTCAACAGTTTTTATTTATTAGAAGATGAGAAAAATTAAAATTAATTATTTTTAAGAAAATAATTTGGCGACAATGAAGAAATAATTAAATGGGGCGATTAATATTAAAATGTGATAAACTTACGAGGAACTTGACTTAGCGCGCGTAGCGTAAAATTTTATTCATATTTTTTTCGCTAATAATCGTTTGCTAATCTTTTTATTTTCATTTCTTTTTTGAACTATTAAATACGATGTTTCTTTTGTAGTCGTCCACAAATCTATTTGCAATTTAGTAAAGAAATTTGAATAAAACATTTTATTGAATAAAAAACATTTTATTCAACGATTGTCGAGTTTTATAAAAGCATGCTTCTGATAGAATATGATTATACAACAGATTGTGCTTATTTAATGTGATTATTTTTTGGTTTTTTTTCTCAGTAACTGATACAATTTCAATAATATACATACGTATGAATGGATTTGGAATAAAATATTTATCAATTTCTTGAATATATGTTTTTTAAATATTAATAAAAATACGCAGTCAACATTTTTAAACATCTCTCACAACATCGCAAATTTCTCAACATCTTATAGGGTAAACTAACCAGTGAAGGAACACTTAGGCTTAGCTTCCCCTTAAAAAAAATCATAAAAATTTCAAAATTTGTGATTTTAGCTAAATGATGGTGTCGACATATTTGTTATTAAATGCAAATTATGTAAAAAAAATTTAGATAACTTACATAATATTGCTTTAAGCTTTTGATGGTTTAAATAATAAGCAGTAAGATAACCAAGTGAAGAAACAGTTCTTACCAGTGAATAAACACTAAATTTTCCAGTGAATGAACGCTTAATTTTGAGAATGTTTGATGCTCGTTAGGAATCCATAGGCCACACAAATGTCTAAAAACAAGATTTTTCTTGGAATTACAACATATAACCACAGTTAACGTGGAAAATGTTACTTTTTTTCAGTCATAGAATGGAAAGAATTAGAAGAAGAAAGAATTAGAAGAATTAGAATGGAAGAAAACTAGAACTCGATTAAAGCTGTAGAAATGATTATCCCTAAAAATTTTTATATAGCTATAATAAGTTACGTTAATTTGATTTTAGTATGAAATCCTGGAATAAATATAGCAAAAACTACATAATCTAAATAATATCAGATAAAAAGTTCATGTATTTAATTCTAAAAACTTAGAAAATCATAAATAATTTATAAATCGATTCAAATTTTCTTTTCAAATGAGATTAAAATAAAAAAATTTTTGCTTTTGGACAGAAATCAGCTTAAAAATTGTCTATTGCCTAGAAACTTCAAGATATTTTCTATTAACTTTTAGTTAAACCTCTACGAGCAATCACAGAACCTTATTTCAATTTTTCACAGTCAGAGCTTGGTTGCCTAGCAACCTAGTAAAATTAAGCATTCCTCTTTTGAATTAGTCAATGGGTTATCTTAAAATATTCATTTTCGCTGACGACTTCTTTTGGCTGTTTTCTGGACTATCGCCAAATATATAAACCTTTATTGCGACCCAATTTACAAACCAATTTTTTTTTTTAAATTTTGTCTACCCCCCCCCCCCAATTCAAGTGTCTAGATTCCAAATATGTAAAAAAAAATACACGTTTATTCAGAGAAAGTACGTTTTTGTGTCTTATTTCTTAACTTAATTAATAGTTAGCACTAATTAATTAGCATATTTGAAGTCACCCCCAGGAACCATTAAGATTGACACTTAGTTCGTGAAAATCCGATCATTAGAAAGAAAGTTATTCAGGGTGATATCTTTTTTTTTTTTGCGGACAGTACAAAGACTACATAAATGATTTGGCACAATTTGTTATTTTTGAATGTTGCTTACACTGTAATGTAAATTTTTTTACTAGTTTGATTTTTGTCTAACTTTATTAAATAACAGTAAATTAACAATGTAGACCTTTTACAATGAAAAAACATAATGTAAAACTTTAAAACCGAAATTACTAGAAGAGAGAGAGAAAAACAAAACCTAACTCTATTACAAATAGATGTTTATTTAGCGGTTTTTCTTTAGTAAATAA
The DNA here is from genome assembly GCF_982258835.1 of Parasteatoda tepidariorum. Taxonomy (NCBI): domain Eukaryota; kingdom Metazoa; phylum Arthropoda; class Arachnida; order Araneae; family Theridiidae; genus Parasteatoda; species Parasteatoda tepidariorum. Next base: position 5,414,460 of record NC_141765.1, on the reverse strand, counting down.
GAAGAATACTTAGTTAAAGAAGAAAAAAAGCAGCAGTCAGTAGATCTAAGAAGTCAGTAGCCGTCAGTAGCAATCAGTAGATCTGAGTCAGCAGAAAAAAAAAGCAGCAGTCAGTAAATTAAATCTTATCACATTTGAAGAAAAAAATATCTCTTGACCTATCACACTTAAAAGAAAAAAAAAGGTCTCTTATGTATTTTTAAAATCAATGTCTAAAATTAAATCATTCGAAACTAAATTGTCTAAAAATGTTCAAACGGAGTCCAGTTCAATTTAAGACTAGGAGCAAAAACTATCGTTTTAAATATTTTAAAGAATGCTAATTAATAAAATAAAGTGATAAAGAAAACTCGACAAATAAAATGGATCTGATATTCGTATTCCCCACTTTAATAAATAATTACAATGCCTTTTTCTTTTTCATATAATAAACATTAAATAACTAGAGAACAGAGAGTTCTGTTGAAGAAAGCCTAATGTTTGCATTGCAACATTGTTTAACCCTTTCGAACTTTACGAGACATAGGTGTCCCGTCAGACATTCTAAGTAGACAGTTGGGCTAAATAGATCCCATTTTAGCTTTAGATTTGCAAATTACAGTCTTTTGAACTACTATTTGGATGGTTGGTAGCACTTGTGAAATTTTCGTGGTTTAATAGCTTTGAAAAAATCACTTGTTTGTGAAGATTTGTAAATATTTTCAATTTAAAATTTATTTTCTTTTAAGTTGTTTTGTATCGTAATTTGATTAATTTTGAAAGTTTATCTTATGAAAACAGTAAAAACAGTCTTATCTTCACGACTGTCCCAGTACACCCATATATCCCAGTAGTATTATATAGGTACAAATTCATTTACAGGTTTTCTACAAGTTCTAACTTATTAGTGTAATACAAATTATATAATTTTTCCGTGTAAGGTTTTTATTATCATCCGTTACCGTTAGATACTGGTGGGACAGCATAGGTCTCACTCAAAAGGACCAATATGGGATCAATGTCCCGGGGCCTAAATGTGTCCTGATTTTTGAAAAAATCTTGTTTGCAATGTTATCAAAGGTAAAAAAAAAATTATACATTTCCAAAAGAAAAAATTACTCCATAAAGAGAATTAGAAATCAATCTTGAAAGACCTTTGTCTGCTTTTCTCAAGACAATTATTTTGTACTGAGAGAAAGATCCATAAAAGTAAGCCATTCGACACGCAATTCAACAGATACGCTTTGTTTTAAAATCGATTATTTATCTAAGTACGTATCATCGATAGTTTATCTTTCATATCAATTTAATTCATTATTTCACACGTGACTAAGCTCTCTTTTAGCAATGTTAAACATTTTTTCTAAGTAACTCAATACATAATCGCTTTTAAAAAGCAAAAATATTTTACTTTTTGCTATGCGTCAATTTTTAAATCCTAAACCATTTAATGTCTCCTTCGAAAATGGCTATTTTTTTACATACTTGTCACTATTTTGACATTATTCCAAAAACTGAACTGTAACCTTCGAATAATAAATATACTTCCTTAAAATGACATTTGTGTAACATTTATTGTATTTGGAAGAAACTATTTATTTATTTTTTACCTTAAGTGATGGCATTACATTAATTGAAAAAAACAGCGCTGATTGTGATTCTCTAATCCATTTGGTATTGTAATGCATCAATATTATCAATTGTCTTTGGAGAACAGCCATAATTAGTCTTGGAGCAAAGTAATTTGCACTTGACTGGAAAAAAAGCTATGAAAGGTAGAGTAATTTTATCCAAAGGCATCTCAAAGATATAAAGCGAAAAGAGAACACACGAATGTGCTTTAAAATTTACTGCCCATTGATTTAATTTTATATGATTCTTTGGAAAAAAATATAGAAAATATAATTCTTACATAGTGGATGCCCACCAGGTTTAAATTAAATTTATAAAAATGCATGGCTGCCGTAAATATATTCTTGAAAAGGAGAAAAGACATGAACTATTGAATTCTTTTCATCGAGTAATTGAATCACACGAATACAAAGAACAAATGTCACAATAAATTTTTGAGATTGCTTTCCATGAATTAGTTCGTTTCCCAAACTGCCATTTCCAAACACTAACTTCCACACAGTCATATGTTCCTAAGATTAAATTGATTTTTCCGCATAACATTTTATATTTCATTTCTAGAAGTCTCCAAGGAGTTATTGGCTTAAACCAAAAGTCATAACTCACGGAATAAATGTTTTCGTTTATAGCATTTATTGCTACACAATTTATAAATTCTTATTAAATGTAATTTATCTTTAACGTTAGAGAAATATCACTAAATTGCAATTACTTGATTAGAAAAGTGCGTATTTTATGGAATTGTATAAATATGATAGTATAACGTGATACAGTGAATGGTGATTTCATTCATTGTTGGCGAATTGGCCCTCTTAAAATATAATATATTTTACCTACAAATTTTATATTTAAAATAATTTGTTTTAAAAAAATACAGATTGCAAAACTTTTGACTTATGGTTTATTTAATACAATTAAAAAATGAGGCGGAAATTGCCTTGGTTTTTCTTTATTTGTTAATAAAACTTTTGAAAATAAAAGAGACATACTTAAAATTTGTTTACTACCGATTTTAAAAAAATCCATTAAAAAAAAGATTTGCATTTGTTAGACATTATAAATTGTGTCTAGTTATGCAATATTATAAACTACTTCAAATAGTTGAAATTTTTATGAAACCCACAAATTGTGATATTTAAGTCATACTTGGTAATACTTTGATCTTAAACTCTTAATATACTTAATGTTACATGAATGTAAGTTATGAAACACTAAATTAAAAACAAAAATAAAAATAAATCAAAAGTATATAAATTCAAAAAGAAAGTAGTGAAACAAGTAAATTCAGAAAAAATTTGGAAATCAGAAAGAAAAGCATAAAAAAATTTTCTAACTCTAAACACTTTACAGATTAAGAACTAAAACAGAAATATCAATTAGTAACAAAATCCCCAAAATTGATACATTCAATATTATTGAAAAATTTATTTTGATTGTGAAAAAAAAATTCCAAACTTTAATTAATTATTTTCTATAAATTACTTAAAGTGAAATTAAGAATACTATTTAAATAAAGATTTGATACCTTTTGCATCATATAGTAAATATCAGATAACAAAAATCATCAAAAATATAAATAAATATATAAGCACTAAATAGTAGCAAAATTAAGTGCACTTGGAACTACTAAATTATACATCCACTATTAATATTAGCTACATCTTACAGCCTCAATTAGCATAAACAAAGCAAACTTGGGCTTAATCAGAGCAATGTTTGATTAGTGAAGAGATTTATCAAGCTTAACCGTGATCGTGGCAAGAAAATAAACAGAGGCGACGTTTCGAGGACAAAAACTGTAACCTCAACTATATATTATTTTAATTCTTGCTCAAACATGTCTTTTATTCCTTCTAACTTAAAAGTTATCGATCTTTCTTTCTGAAATCAACCATATGTCATACATATTGCTTTAGAAAAAGCACAATAACAACGTGTATGCTTTTTGTGTTTGTTTCAGAATTTATTTCCGAGCTTTTTATCATAATACTGCAAAGTTATTTTTAAGATCCATTTTTGTTACAAGATTTTTATTTGTTTTCTACTCTATTTATCAACCTGGCACATTATTTTAATTTTTCTGAACTATTACAAACAGCATCTTTTCTTTAATACACTTTTAAAGTAAAAAATGCACCAAAAATAAACATCACCCTGATTGATAAAATAATACTTGAATCAACAATCAATATTTTCAAGTTTTAAAAAAAATCAGAAAAAAAATTAATACAGAAAATAATTAAGATAGTCAATAATAATTAAAATTTTTAGTTTTCCCATAAGAATTGTAAAAAAGAAATTTTTGGTCCACACCAGTTCTACTACAAGGACCTAGTGTGTACTGACTTAATAACTTATTAAGTAGTCATTTATCACAACTCAGAAAGACATATCTAAAGCCAAAGTTAAATTAATTTCAATCTAAGCCATTTTTGGAGAATATATAATAACAAACTTTAAATAAAAAAAATTTAATAGAGCATTTTAGTATACTAGTGAATAATTTTGAACGCAAATCAATTCATTTGAAAATCGTCATTCAATGGAATTTATTTAAAATAATAATGCGAAATTTGTTTTTTTATTTTATCAAAAACTTTGACGAGTTAACTTTAAATGTGTAGGTCCTGGTAGTTCTATCAGTGATTGGCTATGAAAGTTTTGCAACTGTTTCTTTTTTAAAGATTTGAGAAATGTATTTTCCTTTTCCCAGAGAAAAAAGAAGATTCGGGATTCGAGAACTATGTCCATCATTTTTTCTTAATAATTGATCATTATCTCCATATCTATTAGCCTTCCACTGCTCCAAAATAATACGCAACTATTCCAAAGTAATGCACAACTATTCCAAAATAATTCACTACGATTCTAAAATACCACTATTCCAAAATAATACACAACACTATTTAAAAAAGAATTGATTGCCACAAAGTTGTCAACTGTTATTAATGCAGCATTGTAAAGAAATATCAAGTTTAATTCTCGCATTCGACAATACGCGTGGCTTTTACTGCGTGTTCTTTGGTTGAGACACGTTTTACATATCTTCTTTCTTCTGCTCCGACAAGCACGGAGTCAATTTTAAGTTCAATCAATTCTAATGACCCGTTTTAACTGGACAATGTACTGGTTCGATTGGATAACACACGGGCAAAGAATATAAATAGGAGAAGAAGGCTAGCTTCCGTAGGCGTAATGTGGACCAGTCCTCCATGGTTTGTAGGTTTAACCCTGTGTATAAAGGAAAAAACAACATATAGGGGCACGCGGTTCCTTGGGGTATTAATCCGCTTTTCCTTCGAGGAGAATTTCATTCCCCCTTCCTTACCCGTCGAATATCGAAGGCCCTGTTATTATAGTTTAGAAAGCGATTAGAAGCTGTTAGCGAAGAATTCTGAATGCTCTGCGTGTGTACTATGCACGATTCTTTATCGCCTTACGAGATCATCGCCAACAAAACCAATTTTTTTTATTTTTTGAATCCGGAATGAAAACTTTAGCAGAAAAGTTCCAATTACTGTGTGGATGCTAGTTTCTGTTTAGTTAAAGTGATTCTTCGCTTACCTGACCAAGTACCAATCTTCATTTCTATAGTTTTTTTTTTCTTTTCCCTTTATTTCAATCGCTTTATTTTGTTATTCACAGATATATTTTAAAACAAAAGAATTCACTAAAATAAAAAGTTTGTTTTTCATTAAAGCTTCATATGTAATTAAAATTAAATAAATTTATGTCTTAGATTTAATTTGTGTTATAAAATTTTTAGCAAAATAAATTCACCCCATGTTTTAAAATGATTTAAGACAGGGAAAAAATTATATATCACATTTACCCATTATAGCTTTCTGATTATGTCATTTTAATAAAGATAAGAAGGATATGAAACGAATAGTGTAATAATGTAATCTCTAGGAGAGGAGATTTTATTAAATAAAAATGAAAAAAAAATTTGGAATAACATACATTAATAAAATTTTTATTTTAAATTTATATATATGTATGTGTCTAATCATAAATACAGGAGTTTGACAAAATAATTGAGACACTTCGATACTAACACATTTTTTAATATTTGAAAAATAAATACTTAGAGAATCAGTTCATAAATTTAAAAATTATTAAATGGTACGATTTCTCCTACATATCAATGAAGTTCAACGCTTTTTGAAGTATGAGGTGCCGACAATGAACTACAAACGGAAAAAAATGTTTTTCAACAACTGTGCCAAAAAATGTGGCAGTAAATTTGTAACTCATAACTATTATTTTGGATATTATATGCAATAATTGGACAAAACTTCGTACACCTCGGTTAAATATTTATGGAGATGTATGAAAATTTTTATAAAAAAAAAGTTTTTTATTTTGCTATAGTTTAAATATTAAAAAAAATTAAACAAAGCACTTGAGTCAATTTTAAACTGATAACGAAATTATTGCTTTAAAATTAAAAAAATAATAATTAAAACTGCGCCAGATAAGAGTAATTGAAGTAGTTGCTTTATACAGCGCATGTGCGGAAAAAAATTTTAAAAAAAAATTTATCCTAATTTTACAGTGAATCGTATTTGACAACTAATAAGTTAAGTCCGATTTGAATATCTTAAAAATGAAAAAAGTTTCAAGCAATTTCCTAAGTAGTTTCTTTACTCTTTTAAGAGAAAGCTCAAAATTATGAGGGATTTTCCACAAATTTCATTTTGCACTATTAAACAAGATTTATTAACAAATGATAATACCCTACAAATGATGGTCTGGACAACAAAGTGTGATGGAATTAGGAAATAAAACATGCGAAAGAAAAGATACTTTTATCGGCATAATCTCCAACCGGTGTCATTTATAAATCTTGTTTACTAGTACAAAATGAAATTTGTGGAAAATCCTTTATTATTTTGAGGTTTCTTTTAAAAAGAAAAAAAAAACTCCTTAGGAAATTGCTTAAGATATTCAAATCGGACTTAAGTAGGTGCAAATAAGATTCACTACAAAATTTTTAAAATTATTTATTTATTTTATTTAGTTATTTTTTTGCGTATATGCGCAGTATAAAAAAACGTTAATTACACGTATTTGGAGCAGTTTTTAACAATTTTTTTTTTAAATTTTTATGTCAAAAATTTTTTAATCAATTTAAAATGGATTCAAACGTTTTTTATTTTATTTTATTGAATTTTTTTTAAGTTATTAAAAAAAACGCAAGGCAAGAAAATAGGTTTTTTTTCTTAATTTTTTTTTACAAAAATGTTCATATTTTCAAAAATATTTAAGCTTCGTTTACGAAGTTTAGTTCAATTATCGTATATAAGAACCAAAATAATAAGTTATAAATTTATTACTACATTTATTTGTCATAGAGTGTTCAAAAGCATTTTTTCCGTTTGTCATTCATTCTTGGTGCCTCAACCCTCAAAAAGCTTTAAATTTCATTGATATGTATGAGAAATCGCAGGATCTAAATTTATTATTTGATTCTCTACGTATTTTCTGAGAAATATCAAAAAATGTGTTAGTATCGAAGTCTTTCGATTATTTTGTGCAACTCCTGTAGTATTCTTTTAATCAAAATTCGAACATTTATCTTCATTTTGAATGAAAAAATCGAACATTATGATTTTAATAATTTGGAAGTATACTTTCTCAATAATCATTTTGTTTAAAATAATTAAACACTACTGCACGTGAGGGGGCTATTGTGGATAAGTTATAAAAATAATTATTTAATCTATTGTTAATACGGACGCCAAGTAAATAAAATTGAAATACCATTTAATTTTCAACTTGGTTATTCGATTTGTTAATATTCTGTACCACCGCTATATTTTTAATAAGATACAGCGACCGCTGTGTCTATAAATGATAGCAAAATGATAAATTATAGCATTTTGTCACTTAATTTGAAAATAAACAAAAGAACCAATAATAATTCAGCCAGTCTTTTGTGTTTAAAATAGTAGTTTGAAACAGCCCAGGTGTGGAAATCAAAAAATTTTCTCTACAAATTCAGCAAACGCTGCATTTGAATGGGGAAAAAAATTAAACATTGTTGGCAATTAATAACATATTTTTCCGGAATTTATATAAAAGGAAGCATTTGGATAAGGAAGGATTTTAAATAATTTAGATAAATACATAAAATGTGGTCATCATGCTCTGAAGTTTATATATGATAAAAATATCGGGCAATCGTACCTTATCTTTATTGTTGAAACTTTTGATTTTAAAATGATTTAATATATCAATTTAAATATCTCTTAACTAAAAATATAATGAAAACTAGTTAATAGTCACTTCATGCTTGACGAAAATACATTTAAGAATATTTTTATCAGCAGCTGGCGCGTCACCCCTACGGACGCCAACCCGAAGGGGTGTCCCTTTCGTACGCCAAAACGAAGGGGTGTGCAACCCTACGTGCATCACCCCTCTTTAACTACCTATATCATTATCTCCTCCATCATTCTTAGAGGGGTGGGGGCTGAAATCCAGGTGCATCTAAAAACGGATTAATACCCCAAGACACCGGGGCACGCAGTAGAAGTTCAAGAAACTGGTTTCCCCTCCTCTCCTCCCAACCACTACTGGAGAAGAAGAAAAGCTTTATCTTTTTATTTATTATTGGCTTGTTCTGCAGTTTACACTATTGTCAAACTGTACTGTATCCCTTAAAGAATACATTAATATCATTCATGTTGATTAAATTTACTAACACATTTTGACTAAGAGAGAAAGAATAAAATGGCGGGCGAGAGGCTTTCCAAACAACCGGTTCACACTTGATGTACATCCTCGACAGCCTTCTTATGCTCATTTGCTGGACCATTATGGTCTGTTAAATCTGAGTATGTTCACTGTTAAAAATTTCGATCCACGTGGCACCAAAAATTGGTATTCATTTGCGGGCTACAAGAAAAATGGATCATAATTTTACCATATTTTGGTATTTTCACTAGCTCTAAATATCAGTTGATAGTTGAACCAAAAGAAGGTGTTTTGAAAAAACAAAACACCGATTTTTATTAATTTTTTTCTTTTATGAAAGCAAAGGAAAGTTCCACCATTATTAGGCATTTTTAAAGCTCTCAAATGCAAGCCAAAGTTGCTATTTACTATAACAAAACTATTTACCGGAAGTAGGTTATTTTATGACATACCTCTAACCATTTTATCTAGCTAACCAAATTTAAAAATTCAGCATAAAGGAAATAAAGTCTAATTAATGCAAATAAAGCATTTACCTATGTAAATGAATTGATACTTGAAGCAACATGAGCTGGTACTTGAAACAATATGACGCAGAGACCGAGTTGTAAAGAAAATGTGGCGTCGTAAACAAATATCGTTCAGTTTACAGTCACCGTCAAAGCTTTATGTCTTTTACTAAATTTTGGTGCAGTCAGTTGCACCATGGAAGTATTTCTTGATCATACTTGACAATTTATGGTGTAACTAAAATAAAATGATCTTCTATTTAACTAAACTTTGGGAGAAATCAAATACTGGTTAAAGATTTACCGAGTTTTGTTACAGTGTATAGCATGCTGAACGTATTCTAAGAACTGGATTTCCTCTCCTTTTTATATTCTTTAACACTTTTCCTTGCGACATTTCCCTCACCGGAGTAATGTCTCGCAAAAGAGAAGCCATTCCATTCCGATTTAGTTTAATGGATAGCAAAAAATACTAAAAGATTTGTCTTCTTCTTTAACTAATTTATATGGAATTATATTCTTTTAACAAACTTAATAAAATATCTCTTTTAACTTTGCTTTTAAAATGTGGATTATTAACTCATGTTTGTGAAAATTGCAACATCGTCATAATTAAATGAAATTTTATACACAGCTGACTAGTAGTAGTACAAATAAATTATTACACTTTCAAAGCAAACAAACAATAACAAGAAATCAAAATCAGTATTTTGTGTAACCACCACACGCCGCAATAAGTGCTGCTACACGACGTGGCATGGAGTTAAACAAATTTTGAATGTCTGCCTGAGGAAGAGCATTCCATATTGTTTGTATGCGTACCCAAAGCTCGTCTGTAGAAGCAACAGGACGAGAATCACGAGTGAGACGCCGACCAACGAAATCCCACGCATGTTTAATCGGTGACATATCCGGGGAATACGCAGGCCAAGGAAGAAGCTGTACCTGCCTCAATGCAAGGAAGGATTGAACAGTCCTAGCAATATGAGGGCGGGCATTGTCCTGTTGAAATACAGCGCCTGCCGAGGCTTGAAGGAAGGGAACAGCTTGGGGCTGTAGAATTTCACTGATGTACCGGTTGCTGTTCAGATTACCCACAATTCGTAGCAATTGAGATCGTCCATGATATGCTATGGCACCCCAGACCATAACTCCGGGTGTTCGTCCACTGTGGCGTTCGATGACCCACTCCGGAAGGTGGCGTTCACCGGCATAGCGTCTGACATGAATGCGGCCATCATGGTACCACAAATTAAAGCGGGATTCGTCAGAAAACACGACACGCTGCCAATCAGCACGCCAGTCCCTACGCTGGTTGGCCCATTGCAGCCGGCGATGGTTTAGCGTGAGGGGGATCCTGTATAAAGCAAGCGCGCAGTCCACGCTTCAGCAAACGCCTATGAATTGATGAAGCACACAATGAAACACCTGTAGCTATTGACCACTGTGCTGCCAGTTGTCTAGAAGGAGCCGTACGGTCAGTCAGCGCCATGCGGACCAGGTGTCTATCGTCACGAGATGACGTGACATTTCGGGGTCCACTCCCGGATTTTCGAGTTGTCTGACACTCGTTCGTCCACTGCCTCCGCATCACTGTGCTGCTGTTACGCTGCACACGAGCGGCTTCTGTACGATAAGATAATCCAGCTTCCCGAAGGCCGATGATTCTCCCCCGTTCAAACTCCGTAAGTTGTTGAAAACTCGCTCTCTTTCGTCAAAGAGACATAAGTAACGACTAAGCTAACGTTTACCACAAGCAGATTACCGAGCAGATTCATACACGCCTCGCTACAGCCGTCTATTTATTCGGATCCATCAGCCGTTCAGAGGGCGCTGCTCAGCATGCGCATGCGCTACGGGTCCAAAATTCTAATCATTTGCATATCATGCTCTACTTTGCATTTCCTGAAAATTTCAGCTCACTCGCATCAGTCCTTCATGGAATTGCAATTTTCACAAACATGAGTTTATAAAGATTTCGTGCTTATTTTTTTATTTGAGATTGAAAGCATTATTTTTAATAGTGTATAAATACACAAAATCATTCTAATTTAGAGAATAAATAACATCAAGTGTGTTACATTTATTACCAATCATATTTCTTCCATTGTAAGTCCAATGGGAACAGTGTAGACATATCCACACAAAACACACCTCCTTGCATCTACACTAGCCCCACGAACGCATATTGTTTATGCTGAGTACTGGTTTATTGAAACTATACATAGCAACAGTTAAGATCAAATTAGGTAAAATAAACAATATAATTTGTAAAAAATTATCAATTTTGTTGAAATCCTGAAAGGAGGAAGAATTTTTGGTAAAATTACCCGTACTGCACGGTAAAAACATTCTGGTAATAAAAACCATAATTCTGGTAATAAAAACCAAAATTTACGGTATTTAAACCATTCATATGATAACTGTTTCTGCTCATATGGTAACGGTTTCCGTTCATATGGTAACGGTTTATGGGAACTTCTGGTTTTCAAAATTGTTGTTTTTATTACCACACAGTTTGCAAAAATACACAACTGAAACACCGAATAAATGGTTTTCATGGCATGCTCTAAGGTATCATGATGAAATTACTAAATTTTCCACATTTACCAAACATTGATACACATTACAAAACAATATTTTATTATTAATTTTACCAAAATCATTATCAGAGAGTTTCGCTAAAAATAATCATTCTTTTTGATGTTCTCATAGAACACGATAGTTTTTTCCATATTCTGGTACTCACTATACTTTTTCCTCAATGTGAAAATATGTTAGTAAAGAGAAAAATTGAAATCTACTTTAAAAACCTTCTTTCATAAATTTCTCCCAAAGGATTCACAGTATGATTAAGCAACTGCACAAGGTGTTGCCAAACAGTGTTATATCAGTGTTGCCAATCTACTATGTCTCACAGAGAAAATTTCCCGAAAATAATTAAGTTATTCAATATGTCCACATTAGCCCCACTCTTCCCTTCCCTAGTTTAAGGCATTCGATTTTTCCTGTTTAGTTTTAGACTAATAACAAGTAAAAATATTGTTTAATAATAAAAAGTCCATTTTGACATTAAAATTTTATTTGTGCAATTTTCCGAAAGAAAATATTTTCTTATATTATTTTAACATACATTTGAATAGCAAAGTTTGCAAAATGTTTTAACAGAACTGGAATTTTTGAAATAAAGAATTGGTTTGATAAACAGTTGTACCTCATACCAGTGCAAAATAGTTTTTGTAATTCTCATCACAAAGCTCAACTGCAGAAAAAGATTTCATTAACAATAAATAATTCTTAACAACTGTTAGTTAAATTTCATATAAAATAACCCACGAATTTCATTCAAATAAAAAATTAAAATCATATATGCTTATACACTCTAATCAGTAAAAAAATAATCTAATCTGGAAACATGAATTTATTACGCATTCTTCAAGCAAATTCTGACTAGCATAAATTGATTTTAAACTCTTTGTTTAATATTTGTTTAAAATGTATTGCTCCAATTAATTAAATTTAAGTATAAGATTTTCGTCAAACGATTCACTTGTCAAGAAGCATTTTAATTCCGAATCTCGACTGAAAATAAATTCCAAATTAATTTGAATACATTTATTCTATAAATTAAAACTCTAAGCTGATGTCAAAATGCATTGATGCTATACGTAGTATTTTTAAAGTTAAGCACTAAAATAAGATTACTGATTAATTGAAAATAAAATTTAATTTTGAAAATAAATTTTTACTTCATTTTGTGATCTGGTTTATGGATTGAAATAAACATGGATTATTCATTAAATATTTTTACATACATTATTCATTAGTATTCATTAAAAACTGTGATTAATTGGAGTTAATGTAAATGTTTATATGGGTTTTGGCTAGCAGGAAAAAGTGTGACTGTTTATAACATTTACTAATTTCTTAATTACCATAAACAAATATATCATTTATTATCTTTTTCATTAATATCTATTTAGTTCAGGCATGTTTATAAAGTTAGTTTCTTTGCAAAATTAAAAATTTGTTTAGTTTTGATTGTTGAAATACTAAGTGATTATGAAATTAAAAAAAAGTTTTACTGAAAATTAATGCTTATTTTCCATCACCCCTCTGACAGATTTTAAAAACCTGCATTAAAATCTTCAAAACCTGTTTCAAAAATGTATTTTCTGAAGAAAAAAAACGCTTTATAATAGTTTCTTTTGACGTATTCATGTCCTGCAAAATATCCCTGTTGTTTGAACAAGTTTTTTCGGGTATTCGCTTGAAAAAAATATTTATTTATTTCCACAATGGTCTGTTTTGAATATTTTAGATTCCATAGAAAAATTTAATAATGTCTGTATCGTTCATAAAAAAGGAATAAATTTTTATGCTCCTTTTCTGATTTTTGTAGATATCTAAAATACTTATCAATTTTTAGAATGAAAAATGAAATGAAAAAATATTTTGCTACACAGAGAAAAACGTTTTGACAAAATTACCGTACTGTATGGCAATTTAAGATTAAAAAAAATTATAAATTTTGGTAATAAAAACCCAAATATATGATATTTAAACCATTCATTTGTAAATTTTTCCATTCATATTGAAACGGTTTAACGAAATTCTAGTTTTCAAAATTATTGTTCTTATTACCACACATTTAGTAAAAAATACGAAACTAAAAAGTAAATTTAGCCAAATAAGTGGTTTTTATGCTATGCTCTAAAATATAACGATAAATTTACTACATTTTACCGTTTCAACCAAATTTATCGCACATTATAAAACTATATTTTATTATCAATTTAACCAAGTCATTGCCAAATCGCTTCGGTAAAAATTACCGAGATTTTTGGTGTTCAACTGCAGGCAGAAACATGATAATTTTACCATATTCTGGTAGTTTTAACCATACTTTTATCTTAGTGCAATTTGGCTGAAACGTTTTTTATACAAAGTGCAATAATATGCAACACTAACAGAAATTATGCAAAAAATTTAAAAGTTACCCCTACGCCATCCATGGATCAAAGTACTCAAATCCCTTGCTCGACAGTCACTTAACAAATTAATTCTTTACACCAGCGGTTCTCAACCTTTCAGTATTCAGGGCCCAGTTTTCAATTATAAGTTTCATCACCCCCCCCCCCCCACTTACAGTAAAATGTATACAACAATACTGTATATTGAGTATTATGAATTCCGTCCTTGAAATAACTAACTGCCAAAACAAAAGTAAAGTAAAAGCCAGCAGCAATTGAGATTGTACAAACAATGTTTGGAGTTAATTTTTCAAAAGAATTAATCTTTCAAATGATACTGTTGCTCGTCGAATTGGTGATACAGCTGAAAATGTAGTGTCAGCTTTTCTCGATGTTGCGTGACAAAATGTTTTCAATACAGTTTGATGAAGCATAATAAAGATGCTCATTTAATTGCCTTTGTTTGATTTTGTGATAATATGTTAGTAGTAAAACTACTTTTTTACAAATCAATAGAACTCAAAACAACAGCGCTAGCATTATTTGCTATTTCAAATGAAGTTATGAATGAGGGAAACATATAATGCAAAAATAGCCTCGGAATATGCTCCGATGGTGCTCGTTCAATATCCGGAAGGTTCTAAAGCATTGGTTCTCAACGGGGGCGATACCGCCCCCCTGGGGGCGTTGGGAGTATGCTGAGGGGCGGTGAACTTGTTTTGGGTGTTAGGGGGGCGTTGGATATATTTTGGGCGGTAGGGGGGCGATGAGCATGTTTTGTCATTTAAATTCAATTTTAAAACAAAAAAAGTTATTAAATTAAGATTTATTTAATAAATAAAATTAATCTAAAATTAATATTAAAGAAAAAAGATTAAATTAATATAATAAATAAAGATAATCCGATACACCATTTGTACCATCAATAAAACGAACTTATACAACTCCTATTCTCCGATCCGAGCCAACACAATTTAGCGCATTAGTCAGTAGTTTTTGCCTCTGGCTCATTCAAGTCATTTGGTGGAAATTGAAGTGCATGCGCTTTCAGTATGAATTTTTGAATTGACCCGTATTTCTTATGATGGTTTTCGTTAGCTTCCTTACTGTTTTCTCACCAGTTTCGATTAGATCTCATAGTTTACTTGGCCAGGTACGAGCGCGAATTAGTTTTTATCATAAATTATTTATTAATTTTGAGAAATAGTTGATTTTCCTTTATGCTTTGTATTTTGCTGCCACCAACAATGTCGGTTAACAAAAAGAAGTGTCATCAATACAGTGCCACGTTCTTGAAGTTGGGATTTGTTCAATCATTTCTGAACTCTCAACTACCCATGTGTTTACTTTGTACCCATATGTTTACTTTGTGTTAAGTTTTATCTAATGAGGTAATGAAATCTTACCGTTAGCAGGAGCATTTGAAAAAAAAAAACGTATCCTGACAAACAAAATAAAGATTTGTCATTTTTCATGAACACATTTTTCCATGTTTCTGAAGGCATCTTCGGTCTCAGGGTTACTAGCAACCTCATTACAAAAATGCGATGATGGTTTGATAGCTTCTTATAATATATCAAAATTTATTGCTAAATCTGGGAAAGCTCATACCATCGGAGCAGAGTAGATACTGCCGGTTGTCACAGTTGATACTGTCGGTTTAGAAATAGTTTTACACCATCCAGCTGCATCCACTGTGATAAAAAAATATCCCATAAGCAACGATGCAGTGCAGCGACGAAATGTTGAGATGGCAGAAGGCGTTGAAATTTCTTTATGCAAACTTTTGATATCCAACGAATTTTCCCTTCAAGTTGATGAATCAACCTTGCCAGGTAATGTAGGCTCTACTGTAGGCATAGGTCCGGTTTGTAAAGGTAGGAAAAATTATTCACGATATGCCTTTTGCAAGAAGCTTGATTGTAGATATCAAAAGTAAATGTATTTTTAATACTGTCAAAGACCCTTTTAAAGAGAAGAACATTCCTCTTGCGAATATTATGTCTATTGCCACTGATAGGCTCCTGCAATGGGGGCCGACATCGCCCTTTTGGAAAGATAGGTACCAGATATTTTTAGCTGTTCACTGCGTGATTCACATACAGCATTTAGTAGGAAAAATCTCAGCGACCGTTTGCATAAATCATTGCAATATGCCATGTCTGCTGTGAACAAAATTCACAGTAATGCTCTCTACGATTGATTATTCAGACAGCTGTGTAAGAAGAACTATGAAGAATTCAATCGCTTGCTACTATACACCGAGATTCACTGGTTTTCCAAAAGCTTCTGTATCAATAGGCATTGGAATCTTTTCGACTCTATGCTTGAGTTCTTCGGAAACAAAGATATATCTCTGAGAGACAGATTGCTGGAATTTAAGAAAGAGTTTGGCAGATTTATCTGTAACATTTAAGGGTAATAATTTACATCTTCAAGACATCGAGCTCAATTTGATACCTACAAAATCAGTTATTTCTGCCTTCTTAAAAAAGCTCATTTTGTGGAAGCAAAATTTAGGTTGGAATGAGTTCAGCCAAGCAGGAGAAATTCGCTCTGATGATGCACAAGAATATTGTCAACACCTTGACTCTTTGCACATGGACTTTTCTGACCGTTTTAAAGATGTTTTGTTCCCTAGAAGTGCCTCAATGGGTTTATGGGTTCTGAACCCTTTTGTGAATATTGAAACAGCAGAGGTTCAGATTTGGTCGAACTTTTAACTAATGAAAGTTTGAAATGGTGATCGTCTCACAGAATGTTTGCTTAAAGGTAACGTCAGTCGTCTCTATCCTGGACTGTAGACTACCATTAAAAATTTTTTAATTGCCATTCCTTCCTCCTAACTTGTCGAACGTGGATTCAGTGCTGTTACAGATCTTGTCACAAAAAGGAGAAACCCTTATGAAAAAATCGAGGTATAAATGAGGTATAAACAAGGTATATTTTAAAGGTATAAAGGAGGTTGTTATTTAAAGACGTCGTTGAGGTTGAAAAGGGTGCAAATGAATACCTCAAAACCAACCTCAAATATACCTTAATATATACCTCCAGAGGTATATATGTTTCAACTTGAGGTGTTTAATTTTACATCTTGGGAGAGGTAGATATTTACTACTTTAAAGTGTTTCATTTTCAACCTTAGGTTATTACTTATCAGCTTGAAGTATATTTATTTACACTTGTGGAAGTATTTATTCAACAACCTAAAGTGTGTCATTTTACACTTCAGGTTATTTCAAATCAACCTCAGGTGTATTTTGTTCGACCTTAGGTTATTACTTATCAGCTTGAAATATATTTTTTTACACTTGTGGAAGTATTTATTCAACAACCTAAGGTGTGTCATTTTACACTTCAGGTTATTATAAATCAACCTCAGGTGTATGTTGTTCGACCTCAGGTAATTATTTTTCAACCTCAGGTATCTAATTTTATGCTTGTAGAGGTACATATTTTTCAACCTGAGGCATGTCATTTTACTCTTCAGGTTATTTCAAATCTACCTCAGGTGTAATTTTTGATAGTTGGAAAGGTGATTTTTTACTAACGTAAGGTGTATTATTTTTCACCTCAAATATAAGTTTTTATGCTTGTAAAGGAAATTTTTTTAATCAAACTAAAATATGCCATTTTTCCCTTCAGGTTATATTTTTTTATGCTAATGCTGGTAATTAAATATAATTAAAATGTTTCTCCTTAGACTGCTAATTTTTAACCTAAAATATATATCTTTTCACTTGTAGAGGTATTTATCACTCTGATGGAGTTTTTAATGTTACACATTAGGTGGTAATTACTTATTAACTTTTTACGGTCTGTCTTAATTTTCACTGCTAATCCTGATGCTAAGAAACTATTTTCTAAACACATAGGCGGAATACGGATGAATCTTTCTTTCGAAAGAATTTTCGACTGATTTCCATGTATTGTGTGAAGAAAAGTAAAATGCAATGCAAAGAATATATCTTCCTTTAATTTTGAAATACAACCCATTGGAATGTATTCTTCCTCACACAATTCAAAATAGGAATTTTCACTTAACGCCTTTAATTTATAGTTTGTGAACCTTGTGCTAATTTGCAATTAAATAGTTCATAAAATTTATTAATCTTGAATTAACATGTAGAGTTGAATAATGTTAAGTATGCTGACTCATAAACCTTAAAAGAACATTTCAAATGTTTCTGTAATTTTAATAATTTCAATTAAACTATCGTGAAAAGAGGATACATTTGTTTCAGAAAAATGTGGGAACTCATTTATATAGAACAGATGTTAAAGGCGCTAATTTTTTGTAAAAGCGAAATAACAGCAAATTTAAATAATTTAGCCAGCTTACAAATAAAAACTTTTATTAACAAAAAAAATTAATTTTTCGTTCAAGAAATCAAAATTCTTGACAATTACTCTGCTTCTTCTGCAAGTTTGCTGTGCTTACGTTATTTGGAGCATTGGAACCTATAAATAAAAAATTTGAATTAGCGAGAGTCATATTTACATTGATAATGACAAATTTTAAAAGATTAGAATAATATTTTAAAGCTTATTTCGTTGCATAAATCACCTTTTATTATTATTTCTATTCAATTTTGAATAAATAAATGGTTTCTTTAGTAACAGCAGATGAATAATAATAATGACCTGCAAAACTCTCCTCCCAGTATATTTCAATTCTTTATTTTGACTGTTTAAACATATCACTTAAAAAAGCTAATTTTTCTATAAGATGCATATAAAAACTGCTGTAGAAATAACACGCTTATTGAAATTCTTAATTTTCCAATAATTCAACCGACCATTTTTAATTATGGATTGTTATGCTGATATTTAAATTTTTTTCTCAGCAAATTTTGAATAAATTCAATTACACTGGCCTGCTTGTTTAAATTTTTAGTCCAATTTCGCAAAAGAAATTGTACTAAAACCAATTCTCAATGCTGCCGATTCCGAAAATAATTGTCTATCACGTAAGGTTTTTAAAAACAAAAGGTCATTTTCAACCTTTTATTTAATGTGATCAAGAATCAATCATCTTTTAATAAAAGAATGTAGAACATCAATGTTTTGTGTTTTTCATGCCCCATCGAAATAAAAGCAACATTAAGTTTATATGTTTACTTGCCTGAGGGAATAATTTAAGATAATGCTATAAAATAATGTTTTCAAAAATCAAAGATCATGCAAACTTTATCAGTAATTTTTTAGGTGAAAAGATTTCATTGAATCAAAGGAGAATAATTTACTTGTCTTTTTTCTTTTTGGTGTATATTTAGAGTTACTCCCAGGGGAAGGCTCTCCAGTTACTAGTCTCCACTTCCTCCTAGCTGCAGAGCACGTATTATTGACAGCCTTATTCAAACCTTGAAATTCTGGATGCCATTTACGGAGCAGCTCTGTAAAAGTTGCATGTTCAAGTTGAGTAAAATCAAGTTATATAAAAGTTGCATAGCAAGTTTCATT
This sequence comes from Parasteatoda tepidariorum, assembly GCF_982258835.1. Lineage (NCBI taxonomy): Eukaryota > Metazoa > Arthropoda > Arachnida > Araneae > Theridiidae > Parasteatoda > Parasteatoda tepidariorum. The sequence continues at coordinate 5,395,202 of NC_141765.1, read as the reverse complement.
TGGAAATTTTCAGATGAGATTTTTTTTTAAGAAATTGAAGGAAATTGAAATATATATTTATATAACTTTGATAAGTTACTAATGTTGACAACAAAAATCCAGAGTCAATAATACTTTTAAACTTTTTTAACTACAATATAAGCAGATTAAGTATAGGTTCACCAAAATGATTTTAATATTTAATTGAAATAATAAAATTATTTTTTTGGAATAGCTGTCTCAGTAAATTTGTTTTATACAATATTCTTTGTGGATTAAAGATAAAAACTATTTTATTAGAACACACTATTTATACGAAAAGTTTTCATGTTCTTTTAGTCTCTTTACGAGTCTTCACGAGTCTTATTAAAAATAAATTGAAAATCATTCCAAAATATTAAACTGCATCATGTTGATCTAGAATAATATTCAAGATTTTGCCTTAGCGGACTAAAAACTAAAATAAAACTAAACACAGTGGCGCGACAGCCCATAGAGGGCCAAGGTCTACTGTGCCCATTTCAGTTTTCTTGACCTTGGGCTCTGGGATGCAGGAGCAGATGTTCCGGTTAGGTGGTCAGCCTAACGCGGAACCCCCAGTGTTTAGTTCCCAAGCATGCTTGGTACTCATTTATCGACCCACTGAAGGGATGAAAGGCTGAGTCAACCTTGCCCGGCCCAAGGATCGAACCCAGGACCTGTGGCACGGAAGAGCGGGGCGTTGCCTTAGTGGACTAAACGGACAAAAAGTTTGAATTTTGCATGAGAATTTTTTAAGTGGATGCCAGTTTTCCCTTACCTATAGTTGCCTTTTTGCTAACTAACTTCAGATATTATTTAATAGGTGATACACATACAAATACTTTTAAGATACTCAACTAAACCAAGCTTATGTATAAAAGGGCAAGTAAACTTAAACTAGGCTGCATTAATTTCTTCGTAAAAATTTTAGTAACTTGTACTTGTCAGAATTCAATATGCTGTTGCTGGAATTATTATGGTGTTATTGAAGAAATGATTTCTGGTGAAAAGATGCGTTCTCTTAATCTTAATTTTAATGTTGAACTAAGCCATATTACACAAGTAACTAATTCTGGCAACTTTAACTTAATTCCTGTGACAAATATATCTTCTGTTTGTATTTCCATCCAGTGCGATGACACTGGAAAAATTTATTTTGCTAATGTGGTGAACAATCTAGAATTAGAATAACTTTTTTCTCTCTAGAGGCAATGTATATGTAAGTTCAGTAATCCCTGCTTATATATAATGTAATCGCTGCTAATATCAATCACTTATTATTACCGAAATTATTCGGTTCTGATTTTTTTTCATTGATATTATAGTTTTCTGTGATCCTTACATAATTTAATGTTATTAGAATTTAATTTTCAAAATTCTTTATTTATTAGCGTTATATTTTTATTTACTCTGCACATTTAAAAATAAAAAAAATTCTTTTCTTTCTCTGCGATAATGTTAGAATTTCCAATTTCTCATCATTTCTGGAGTTTAAAAACAAAATATTTTTCAGATTATGAAAATTTATGAAGTTTGCTTTATTAATTTGTGAGGGGGGTTAAAAAATTAGTTCACTAAAATTAGCTTGAATCTTATCTCATATTACATATATTTTTATTAAAAAAAAATTTCAGATTTTATTAGGAATTCTCATATATTTTTTAATGAAATTTGTTGATTTGATATGGTAAACTTGTTTCCTACCTTAGAATCACCTGTTAATAGTAAACATTAATTTAAAAAAATGAATATTTACTTCGAAAAACAGGATTGTTTTGTTTCTTCATGTTTGTAAATATATATTTTTATGAAAATGCAACTTTTGAAGAAATATAAAAATTTTTGTGTGATGTATTTACCCTGATTGCAATTTTTATTGTATATGTTTATTTTATTAGTTAAATATGTATGTTAGATTTTTGTTGAAGGCAACAAATATGCATTTCGTTCCTTACAATAGTATTGTTTATTTGTTTTATTACCTGCAATATATAGAAACTGTTAACTTTCAATTTTCAGTGATTTATTTATAAGAGAAATTATGAACCTTTTACTCAATCAGCTTGCATACTGCTACGTTAAAACATATACATTTAAGCAAAACAAAAAGAATAGTTATATTTGAATAAATTACAAACAATAAAATATACTGTGCGTAACCTGCTGTAACGATTCACCAGTAACGTTACCCTAAACAGCGACGAGAAATATTTAGATTGATCTGTCTTATTGCTAAGCCTACAACAATAGCCTCAAAGAATATCCTCCGACTTAAATAATGTAAGATCAGGACGCGTCTTTAAAACAAAAATAATGAAATTTAAGTTTGAAAGTTGAGGCATATTTGATTAAAAGTGACAAAGCTAAATTAATAAATGTCAAGCACACTTACCGAATTTTAAAGAAACTTTCGATTGTAAACACACACGCCATTTGCCGGCTAGCACGGAACTCTGGGAAGTGAGCTAGTTGATATGAAGTGTACTTTAAACAACCTTAAAACAACCTTAGGTATAAATAAAATGACTTCATACATCTCAATAAAGACCTCACTCTCTTTAGTTGAAAAAAATTTTATTTTTTATACCTCGTAAATACCTCTTTTGTTACAAGTGTAAAAAAAAACAACCTGGTGAACCTTAAAAACTGCCTCATGATTCTGGTTGATATGAAGTGAATTTTAAACAACCTCAAAATAAGCTTAGGTATAAATAAAAGCACTTCATATACCTCAATAAATATCTCACTCTCGTTAGTTGAAATAAGGTCAATTTTTTTATACCTCAAAAATACCTCTTTTATTACAAGTATCAGAAAATCAACTTGATATACCTTAAAAATCACCTTATCAGTCTGGTTGATTTGAAGTGAATTTAAAACAACCTCAAAATAAGCTTAGGTATAAATAAAATGACTTCATATACCTCAATAAATATCTCACTCTTTTTAGTTGAAATAAGGTAAAAAATTTTACACCTCAAAAATACCTCTTTTGTTACAAATGTAAGAAAATAAACCTGGTATACCTTAAAAATCACCTTATCAGTCTGGATGATTTAAAGTGAATTTTAAACAACCTCAAAACAAGCTGAAGTATATATAAATCAACCTCGTACACCTTAATTACAACCTTTACGAGGTATAATTTTTATTTCTGTTTTCTCTGCAACCTTAAATATACCTCAAATATACCTCGAAACAACCTTAATACCTCAAAAATACCTCAAATCAACCTTAAATATACCTTAAATTTTCATAAGGGAATCGACTCAAAATTGTGCATCGAGTATATTTGCGTCTTCATCTAAAAGTATTGAACCAACTGTTAAGAAATTTATTCTGAACCATTAGGTACAATCATCCCACCAACATAGTTACTTGAATGTTTAGTTGATACTTCTTTTTACTGTTAAAAAATTATTTTGGGTGTTTTTTTATTTATCTAATTAAGAATAAATCATTTTTTAAGCATAGGTTTCTTTGTTGCATTTTTTTTCCTTAAACGTATTTATTTTGATCATAACAAATAGACCGCGTTTACCTGCCATGAGAAAATAATCGAGTTAATGTACACATTATTTTTTAAAAAAAAAAACCAAACAAATTTAAAGCTAAAAAAGTTGCTTAAAGATGTTGATTCTTATAATCAGCACACCTCCCTCCGTCCCCATGCTCTAAATAACTAGATTTTCACGAAGGGGGGCGTTGAAATGCTTTTTGCTCCTTAAGGGGGCGGCAACGTTAAAAAGGTTGAGAATCTATGTTCTAAAGTATACAAGCACTAGTAAACTTGTAAAAAATCGCCTCAATGTGTCTGGACACATTGCATGATCCACACAGAAGCTTTGGCTTCGAAAGAAATGCGTCCTGGTTTAAATATTGTGTTAACTACGGTTGTAACGATTGCAAATTATATAAAAATGAGAACCCTGAGATAAAGTACCTTTTCCGCTCTTTGGGCCCAAGGAAGTCACTAAAAATTATTAATTTCATTTTTAAATTTAGTATGTTTTGATAAGTAAGGTGGGTAAGCCAAAGGTGGTTAGTGCTTCTAACGTATCCCCCCCCCCCAAAGTAAAACTAAATTTGTTTTGAATCATAAGACGTCCCTGCTGCATTATAAATCTTGTATCTGAGGTGCACGAGGCTGAATTGGAAGATATTTCCTTGAATGGCCTCCATTGTATGAAGTGATTTAATTTTTGCAGTTGTCGTTCTAATTTCCGGGTGAGAAGATATTGTAATTTATATGTGTTTAAATTCTTAGAACTTTGAAAGCTTATTTCTTACCACATTACTTTAATTCTAATTAATCTATCAGATTAATAGTTTTAAGTCGTGTAAATAGTGACCATATGCATGTTCCCAAGGTGGCCCGACACCGGTGCCACCTTGGGAACACAGAGCCTTCGGAAACAAACATAAAATCTATAAAAGAATTAATTATAAATCATTACGTAGCATGTTATTTCAAAAAGAGGAATAATTTAATTGAGTGAAAATTGATTTATTTCATTTTAAGCAAATGTAGAACTTTGGTATTTTTTAAACTTTTATAATATTTTGACGTTCTCTGCACTTTAGTAGAGTTTGCGATATTTTTTTACAAGTTTTTTTTTGTATTGTTTGCATTTTAAAGTAATTTTTCAGGTATTTTTTTATTTTTCTGATAGTTATGAGTGTTTTTGTGGTCGATTCTGGTATTTTCTTGTAAATTTGGGTATTTTTATACTAGTTATGGGTTAGGATAGTTAACTCTAGTATGGCTATTTAACTCTTGTTAGTTAATCCTTTTGAAAAAATTAAATCAGTAATAAAAATTAAAAGAATCGCTAGTGACTTCACACAAGAACTATCAATGTAAAATCAATAAGCAAATAATACACTCTGAAAACAAATATCTTTTTCAAAATCGGGAAACCTGTTCCCTACCACCAAGACACTTAAAGTGCCTTTTTAAAAGACGTTTGCCAGTCCAAATGTTTTTGTAAGGATAATTTGAGTAAGTGGAAAAGTGATTTCAATATATGGCTCACCTTTGGAACCTGTGGGAAACCTAAGGCGCAGAAGCTACAATTTCGAAATTGTATTACAAAATAAATGAAATTTTATTTTACAATTAAAGGTATGCGTGATATATATTACAGATAGGTGTCAGATGTTACAAAAAAAATTTCAGCCACACAGACTTAACCAGAAAATTAGGAAAAATCCTCAAAGTAAAGCCATTTTTGGCTCCCTACCTTAAGTTTTGATTCAATAAGTTGTTTCACTTTAATAAGTTATTAAATATGTCGAAATGTATTTTGTTTTCTATGTGTATGTGCGCTTTCCTTTCATACAGTTAATCAATTTTTTTAAATAATATTTTCTCTTGAATATTCTCGCGCCACCCCTCTAGTGTGCTCGCGCCCCCCTAGGGGGGCGCGCCCCACAGGTTGAGAATCACTGCTTTACACAGCACTCAAAGGCCTATAAGTAACCGCTCTTTACTACCTAAGATTATTTTAGAGAATGGGTAAAGTGACCTAGGTTAACAGTACTAGATTTGTTTTTAACAAATGACTTAATGTTTACTTTTAACAAGCATTAAAGGTTAAAATTTCATTTAATATTCATTTGATACACTTTAAAATACTGAAACTCTTTCGTTTCTTAATTTATTTGAGCATTTCAACAAAACATAGTAGAACCTATTTTTAACAAAATAAGTGCTTTCAGTGTAATAAAGTACCGCTAATTTTAAAAATTTACAGAAACCAGTATTAATTGAAAATCTTTCATTTCTTAATTTATATGTGCATTTCAACAAAACATAGTTGAACCTATTTTTTACAAAATAAGTATTTTCAGTGTAATAAAATGCCGTTAATTTGAAAAATTAACTGCAGCTACTATTAATTGAAAATCTTTCATATCTTAATTTATTTGAGCATTTCAACAGAACATAGGTGAACCAATTTTTAACAAAATAAGTGTTTTCAGGGTAGTAAAATGTCGTTAATTTGAAAAATAAAATTAAATTAGAGTCGAAGCTGGCATGTTTTGATAATTTAATTTCCTTTTAATGTCCTTTTTTCTTTAAAGTAAACTGAAAGTATAAAGTGGTAATAGTGGTAATAGAGGAGATTTGATATTGCTTAGGTATAAATTTTTAAATTTTAAATTTTTAAATAAGTACAGGTATGCTAATCATAGTTTAAATTGAATAATTGTAGCAATTTAATAAAACTGGATTTTTTACTTAGATACAACAATAAAATACACCAACTAAAGCAGAGTGATAGGTAGGCAGCACAAGGTCATGCATGTTATGTCCTTCTTACGTACATACAGAATATTTTCATTATTTTATATTGTTCTAACTAATATAGAATTCTTTTTACGTCATCATATGAAAATGAATATTTCCTAAAAGCAGTAAATTCGAGAATTTTGTATAAAGTAATTGTTTTAGTTCTTTCTAATATTAAAAGAAATTAGGTTATCTTTATATTTTATTGCGCTTTATATTTTATTACTCATTTAATTTTTTAAACAAACAACCGAAATTTGAAACTCCAGGCTATTGTATAAAAGCATTTTACTTTTCAATATTATGACAAATGCTGCGAATTCATGACTTATGTATGTATAAAAAAAAACTTCTAGTCCTTTCTTTACAGATGTTAAAAAAATGAGGCTATATTTATGTTTTATTGTGTAACTTCAAAATTTTAACCTAGCATCCAAAATTTAAAATTCTATTGAAAGAAATTTGATTAAAAATCAAATCACATTTTTAGAACAAAAGCCAAATCTAATGGCGTTTAGGTGGCCTATATCACAAAAAAGCAAATACTTTCTTTGATTGTAAGAAAAAAAGATTTCTTTATTGCAATAGGAGGAACCAACTTTTCTCATCTTTCGAAGAATTTGCTTAACTTAGTTTCCCATTCAATTCGTAAAACTTCTGGCGACATTTTATTTTCGATATCCTCAGCCCTTTTATGTGTCCTTTCGTCTGGAATCAATAAAGGTCTCCATCCCCACCATACGAATTTCCACTTTTGCGAATTTATAGCACGTAAGAGGTTTTTCTTTGTCAGGTTAGCTTCCAATTTCACAGTTTAATCAAAGGTCTTTTGATGTAACATCGGTAGGGCAAATCGATCTTTGTTCTTTCTTCCAAAATAATATTTAATTGAAAGGCGTGAAAAGATGGAATGCTTTTAAAGGGGAAAATGCAAAACTCTTCAATGTTTTTGTTTAACTAAAATAGTTTTCATATAAATTTTTGCATGATTCAAAAATATTATTCTGCTGTTGGAATAGCATTGCAAGAAAAGAAAATTTTTTGGAGCTAAGAAACTGAAGTAAGTATGCTTTTAAAAAAAGAAAATAAAAATAAGGGGAAAACATAAAACTCTTCAAAGTTTTTGTTTCACGATAATAGTTCTCACTATAATAGTTCTTCTAGTAACTTTTTGGTATGATTCAAAAAAATATGTTCTTGTTTTTTGAATAGAATTGCAAACAAAAAAAATCGGAGGGGGGGGGTGAGGAACTGAAAAACAAAAGCTTTCAAAAAAAAAAAAAAAAACGAGGGGTAAAACATAAAATTCTTCATCGTTTTGGTTTCAATATAACAGTTCTCCTATTTTCCTGTAACTTTCTTGTTTAATTCGAAAAATGTATTTTTGTTGTTAGAATAAAATTAAAAACAATTAAAGGGGAGAGAAACTAAAAAAAAATGCATTCGGAAAAAAAAATTCGGAAAACGGGGGGGGGGGGAACTAACATTCTTCAAGGGGATCAGTATTCAATTTACGAGGATAGAAACTTAATGAGTAAATAGTTTTGACAAAAATTTGTAAATTTTGAAAATTAAAAATTTACAGCATAAGGTCAAAATTAACAAAAAAGATTTTCAGATATCACAACTCTAAGCAAAAAAATATTTTTTAGTATCAGTATAAATGGTTTTGTATATTTTTAATTATAGCTATACATTTAAAATTATTCTATCTATATACAAAACCGCAACGTGATGAGAATAGACACTTTGATTATGTCTCCCTTGAGGTCACTATGCGTTGATGAATTGATTCATATGCATGACTAGTATCATACAAATAAAAAAAAATGTATTAGAATAATAAAAAATTGCAAGCATTTTATATTTATTATTGCAAGCATTGCAAGCATAAAATTGCAAGCTTTATTTATTTATTTAACGTAGTTATTTTACATAATATTTAACGCTGATGATAGATACAATAAAATTCAGATAATTTGTCACATTAAACATTCAGTTATAGAAACAATTCGTTATTACTCAGGAACTGAAATGTTGTAATGAATAAAAGAACTGAGAAAAATAATTGGTTAGAATAATAAATTAATTAAAGCAGTGAATTAATTTAATGGATAAAAACCATAACTTATTAGAAAAAATAATTAATTTAATTGATTATGATAATAACATAAAAAATAACATTCTAAAAAATGTATGAATTTTTTGGCTATTTCCTTCCGTTGACAGCAGCCCGAATTCAAAATTTGACTTGGTTGAAAGATCATAAAATTATGTATGTTTTTAGAGAGATTATTGCGAAATTCTTCAACATATTTTTTTGTTGGTGTATTTTGCAAAAATTATTTCTGCTGTTACCAACCATGAAGTTGAGTTCTTTTGTCCTTGATAAATTAAGTCGATAAAGCTTTAAAATACACCAGTTTCTCATTCACTTTGATGGAATATTTTTTTTTTAATCTCTTTATGTTTAATGAATATACATCAGAAACCAGTTAAACTAATTGAATGATGGTTGAAAAATCAATTGAATAATTTATCACCTTTCTGTCATCATATTTAGAAAATTAGTGATTTTTTAGCGTTTAAACAATTAAGACTGTTGCATCTACATAGCACAAATTTTTAATGACAAATATTTATTACTTGAAAGATTATTGCAAAGACTTTTATACAGTGATTGTCAGAATATAATTTTCTCCAAGAACAAAGATAGATAGCATAAAATTCATAACAGCATGGAGTAGCTAATTAGCTCAAAGTAATTTAAAAAAATATTTTAACTTAAAATTTGAAAACTAAAATAAATACAATGAAATTCATTAAAAGTCGAGAGTTGAAAAGACATTTTTATTTTTTAAAGTTTTTGGGTTCAAAAGCGCTATAAGAGTTATGTTGCACACTCAATTTTTTACACACTTATCTCAAAATCTGCTTTTAAAATATTATGACTCTGATTCCTCTTAAATATTTGAGCAAGTTTTTTATACAAAATTATCCTGTTCTTCATATTTTAATTGTTTGACTGATTCATTTTTAGAATTACTGATATTAATAACACAAAGCATAAAAAATGATGCATTTTCAGTTCAGGAATTAAGCTTTTTTTCCTTACACTAAAAAAACATGTCCCTCATATCATTAAAACTAATCGGAATTCTTAAAAGCTATTCATCTCTGTCAATTTCACTCTAAATGAAAAAAATTCCTATGTTTTCCTCTAAACATTTCAAACATTAATTTGCTCTGAAAATATCTCTATAAATAATAAAAGCCTCGAAGAACACCAGTATTATTTTTTAAGCTATAGTATAACTTTAAAAAAATACTGTTTAAAGCGTTTGTGGGGAAAGTAGTTATGGACCATGCCAACCTTCATCTATGAAAAGGTTATTAGAAGTTTTCAAAATAAATTGGGAAATTATTTTCGTTACCATATTTATGGCAATTTATTGATTTTCATTGTTTAATCAGAAAAGAATAAGCATACACTGTCAAAGAATACATGAAATTTAAACGTTATTTACCCTATAATTGAACTATATTATAGACAAGGTCAGTTTTTCAAGCTAAACTGAAAAGTTCCGTAAATTTATGTTATTAGATTAGTTGAGTGTTTTTATTGGGCATAATCCATTTAAGCACGCAGAATGTTCAAATCTACAACCTAGTCAATTTTTTTCCTGTCAAATACGTTCAAATGAAAGTTTATCAGTTATGTCATAAGCGTACACTTTATTTTCTATATTACAATTGTTATTATTAATGGACCCCACCCCCTGCTTCCTGACGCTCACCAAATCCCAAAGATTGCTACGTGACATTATACTTCGCGAATTAAGCTCACTAAGCTCGCTACGAAGATGGAACTATTAGAGATGTGATTTATTATAAAAACTTAATTAGCCAAATCACCTGTGAAAGCATAAATCAGAGCCAGCGCTAAGCATTCGCCACATCGACAAATGCGATAAAATCGTACATTCGGCGGAAGTATTGGTAAATGATTTTTTCCACTGGAAAGAAATTAAAATTACGTCAAAATACATTTTTCTAAACAAATCACTATTTTTTATTAGATTACAGTAATTTCCGGTACATGCTCCGCATAACCAATTAGAATTGTGTCCAAATAATGTAAGCCAGAAAAAAAACTACCATAAAATAGATTCCTATGGGGAAAAAAATTCATCATACAAAATTATTAAGATTTGTATTTGGCGAAGACTTTTGAAAATTGGTTACTGCCTTTGATAATTAGCTAATTTACGGGCTAATAATTTGAAATCCTTAGCGTGGGCCCTGTAAATGTTTTGTTCTATTTTATCACTGAAATTGAATACAGCCAAAGGGAGAAAATAACAATAAATTTAGCAGTTACAACTGAGTGTTAGTCTCATCATGATATTATTTGTATTTGTAATTGAACACAAAAAGAAAAACACAAAAGCAGTTTTTTTTTTCCTTGTTTAAACTTGTATAAAGTTATATGCGACTGAAGAAGTAAAGTATCGTATTTTCTATTAGTATCAAAACTTATTAACGACTTTTTCCTTCTTCTTAATTCTTCCAAGTAATGAATGCCACTATCATTCATTGATTATTAGCAATGATCTGTCCCTTCGAAGGACTGGGGTTCGGTCCTTAGTGGCAGCAAAAGCCTACTCAGCTTTAGATCAATGGGAAAGTAAAGAAGGTCTGCTCGTAATGCTAACCACATTGCTGCAATCATGCAGTTGATTTAAAAATTGTGGAGTACGATTTGTCTCGAGTCTTATTTTACTTTGTTGCGTTATTTTACAGACAGTGTCTATTCTTTTACTAGGGATCTTTTACGTAGCAATTTTTATTTTATGGAAAATACAGCTTATTTCACGGGCTAATCCTAAAATGTAAAATTATGGGTGATTTGTTGTTGAATGTCAAAATATTTTTACGGACTGGAATCACTGCTACTGGTCTTAACCCATAATTTCTTATGGAAGTTTTACAGTGAAATGAAATTTGAGACTTTTTAGTTATATTCTTTGGAAATAAACTTGCAGTAGTTTTGACGCATGACAAAACACTCTTGTTTTAATCACTTTATAAATGCACTCCACAATCTATTGAAATCTTTCGCAAATTTGTTTCGACAGATGTTCAAAAAGTAATATATTAATTAGAGTAATTCAAGAAACGATTAGTAATTAAATTTAATACTAAATGATGATATATACTTAAGTTATATAAAATAATAGTTTATTATTAATTTTTTAATGAGGATTCTTTGATATAAAACTCAGTTTAATAAACAATTTACTTAGATATTTTTTATATTTAAGAGCAAATCAATGTAATATAGTAGATAATTACTTTTTTTCAATTAGTCAATATATTACGCAAAAAGTTCGCGTGTAACGTGTGTAAAGAAATTTATTCAATAAATGTAATCAGCAGTAGTTTTTTTTTTCCTTAAGACGAGAACATTTATCTTTAAAAATGCAGCAAGATTTTTGTCTTACTTTTTTTCTCCTATAATTAAGGCTTTTTGTGAAATTTCGCCTTACTTGCCTATTTAGATTTGATTAACAAACAATGTTTTTAAATTCGTAGTCGTAAAGTGTATCGTTTCTAAAAAGTATTTTTTATTTAAAACTTATTTCTATTAGAAAACTTATTTCTATTTCTTTTAGTGTTTTTTTACAAGAACTGCTAAATAGTCTCTGGTTCGTTGAACTTATGTGTGATTTATGTGAACTTACTATAACTTATGGTGACAAACAGGATTCACGAAAAAAAAATTGAATAAATTTTGAAAAACAATTTTAAAGCATTGTGTTCTTTGAAACTAATAATGTTTTGCACTTATAACTTTTTTTAAATTATTATTAAATGGTATTGAATTTTTTTTTAAAAAATCATAAATTAAAGACACAAAAAAATTCCGCAAAATTAAAAAATTATTTCTAAAAAATTACTCCTTACTTATTATTTCTCGTATTCTTCAACGTTTCCCTTATTGTTTAATTTTCTAATATTCTTCATTGTTTCTCTCTTGCAACATTAGTTCTAAACTTTAAAACTAAAATAATATGAAACTTTATTATTCGATAAAATGAAAGATTTACGATTGAATAGTACAGATATTTTTTCTTTTAAACATAGTTTAAATGAGCTGCAATATAAAAACAAATTAATAATTCTCTCTTATTTTTTTCTCGTATTCCTCATTGTTTCCCTTATTCTTAAATTTTCTATTATTCTTCATTGTTTCTCTCTAGCAATATTAGTTGTAAACTTTAAAATTATAATAGTATTGAACCTAATTATTCGTAAAAAGTAAATATTTACTGTTGAACTGTACATGTAATTTTCTTTTAAACATAGTTTAAATGCGCTGCAATATAAAGTAATTCTCTCTTTATTATTCTCTCTCTATTAGTAATTCTCTCTTATTGTTTCTCGTATTTCTCATTGTTTTTCTCTTATGGCATTAGATGTATCCTTTTAAATTATACTAAAACCCAGAATTTGGTAAAATTAAATATTTATTGTTAAATAGCAAAGTGAGTTTTTCTTAAATCGGAACACGTATTAAAGGAACAGTTATCGTTCGAATAATATTTTAAGAACTACCTATATTTACTTTTATATTATATATTATAATATCCTATTATATTACATGCATACCTTCTATTGATTATTTTGGTACATGTTTAATTTTATTTTTATACAAAATATAAAACGGAAAAAGAACGTACGATATAAAGCATAAAATAATAATTTGAACTACAAACACAAAGCTGCACTTCATGCGAGCTTAGATTTTCCATTTAGTTTTTAATCTAAGTTATTGTAAAGTGGAACAGTAAAAAAAAGTAAATAAATGCATTATTGGATAGCAAAATAAAAATAATTTTCTTTTTCTTGTACGACAAAAAAGAATTTATCATGTTTCCCAAATTTTTCAGGATCTCTTGAGAAAATGTTTAAAAATTCGGAAGCAAGGAGAAACTACCTAAACTTTATCTAAAAATATAATAAAGCTTATTCGGAAGTAAAAACAAAAAATCGTAAAGCAAGTTTTCTGTTTTTTCCATGTCGAAATGCTTGTCTTCACTTTATATCTTTCTTTTCGTTCTTATTTTCTTTTCTTCTGTCTGATCAATTGAGTTTGCCTGAAAGTAATTTTTATCAAGAATTCTAATGTTAAACAGTTATGCTTCTAAAAAATAAGAGAACTTGGGTGAAATTCTACGAATAAAAAGTCCGAAAACTGATACGCTCGAACGTAGTATAAAAAAAGCATTGTTAGAAATATTTTACAATTATACGCTCATAAATTTTTATTAAATTATACTCCAACGAAAAATCTCCAGTTTTTCAGTTGAAACATTTAATATTACATTAGAGCAATAGTTTCTTTAATCATAATTTAATTCAGATATAAATTAATATTTAATAAAAGTTGCTAATAAATAACAATCTCTAACAATAATGTTTGAGATTTTATCAAAGCAAAATGAATTAATAAATTAAAAGTTATAGTTCTCAGAAGAAAAAAAACTAAATCAAAACTTAAAGCACGTACGTAAGCATTAAAGTTCTTTTAAAAAAGTTTAATTGAAATATTATTAGAAAAATAACAACTATATTAATAAATTAAAAAAAAGCCTTGGTGTGATAAAATTCAGTTTCCCATAAACATATTACAATTTCAAATCAAATATGCATAAGGATATGAATAATACTTATAGTTTAAGAAAAATGTCTTCTTAATTTATTTACATACGATTTTTCTAATGTGCGCGCTTAAATATATTGAATTTTAAAATAAATTATTTAATTTATAATTTGTTCTCATTTTAACAGATTTATTTATGAAAGGTAAGAGCTTACAATAGGCAGTACAAGTCTTATGATAAAATTTAATCATAACAAAATTTTTCAAAACTGCTTCAATTTCCATAAAATTAATACAGCAATTTTTGCATTATTTTACCACCTATGTGTATGCCAACGTACATTTTAAATCTTAAGAGTATTGTTTCAACCCAAGCTCGGTTCATTTTTTTGCTTGTTTAAGCTTCCACTCTACACAAGAGCTAACACTCCACTCTAAGCATGTTTGTTTCTAACATGAGAAATTACATATTGCGAATTTTTCACAATCTTTTACAAGGCGGAAATCATTAGAAACTTTTTTAAATTAAAAAGTGAGAGTGAATTTGTTAGAAAATATTCATATATGTCCCGAAATACTGGTAAAAAAATTTTAAATAAAATCAAGTTCAATTCAAAACAAGCTATTCTTTGAGCAAATAGATTGCAAACGTAGGAGGACACTTAACGGTATTTTTAGGATTTTATGCAATGTAAACCATATAAAACTTTTTTATCTTAAAAAAAGAAAACGAACAAAAATTTAATAAAAATACCTAATGTTATTCTATCGAAATTCTTATTTAAACAAACACTTGCTCAGTCCGGAAAATACTAAGTCTCTGGTCGCTAACATAAGGGAGAACAGTTACTGAGTTTTTTTCTTTTTTTTACAAATTTTTGAAATGCGGAAATAATTTGAAACTTACTTCATATTAAAAAAAGCTTCAATTTCCATGAAAATACCGATATATATCACTAAATGTTTTTTAAAAAAGCTTGTCTATTCCGAAACATGCTAAATGAAAGCATACATATTGCTGACAACCTTGTTTCAAGACTGAACAAACATTCAGATATAAACCAGATAGAATATTTGAAATACTTCACAAATTATAAGGTTTTCTTGACAAAAAATTTCCACAATAGCATTCCTCTCACCACTGTCATAGGAAAATTTTTCAAATTAAGGGAAAATCCTGTCTTTTTATTAAGCCCAAATTGTTTGAAACTTGCTTATTAGAAACGTCAATTTATTAGAAAATACTTACATATATTTAAAAAAAATACGGTCCACAAAAACTTACCAGAATACTAGTCAGAAAAAGAAATTGAGAAATGTTGCTTCAGTGTGAAGAATCTGCTGATTTTGTAAGA
This sequence comes from Parasteatoda tepidariorum, assembly GCF_982258835.1. Classification (NCBI taxonomy): domain Eukaryota; kingdom Metazoa; phylum Arthropoda; class Arachnida; order Araneae; family Theridiidae; genus Parasteatoda; species Parasteatoda tepidariorum. The sequence continues at coordinate 5,379,886 of NC_141765.1, read as the reverse complement.
ATCACTGAAGCAAATTAAAAAGTTTTTTGCTCCTTTTTACAAGGAAAATTGCATAAATGATTTAGAAACAAAATGATAAAACGATAATGAAATCTACAGATGAGCAAATTAGTAAGAAATGTAACAAAAAATTGATAAATTAAATTAAGCTGTGCATGCTTATAACATACCAATTTAACGAATTTGAATACCTTTTTTTAATTAGTATTGATTAAGTTTTATACATATACTGGTGTCATTACTATAAATAGATGTTTTCTAAATGTTGCATGCAGTGTATAATTTCACTGTCTGCACTAACTTTGGTATCTTCAACGAAAGTATTGTTATGACAAATTTTTAATTTTTTAAAACAGTCTTGTTTTATTAATGTATTGTACAGTGAGCAAAATAAAAAACGAACCACTCTCAATAACTTTTGATCTAACGATCGGATCTTTACGTTTTCGGACTCAATTTTAATGGCTCAAGGGGGTGACCTCAAACATGCTAAGTAATTCAAGCAGAAGATATTTTAAGTCACAAAACAAGCACAGACACGTACATTATCTGAAATAAATTAAAAAATTTTTTGTCGGATTCAGATTTCTTACGACCAATATATATAGAGAGGTCGCAATCTGGGAAATATGGTCTTAATAGCTTGGTCAAAAGAGCAGTTAGGACCCCTTAATGTTAATTTTACTTTTTGCGCATTTCGCCATATCTTCAGAACTTTTTAGTAAAATAAAAAATTTTGTACTGAATTATAAAATTTGTTTATCCGAGGATAATTCCATAAAAAAAAGCTTTTTGTAAATATTTATAATGTTTATTATTTTATTTAGTAACAGTAGGAAAAATTTTGTATTATAAGGTATACAATTTTTTTAACTAATTTTAAATAAGACAGTTTTACATTGCAAAATACAAAATATAAGAGAAATCGGTCAAACAGTTTCTGGGGAATCAAATTTTTAAAAAAATCGTATTTTTATATGCTGATAAGTGAATCTCAAATCTTTTGCATTGATATGTTTTCTTTGTTTCTACCTTCTTTGTAATGGCAACTTTTTGAAGGTACCTTTAATAAAGGTTAAAATAAAGCTTGATAAGATTAACCAAATTTATTTTTGATCATCAGCAGTTTTCACAATCATATATTTCTTCTGCCTGGCAACCAGGTGGCTGAGTGCTTAGCGTGCCTGCCTGCGAAGGCAATGGTCACTGGTTCGAATCCCACTCAGGTCAAGAACGTTTCTTTCTGTGTTGTCATTATGTGAGCCCCTCCCTACCTATAAACAGGTATACGTGGCAGTGTGGCTTTTTTAATGCGCCTCTGTGACTGAAGGTCACAGGTGCACGCCGGCAACGTTAAAAAGCAACACTTCTGGCTCCTTCCAGGTCAAATGAGCGAGAGTTAAGTGCAGAAGAAAAAACTCTTTTTTCCTATAAAAGTCCAAAAATTTATGTAAAAGAAATTTCATACTCAAACTCTTTTTCCTTCTTTTATTTCATATTAATTATCAATAACGATTGAATTTTTTTAAAAAACTTCCAAATTTCAAGGCACTATTATATTAAATAACAGTTTTAATAATAATGTTTTAAAATAATTGAATACTAATGAAATATTCTAAAATGAGGAAGATTTTTGATTCTCCAAAAACTTGATCTTTTCTAATCACAAAAACTGTAAGTGCTTTAAGAAATATGAAACTCATAATGAGACGCTTAACAAGCGAAAAAAAGGTTCTCACTTTAACGATGAGGAACGAAACATATTTCTTATATTATTCCTGCTAGAAAGTTCTAAAGACAAATTTAGGCTTATTTTACAAGAATCATCACATTATAGCATTTAGAATTAAAAATATGTTTTCACGCATAATAAAAATGTTGTACAGAAGAGTGACATCAGAAACTGTTGCATACCTTAGTTTAGAACTTCAAATCTTATTTTAGCACTTTATCAATTTTATTTTATAACTGTTGTTGAACAGCCGACCGAATTTTGAGTTTACGGCTACCAATATTCAACTGCGTAGCCTTGTAATTTTGAAACTAATCCAGACGACAAAAGAATTCCTGAATCAAGTATTGAGAGAAATATGCCTTCGTTTTTGATGGATTGTTGCCGGATTGTCAGGGAAGTAAGAGCTCTCATTTCACAATGCAGACCACTATGTTTGACATAATGCTGTTTATCTCGAAATTATGTACCTTCGGGATTCCATGGCTGACTAGTGCAGGACAGTAAATTCATCTACCACAGCGTAACTTTAAGATTCAATAAAAACTAGATCTATCATCGACCTTTACTGTTAAGATAAATTTGTAAATTCTTGTAGTTCGATCGACTCTTAACGTGAAAAGAGATAATCTGGCTTTTTGTATTACATAACCTACAGGGTTTAAGAAAGACATGACGCAATTTCTAACTTTTTATGCCACCAACCATTTAGAAAATAATATAAGACGGCTATTTAGAGAGCAGATACTGTACCCTTTATCTTTTTATGAGCTTCAAAAAAATTTCCATTTCGTTAAAACATTTTTTTTCCTCAGTACATAAAAATTGCTTTATATCTTCAATTCACAACCTATGAAAAATTTAAAGAGTTTGTTTTATTTTATTACCGGAGTTGAAAAGCAGACCGAATATTGAGTTTACGACTATCAATGTTCAACTCCGTACCCGAATCAAATCCAGAAGACAAGGGAACTCCTAAATCAAGCATTAGGACAAACTAGCCTTTGTGGAGGACATTTGACCGGACTAACCCGCATTTGCGTTGTATGGTGAGGAAAACACAAAACCCTCACTCGGTTAGCCCGACGATAAATAGATTCTAGCCCATGATCTGTTTACCACTAAGGATATTTTATGTCAGCGAGCCGGAACCAGAATTTGCGTCGACCAGCCAATGCTGGGATTCGAATCTGGATCATTTCTTTGGATGACGAGCTCTCTACCCTCTGTTTATTGCGTTCGTTAAAAATATTCATTCATTATTCATGCATTATTCATATATAGTCATAGATAGTTCGTTCATATGCACATCGTTCATATATAGCAGGTCCCGCTAAAAAATTTGTCTTATTTGACACGTCTTTACTTAAACCAGCCTTTATATAAATGAGCACACATAAAAAAAATGTTGTGCCTTAAAGTTATCAAAAGTAAAATAAAGTATCGTTACAAATTAATTTAGGATTGCATTAATCCAATTATTTAAAGTAATTTATACCTTGAGACAAAAGCACCACTTGTCAAGGTAAGCTTGCTTCACGTCTTGAAAATTAAAAAAAAAAAAAAAAAAAAAAAAAAAAAAAAAAAAAAAAAAAAAAAAAAATATCATTAAACTTTTTGTTGATTTGACCACATTATAGAAAAATATCGGTAAGAGAAAAAAGGTAAAATATTTGAGCCTATTTTTTAAAACGACACAAAGGAAAGATATGATAATCTAGTCACTTCGAATTACCGCATTTAACACTATTCAATAATTTTTATACCAATAAAATGACTCGCAGTTGCTGTGTATAAAAGTTTTGTAATCCGTTATTTTCAACTAATACAGATCTATTTGGATAATTCAACTCAAGGAATTCAATACAGAATTTAGTCCATTCGATGTAACCCGGATATTTCTTGGTAGGAATGGATCGATTAAGGCACTGATTGAATTGAATAAATAAATCACATACATTGCTAGGCTGTGTATGCTTCAAATTATAGATAATTCAAGCATTCACATCTCCAAAATTTAAACCAATTAACTCTATATAATTCCAAATTTTGTTGAAGTCTAGTCATAAACTTCATCCCATAGCTTTGATAAAATCATGCTATAAATTCATACAGTAATTTACATAAATTTCATATCATAACTCATGAAAAGCAATGATATAACTCGTATTATAAATAAAATTTTCGATATAGTGAGGACACTTTTTTATAAATCTTAAGAAATGGAATCAAATTGTGCAATAATATATGTAAATATATTTAATCAAAAAATTAAGTTTTTATTAACAATGCTAATAATTTTCTCTAAGGTTATTTTTACATTACTTTGTTGATTTTTTCTTCTGCCACTTATATAAAAATTTGGTGGCATATAATTTGGTCACTGTAAAAAAAAACATACTGTGCAGTAAGTGATGAAGAAAACATTACATTAAGGAAGGGGATAAATTCCGGTCAAGCTTCATACCGAATAATTCAAAGCATTTAAGTTCAAAATATTTTTAATAAGAGGCCTCGATAAATTAAAAATTGAAGGTTCACTCATTTCTCTGTAATTTTAAAGTTAACTTAAACGAAAAAGAAACTCTAATGTAACTGAAAATAAATTCAGGCTCAACATTTTCTAATTAATAAAAAAAGAAGAAAAAAAGAAAATGGAAAAATTCAGGATTGAGTTTCATTTTTATCTGTGTCATTTGATGCAAAACTTTATGTAATATTATGATAAAAACAATAAATGAATGCTTACATATATCATGAAAATTTAAAACCTTCACCAACTCCTGATATACCAGTTGTTACATTTGTCTAAAAATTAAAAACATGGTTCCTGTGGCAAACTGATTCAAAATTCAAAAAGCAAAATGTGACTTTCATTTACATGGGTATATTATACATAGTTGTGTGGAACGACTTTTCAACACCGAAAGTAAACTAAAATAAAAAATTAGCTTTAATTGGTTAGCTTAATATTTAATTTATTATATTTGCTATAGTAATGCAAAATTACTTTCCGTTTTTAACAAAAAATTCAAGATAATATATTTCTATTAAGATCGAGATAATAATAAGCGTGATAAAATTACGAGAGTAATTCTTTGTGATAAAATTAAACTTTATAAACAACATTTAAAAATCTCAAATGGTAAAAGTTTCATTAAAACCACATGGGTACACAAATGGCAGGTATGATAAAAACATAAATGATATAATTCAACAAGTATACAATTGAAAGTAACAACATTAAATTGACAAGAAGTGTTAGAAAATTAAATATATATATATATACAGTAAACCCCCGCTATAGTGAACATGAGTGCACTCCCGGATATAGTGAACGCTCCCGTGCCTTGCTTTACAAATATAATATTACTTTTTGTGGATATAGTGAATCAAAAGAAGAGAGGAAATTGAATATTATGATTTTTTTTTTGTCTTCGACTGATTTTTTTTTCTTCATTTTTGGTAATTTTGAAATTTTTACATAAAATACATATACCGAATTTTTAAAACCATCTCTTCAGTGGAATGCAGCCATAAGCATTTTTTCTTGTTTGCTTCTTCTACCTTAGTTTCCTATCCCTAAATAAAGGTCATCCCTAAATTTTTTGTACGTAAGACGAAAAGTAATAAAAAATAAACGTTAACACATTGTTTGTTACTATATATTACTTTTAAATCATTTTTGTATTTCTTTTTATTGGTCATTTAGTTAAATAATGTGTAATAAAAGGGAGCAGTTCGGAAAAATTAGTTAAAATTATTTACAGTAAAGATATAGTGAACTCCCGGTTATAGTGAACTGAAATTTTAGCCCCTTGAAAGTTCACTATAGTGGGATTTGACTATATATATATATATATATATATATATATATATATATATATATATATATATATATATATGCAATACAAAAATTATAAATACTTTTGTATTAATAAAACCATTAAAACTCTTTCGTTTTCATAAAATGTCTTTGGTAAAGAGTAGGTGTAGAAATTCTATTTTGGGACATCAAGGCTGAAAACATACCATTGAATCATAATTAGATTTATATTTCAAAGGAGGAGTTATTTTTAGAATCTTGTCCCTCTTTCACTTCCATATCAGGAAGCATTAAATGATTTTCCATAATGTGTAGAGTTACAAAGGTATGTACGACTGGAACCTGTTCACATCAAAATCTGTAAATATTTAATGCCAGACCGATGGTTTTCGCATGTCTCTTGCTGAATAACGTGTTCCAATAAGCATCTGCCGGAACCTTACGGAGATTTGTCCACACCCCCTCCCTTGTGGAGTGGGGATGTGAACTGTTATAACCACCTGCCTAACTTTAAATAAACCTTTTTGTAACATATTATGGCTTTTGACTGCAATATTAAAGATGAATGGCAGGGATGTAGTCCTGTTATTATATATATATATATATATATATATATATATATATATATATATATATATATATATATATATATATATATATATATATATATATATATATATATATATATATATATATATATATATATATATATATATATATATATATATATATATATATATATATATATATATATATATATATATATATATATATATATGTGTGTGTGTGTGTGTGTGTGTAATAACAGGGCTACATCTCTGTTATCATTGGCGTATTCATATTAAGAAATACAGTCAAAACCATAATAAGTTATCAAAAGGTTTATTAAAAGATATGCTGGTGGTTATAACAGTTCACATCCACCCTCCTCAAAGGAGGGGGTGTGGACAAGACTCCGTATGTTTCCGGCAGACGGTTATTGGAAAATGTTATTCAGCAAGAGACATGCGAAAACCTTAGGTCTTGCATTAAATGCAAGCAGATTTTGGAGTAATTAGGTTACAGTCGTACATGCCATTGTAACTCTACGCACTATGGAAAATCATTTAATGATTCCTAATATGGAAGTGAAAGAGGAACAAGATTCTAAAAATAACTCCTCCTTTCAAATATAAATCTAATTATGATTCAATGGTATGTTTTCAGCCTTGCATTCCCAAAATAGAATAGCTCTACTCTTACTCTTTAACAAAGACATTTTATGAAACCGAAAGAGTTTTAATTCTTTTAATAATACAAAAGTATTTATTATTTTTGTATTACATATATATATATGTATGTATATATATATATATATATATATATATATATATATATATATATATATATATATATATATATATATATATATATATATATATATATATATATATATATATATATATATAAAATTAATGATTTACTATCTATTTAAAAATATAGTATAGTAGCAAGATAGTAGATATAACAATAGAGCTTTTGTTCTTGATGATGTAGAATCCAGGTCAAAATATGAATTACAATTTTTGGGAAGGCGTTAATTTTTTTTAACACTTAGGTTCAATTTATCTCTTCGTTGTGATGTAATTCTTTTGGTTAACATCATCCCTACCATTTATCCTACTGAAGAACGTGCAGCAATGTGACACCGAAACAATAGGTACAAATTTTTACTGTTTGATAAAAAACTGCTTGTGATTTTTAAGCATTGTTTTGGATGAAATTTGCACATTACGAATTTGCAATTACGATTTGTAACAATAACATCAATATTTTACAATGAATCTCTTATAAGAAAAAATTTTGTTTCTAGAACCAATAAAATATAAAATGCACTTTTTTAAAAAAAATTATAAATTGTTCACAAAAACCACTCTCAAATACATTCAAACAACTAAAACTTCTTTCCAAAAAGACGGAGCTCCAATAGAGAGAAGAAGAAAAAACTTAGAGAATTCCTTGAGGATGTTTTCGAAGAAAAACTAAAAATAATGTGAAAAAAGATGTTAATCTCTTTCACTGGACATTGACTTTGCGGCATTAGTGCCGAACGAAAGAATATTGGTCCCTTACGATATCATCGATTATCGCTAATCCAGTCTAGTGGGAAAGGCCAATGGCAGCATCACTTTTTCCACTTGGAGATTTTTTTCCCTCTTTTCTACTTCATTTTTGGAATATTTAGGAATTGGAAACCACTTTCATTACCGACATCATCAAACAAGATATTAAAAATAATAGTTTCTGTTTCAACATTTTTCGTTTTAGTTTCTTCTAAAGATCACCCCTTTCCCTCTGTTGTTGTTTTGTTATATTAACCTTTTACGACAGAAAAAAAGTTGTAGTGTGTGAGAGATTTTTTTCCCTCTTTTCTACTTCATTTTTGGAATATTTAGGAATTGGAAGCCACTTTCATTACCGACATCATCAAACAAGATATTAAAAATAATAGTTTTTATTTCAACATTTTTCGTTTTAGTTTCTTCTAAAGATCACCCCTTTCCCTCTGTTGTTGTTTTGTTATATTAACCTTTTACGACAGAAAAAAAGTTGTAGTATGTGCGAGATTTTTTTCCCTCTTTTCTACTTCATTTTTGGAATATTTAGGAATTGGAAACCACTTTCATTACCGACATCATACTTTACACTTGATAAAAGAGTATTTCTTCATTTTGCTTTTGAAACTTTCATATTGTCTTTCTTTTGCTCTTGTTTGAATTTGAAATATTGCTTTGACTAGTTTTGTGTTACTTCATGTAAAATAAACTTTAAAATAAAATCAGTTGAAAATGAGCTATATTTTAGGCCAATGGTTCCCAAACTGTGTTCCCTGGAACCGTAGAATTTAGTAGAGAGGGCTCACAAGGTTCCAAAGGTTAGGACTTTTTTACGTGACTTTCAGTTTTTGAATGATTTTTAAAGCATGTAATTATATTTGTATGAAGCCTATAATATATGTTTTCATTAATATTCAGGTTATTCTTATGAAATTATTTGAATAAAATTCCAATGAGAAAAGAAATAGCAAAATTTTAATTTTGTTCAGAGCTAGATTCGGAGTTACAATGTAGTTCAAAACTCCACTGGTAGTCCATTGTAAAAAGGGTTTTCGCAAAATTGAGAAAAAATGTGTCAAAATACCTCCAAATTAAATAGTAGTCGAACTTTAAACCTCATGTATTCAAAGTTGAAGCAACCTGTACTCAATTTTGAGCAAAATTATGAGCAGGTGATATGGAGGGAGATACAGTCCTTGGTTAAATTAGACAATATATAATATAAATTCGATGATTAAATAAATTAAATAATAGTCGAACTTTAAACCCCATGTATTCAAAGTTGAAGCGGCGTGTAGGGTAAACTGACCAGTGAAGGAGCACTTAAGCTTCGCTTGCCTTTTAAAAAATCATATTAATTTCGGAATTCGTAATTTTAGTTAAATGACAGTGTCAACATATTTGTTACTAATTGTAAATTATGTAAAAAAATTGTAGAGAACTTACATAATATTGTTTTAAAGTTTTGAAGGTTCAAATAACAAGTAGTAAGAAGACCAAGTGAAGGAACAGCTCTTACCAGTGAAGGAACACAAAATTTCCCAGTAAAGGAACACTTAATTTTGGTTATTTTTTAATGCTCTTTATGAATTTATAAGCCATACAAATATTTAAAAACAAGCCTATTCTTGAAATTATAACATATAAATACTTGGAAAATGTTAACTTTTTTTTTGTAATCATGAATTGAAAATTAAAGTGTCAACATATCAACACATACTATTCATTCACTGGGAAATCTATGCCCAGCAAAGAAACATGCCTGTTCCCTCACTGGTTAGAAGTTGTTTTCCGTATTTTTAACATACTTTTGATGCGGAACATCACTAAAGGTACAAGAAAATTAAAGTTTATCTTTTATTTTCATTAACTTAGAAAAAAAAACAGTAAAGGAACACTTGTTCCTTCACTGGTTTTTCATCGTTTGGTGATCCAGTGAATAAACACCCCCTTATCTCAGTACTTTATTATGCTAGGATGCTTAAAAAAAGTAAAACGTAACTTCAATAACTATATTTTGAATTCTCTTTCTCACAGTGAGAAAAATAAAACTATTACATGCAATTAATTCCACTTCAAACATGTAAATATAAACACTCACCTTATAATTTTTTCAAGGAAACAATGTGTTACATAGACAATAACAAATTCAAAAATTTTTCCAGAGGAGTCTAACTGACCAGGTAATCCAAAACATTGCTAGATGACTTCCTATTGTTTGGCAGTAAGCTATTATTACCAATCAATCTAAAGAAAAACTTTCAAATCCTTATTTTTACTCAATATATATGAAATGTTCCTTTACTGGGTAGTGTTCCTTCACTGGTTGGTTTACCTTACTCAATTTTGAGCAAAATGATGAGCAGGTGATATGGAGGGAGTTACAGTCCTTGGTTAAATTAGACAATATATAATATAAATTCGATGATTAAATAAATTAAACGATATATTATATAAATATAGAATATTTATAATATTAGGTATTATATTAGTATATTAGCATAGTATTAGTATTATAATAATTAGACCAAATTATTCGACGCTCTGTAATAATTTAATAATTGCATGTTTTGCACGAGTTTATACGTAATATTTAAACATACTTGTAATGGGTTTATATCCAAGATATTTTTTATACACTTCCTATTTGTATTTATTTTTAACTCATTGCATTGCAATGTTAACCAATTGATAGACGGACGTAAACAAGTGCAAACTGGTTTCTGCCGCTTAAAAATAATAAAGCTGTATAGCATAACCTAATAATTTACCTAGAATATTATAATGCGTCTAATAATTTGTCCATGGACTGTATGTATGACAGAAATGCTGCACACCATCATTCAAGCCAAGTATAGTAACCACAACAGTCTAGAGAGAAAACTTTATATCGACTTCAACGTTTCGATAGAAGCAGAAACCCTCATTCAAATAAGAAATTAGTATTAGTTGTTTTAAAATTGTATTATTGTTATGGTGTGTCATTGAACCGCTCACTAAATAAAACATTCTCTTTTGCAATGAGATGCGAGAATTCTTTTCTCTCTTTTGAGATATTTAAATATTTTATTTAAATATGAATAAAATTCTCAAAACCATTCTAAATAACTTTATAATAGATATTTGATTAACAACCCTAAAAATTTATTTGAGAAATTATTGAAATTATGAATGCAAATTATGATTACTATGTATATATAGTGTGCAAAAAAATGGACTACCCTAAATAACTTTCGATCTAATGATTGGATATTCACTTTCTAGGACTCAATCTTAATGGTTCTGGGGGTAACAACAAGCATGCCAATTAATTAGTGCTGATAATATTTTAAATTATGAAATCAGACACGAAAACGTACTTTCTCTGAATAAATACATCTTTTTTTCGATGGATTTGGACTTCTGCCCCCACCCCTTTCTTTTTAAGTGAACTGAAATATTTTTACACAAAATTATAAAATTCATTTCCTTAAAGATAATCCCAAGCAAAAATATGCCTTTCAGAGAGTATTAATTATTTTTTATAATTTTATTTAATAATAACCGAAGAATGTTTGAGATATACAATCTTTTTAAAAAAAGTGGCAATAGTTCTCTGCGAAATCAAAATTTAAACATGTCACTCCTAATGTTAAATATATTCTGAAAAGAGTGATGAAAATTAATTAGTGATTTAATATTTTTGATTCCAATATCGATTACAAACTTATTCCGATATCGATTATGGACTTATTATTCCGATATCGATTATGGACGTTATTTTATGGGAAATTGGTCGAGCATCATGAAAAAGAAAAGCGATTTTTTTAAAAAAGAATCATAGTTATATTCCCTCTTTGAACAGTCATTTAATGAAACACTCTTTTGAGCATAAGAACAAAATGACAAATGAATATTTTTAGGTCCTATGCAAATTAAAGTTTATACCAACTTGTGATGCGCATTTTGGGGAAACCTGGAAAAAGATTTGAAGCATACTACTTGTAGTAAACTGTAATGTACAGTGAGCAAACAAAACAGACCACTCTGAATCACTTTTGATTTTAATGATCGGATTTTCACGTTCTCATTCTTGATGGCTCAAGGGGGTGACTTCAAATATGCTACTTAATAAGTTCAAATTTTGCACTGCATGAATACAGTTTTTGAGTCATTTTAAAGGAAGTAATTTTATATAGCCAAATGCAAAATTTGAGCAAAATCGGTCGAATAGTTCCTGAGAAATCGAATTTTAAGTATCTGCCTTTTTTGAAATTCAAATTTTCTACCAGCGTTCATTTAGTTTTCAGAGAGCTGAAATTACCACTTCATTTTAAATAATTGAAGTGTCATATTAAAAACAGAAAAATACAGTTAGCTTCCTTTGACTTCTTACAAAATAAACTCTTATAATGTATTTCCTTGCATTAAAAACAACAAAAAAATAATTTATACCCAAATGCCTTTTCCTTCTACATCTCTGATTTTAGGCTGAATTTTTGATTATTATTTTTTGCTCGTACCTAACCAATTTTTGATTCTAAGTATTATTCGACAACATTAAAAGGTGGAAAATAAGGGGTCACTTCATTAGACAATTAAGCTTGATAACTTTTAGAACTTTTTTTTTCTCAAAAATGTAAAATCATAAAAATCATGCGATTTGTGCTTTTGAGTAAATAATTTAAAACTGCACGTTTATGCGCTTTTAAATTTTATTTTAACTGCAAATTAAACCAATGAAAACAGATTTGAATAATGCTAGCAAATTTTTAAGGTAAATTACACAAAAAGAGTAGTCATCTAAATTCTAAAAATCTACAAATGGAAGAAAAATTTTTAAAAATGCTGCATTCTGAATTGCATAATTTTGTGAGAAAAAAATGAATATAAAATTTGGCTGTCTCCATGTCTCAATTTTTGATAAGTATTTTACATGTTTTGAAAGATACTGCCGATCAATTTATTTTTAAAAATTTGGCTGTCTCCATGTCTCAATTTTTGATAAGTATTTTACATGTTTTGAAAGATACTGCCGATCAATTTATTTTTAAAAATTAAAAGCGACAATTGTCGATAGAAAAAGAGGGGCCTCGTAAAGCTTATTAAAAGTGGTGACAAAATGATTTGATTTTGGCACATTAAAAACATGCGTAAGAAATTGATTTGAAAGGTCTTATATTATTATTAATTTAACACACTCGTTGAACAATAATGAACATTTCTTCTTACAACTGGGAGCATACTGCGAAACTTTTTTTCTGCCGATACGTTTAATATAGAGAGAATCACTTTATTTTAGCTATTTCACTTTTATTGGATGAACAAAAGAACTGCTATTTCAAATACAATCAATAAAGTGTATTTTCGCGTCTTATGAAGAACAAAATTTTAATTTATACCCTGCACAAAAAAATAAGGCTTTAATGAGCATCTTATATAAAGAATTCAAAAACAAAAATTTGAAAAAAACGGTGAAAAGTCCCCAACGGTAACACATTGTCACATTAAAAACAATCACTCTGGAATTTCTTCGGTATTTTCTTTAACAATAAATTATGTCTTCGACACGTTTTTTTAAACAACACATATTAATTACAAATAGTTTAATGGAAATAATAATTAAAATTTTACTCAAGATATTTTCCTTTTAACTATCACCATTTTCTTAAAAAGGAATTTTTGGAAAACGAAGAACCTTAATTATCAATAATATTAGTAGTTATTATTTTTTCGTAATTGCATCCCCGTACTCAGTTACATTTTTAATGCCATATGAAATGAATTATAAACTTCTCTCATATTTAATGCTAATAATATTCAAGGAACGTTGAAAGTAATTCTCTTTTAAAAGCATTATTGTAGTTTTCATTTTAGAATGCTTAATTTTAATAGTTTTTTACAAAGCATAAATCTTCTGTTTATTTTTAAGCAGGTTATATCCTAACATTCGATGACTAAATAAGGTTTATGTAGGTTATATAATATATTTAATGATTGGATAGTACATTTCTAACAAATAGTTCTTGTATTATTTTATGGTAAATGAATTAAATTCTAATACTGTTCTCACATTCACACATATTAGTTTTTTTGAAGGACTTTTTTCTTTCTTAATGTTAGTAATTTTGGATTTACAGATTTACACACAAAAATAAAACATTAAATTTAGGATTATATAAAAGATAATAAATAATCAGCATTAAGCCAAAAAGACAAGATATAATGAAAATGTAAGTATTTGAAGAGTTCTGACTAAATGCATTTCTTTTTGTCGAATAACAGTTCTATAAGAGTGCTGCCATCTACTAACTACTATCTGAACCATATTCTTCATAAAAATAAAAAAAAGAGACGTGGATTAAATCTCACTTTATCAGAAGTATATTCCGTTTTTTATCAAAAATTAGTTGATGCATGCACGCTATTTTTTAAAATGTATAAATATATGTCAGATATAAATATATGTTGTAGTAATTAAGAGAAAACTTAAAGAATTTTTTTTCTCTTATATTTCATAAGAAATATTATTTAAAACCTTAGCTCTTTGAATGGTATTAAATCCAAAGTGTGCAAGGGGTCTTTCTTAAAAGGGAAGTGTCCGTTATTGTGTCGTATGGATGGAAGCATGGGGGTAAAGTCCATACAAAAAGAATACAAGAAAAAACGTTAAATAATTAAGTCGTTTCGCTTTATGTTAGTATTCTTTTAATGATGTTACTAGTTCTACGTTGTAATTCATTCTATGCTATAATTCGTTCTATGTTAGTCAGAAAATCTTACTTAATTTAGCTAAGGAAACAATACAAATTCCCCTGTAGGACCCCTTCAGACATTGTTATTTTAAAATTTCTTTAATGTGGAATTTTTTAACTTTTCATTAATAGACTAACATTTATTATCAATTTTGTTGCAAAAAATTCTTTGATAGTTGTTGAGATACTTAATTTTTCAAATCATTTATAATTTTTTATCAGTGTTACCACATATCTATTCGCATTCCAGATCTTTTATTTACATTTCTCAAAAATTCAAATCCGTAAAAAATTTATGTTTAGCAAGTACGTTTCTGCATCTGATTTCATGATTCAAAATATCATCCGTCTCAATTAACTAGAATATTAAAATTTCACCTCTAAAACCATTAAAAAATTTCTTTAGTAGGAGAAAAAAAGATATCAAGAATTATTTAAGGTTAGGGGTGGATTTAGTAATAGCCTTACACGCTGCTCCCCAGGGATGCCGCCAAGAAAGACATAAAAATTATTGAGATTTTATTAGCTGATAATGCGGATTCATAAATTTTTAAATACATTTTACACAAGGAAAACTATTTTATTTTAAACTAGGGGTTTCTATTTTGCGTTGATAGACCTCAAGATTATATAGAATAACACACTAAATGATTCGAAGATTAAATTTAAACTATTTTTAAAGTATTTGTATAATTAATTTTCAAAGCACAGTATTTTAGTTGTAATGGTAAAATTCACATATGTTCAGAATCCACAGGTTCAATGTTCCACAGAATCCACAAGTTAAAAAAAAATTCTTTCACTGCAAGGAAGACATTTTTTTAAAAAAAAAAAAAAAACTAATGCATTTTAATTTAAATCAATGAATCTCAAGATGATTGGGAATAAACACACTAAACATTTCGAAGATAAAAACTCAGCAAATTTTAAAATGCTTAAATAATTTTCAAAGTACAGTATTTTAGTTCTTATCGTGGAATTCATTTCTGCGCTGGATTAAAATTAAAATAAAGTTGATCAAATGTCCTGAATGAAAATATTTATTTTAAGCAGATGAAAATCTTTATTTCAAACAGATGAAAATATTTATTTCAAACAGATAAAAATATTTATTCAAAACCGAAGAAAATATTTATTTTAAACATATAATCAAAATTATTATGGGCAAAATGATTTTTTTTCCACCCTATAATTCCGAAACATTTAGGGCCTTTTGAAAAAATAATTTAACCTATTATTACTACTTTAACTTTTGAAACTTATATCTCTTCCCCTTAAAGTTAGGAATTATAAAGATACGAAAAACGATGTATAAACAAACAAACAAATTGGTAATTATGTGTTTTAATTAAGTAACTATTTTCTTCTACCAGTTACTGCTTTATTAAATCATTTAAAAATTAATTTAAATCTTTTGAAATAAATTTTTTAAGTGTCTAAAAACCCAACTTTAAGGTTAAATAGAAACGAAAGATGCAAGTTATCAAATTTACAGTTAACAATGTTATCATTTGTCAGAGGAGAAAGAAACAAAAATCAAAAATACATATAACGAAGATAAAATTATTGACACTTTTCGTGTTAAATTTTAATTTCATGGAACTTTGGCATGACACCCTAGAAGCAGAATTTACTGATTATCAGCACTATCTTCCTAAATTCAAATTTGTCAGTTACCCTAAATCAGTGACACAAAGATTATTATAGTAAAACTTTTGATTCATTTAACATGTAAGTCGCAAAATTTACAAATATAAGGTATTTAAAAATTACACATTAAAACTTAATGTCTTTCAAATTTAATTTGAAGTTTATACAATGATACTTTAAAAAAAAGTTAAATAAATCGTCATGCAGTATAAGTGTATTATGATAGTCTAATTTAACCCAGGAACAGCATAACATATCTTTGATATCGGCATTACACCGACCTGGATCAGAGAGAGACTTAAATTTGGGACCCAATTTTACTGATTAACTCTAATTTTAACAAGCAAATAGAAGATAAAAAGGGAGAAAAAGAAACTTTGCCTATTACTTTTTTAAAACATGCGAATACTATTATCAGTAATAATATACAAGGTATCTATGGTGACATGCTATAATGTATATAAAACGATTAAATATTAAGTATAAGCATTATCATGGTAGATAGTGCTTGTCGATATGCCAGACTTACATCGTAGATAAATACTTAAAGCATTATCAAGGATATAAATATTACACTGAATAAAATTATTTCTTTACAAATTTTGAAGTTTTGATCCCATTCAAAGCACTGTTAATTTAGTAGGTCATTAGTAGGTAGGTATTTAGTAGGTAGGTCATTTTCTAATGACACGTCTCCAAATGACGATTCTTATAAAGACATAAATTAGCTAACAAATACACATATGCAAGAAATGCTACTCAAGAGAGTCTCAAAACACAATGATGACGATGTGTGTTCAAAACAAATTAAAAACAGATGTACCAGCAGTTAAGATTTAGTGTAGAAAACACCATCCATAAAATACGAAGGAAACTTTATCTGGTAATTTTCCTCTTACTTTTTCATCAAAATATTGAACAATTTATGAAATTGTAATCGATTCGCATCCTGGCTGAGAGTACTCAGTTTTTTTCGAGGATAAGTGAATTCGTAAACCTTGATATCAAACAGTCCTCTTCAGCAAACAATGGAAATAGAATTTTCTTTAACGTATGAAGAACAAACTGTATAATTTCTCAACTGTCACAAAGATAACCAAATCTGGCTTTAGCCAACAATTATTCTGTAAGTTCTTGTTCAAGTTTAATAGTTAACGTGATTGGGCATCCAACACCTTATTACATTTTCCAATTACTAGCAGATCAATACACAAAGTAAAATATCATCATGGGCTTACATATTAACAGAAATGCACTTACCTCAAATATTTTCTTCAAGGGTTGAAATCATTTTGCAATCAGATCAACATGCACCAAAACTGTTTTTCAAAAATGTGTATAGTCTTTAAGTAACTATTTAACTTTTTACTATTTAACTTTTGACTTAATAATTTTATCTAACAACTATTTAAAGATCCCTAAAATAAAATAAACATTCAAAACTTTTTTTAAACTATTACCATGGATGGTGACCAGTAAAGCTGGTCACTATCTAAAACTTCCCTGTGTGTGTGTGTGTGTGTGTGTGTGTGTGTGTGTGTGTGTGTGTGTGTGTGTGTGTGTGTGTGTGTGTGTGTGTGTGTGTGTGTGTGTGTGTGTGTGTGTGTGTGTGTGTGTGTGTGTGCGTGCGTGCGTGCGTGCGTGTGTGTGCGTGCGTGCGTGCGTGTGTGTGCGTGCGTGTAATACAAAAAATTTTGAAAGTTACAACAAAAATTTTCGTTACGAAAAAATTTTTTTGTATTACAAAAAAAAAATTATGTATTTCAAAAATTTTTTGAAAATTTTAGTAGATTAGTTATATAAATATGTTTCATTTTTCTTTCTGTTTAATTGACTAAACAGATAAATTGCATTATCATGTTTTTTATATTTTTGTCATTGTATATAATTGTTTTGTTTTTTTTTTACATATAATTGAATAAAATATTATTTGTAGTAGGGAAAAAGAACAGTCGTACCAACCTAAATTTTATAAATGCAAGGTATTCGAAAAATTTTTTATTTTGGCTTACCAAATTTTTTTTTTGGGGGGGGGGATGTAATACAAAAATTATTAATACTTTTGGTAAAGAATAGGTGTAGATATTCTATTTTGGGACTTCAAGGCTGAAAACATACCATTGAATTATAATTAGATTTATATTTCATAGGAGAAGTTATTTTTAGAATCTGGTTCCTCCTTCACTTCCATATTAGGAAGCATTAAATGATTTTCCATAATGCGTAGAGATACAAGGTATGCGCGACTGGAACCTGTTTACATCAAAATCTCTCAGTATTTAATGCGGGACCGATGGTTTTCGCATGTCTATGTCTCTTGCTGAATAACTTGTTCCATAAAATATCTGCCGGAACCATCCGGAGTCTTTTCCACACCCTCTCCCTTGTGGAGTGGGGATGTGAACTGTTATAACCACCAGCCTATCCTTAAATAAACCTTTTTATAACTTATTACGGCTTTTAACTGCATTATTAAAGCTGAATACAACAATGATAACAGGGATGTAACCCTGTTATTATATATATATATATATATATATATATATATATATATATATATATATATATATATATATATATATATATATAATATGCGGTGTATCCACACCGATATTTTTTAGTAACTTAGTAGTGAGTGCAACATGATGAACGAGTCCAGATTCGGTATAATATTTTATTTTACTAAGCGATGGTGAAATAGCAGTTTAACCCCTCTCCAAAGCGGGAGAGGGGGAACACATATCCCGCCTAAGCTGACGGATTTTATTTTAGCATGATAAACAACAAAAAACAATATAAACACAAGAAATGCAATCTAACTCTTAAAAATATTCTATTCAATTATTCATAATAAAAAGTTTTATCATTACTCATATCTAATTTCAATAAAATATGAACACCCTACTCTCCAACGTCGACCTTCATCAATTTCGTGGAAGAGAAAAAAAAATAATTTAAAAATGAAACGAATATAAATATAAGAAATGCAATCCAACATTAATAATATACTCAATTATTCAGAATTAAAAAAAAATTTTGATCACTAAAATATGTAATCATAACAATATCATAAATTTTGAGAAAGAAGAAGAAAAAAAAATTTATATATCACTTTTTCTTCTTCAATATTCGGCGAAGAGGGAAAAAAAATCATTCGCGCACTTTACTTTCTTTTTCTTATTTTTTTAATATATATATTTTTTTTTCACAACATCTTGATTAGGACTTTCGCACACTTCCGCACACTTGATTAGGACCTTCACACTATAAATCGCACACTTCCATTGTTTCTTGGGCACTAACAGGCAGTGTAGAGTAGACACAAACGTTTTCATGACTGTGACACAAAATCCTTAAGCACTTTCTTTCAACATTCAGGCAAAAGCGAACGGTCTGTCTCCAGTAGCGAAGTATGTACCGGAACTGGTACCGTAAAATCACCGATGAAGCAATTTTTCTCCCGGGTAGGTGAAGGGATGATGAGGAATCCTTCAGAAAGGCGTTAGGCGATTTCTTCCGGGTGGGAAGTCTTTTCATTTTCCCCCCACAATCGAAAATTTTTTAATCTCAGGAGTCCAATGAAGCTTTTTCTCTTCAAAACAAAGGGGGTGAAAAAGGGAGTTCCAAGGCGACGAAGTAGCAGTCAGTTTAGGCATAGTTCGCAATATTAGTATTGCACAAAAATTTTCTTTTAAGGGGTTTCCTGCACAAAGCAACAATCCTGCCGGCTTATAATATGCGGTGTATCCACACCGATATTTTTTAGTAACTTAGTAGTGAGTGCAACATGATGAACGAGTCCAGTTTCGGTATAATATTTTATTTTACTAAGCGATGGTGAAATAGCAGTTTAACCCCTCTCCAAAGCGGGAGAGGGGGAACACATATCCCGTCTAAGCTGACGGATTTTATTTTAGCATGATAAACAACAAAAAGCAATATAAACACAAGAAATGCAATCTAACTCTTAAAAATATTCTATTCAATTATTCATAATAAAAAATTTTATCATTACTCATATCTAATTTCAATAAAATATGAACACCCTACTCTCCAACGTCGACCTTCATCAATTTCGTGGAAGAGAAAAAAAAAATAATTTAAAAATGAAACGAAATATTCGGCGAAGAGGGAAAAAAAAATCATTCGCGCACTTTACTTTCTTTTTCTTATTTTTTTTATATTGCTTTTTTTTTAAATATGATATATTGTTTTTATAGTGCATTTAAAATGTTTTTGAAGGAAATAAATGCGGTTCAAACGTCAATTAAATTAATAATGGCAAACAAAATTAAGTTATTTTTTTTTAAAACTTTTGTTTCCTAATGATTTATCACGATTAAAAAGAAAAAAAAAACTTAAAGGAAATTTGTAAACATTTTTGCTTTTTCGGACTTGGTCAAAACTAAATATTCCTATGAGAAAAAAAAAATGTCAAAAATTAAATGTTACCCAAACAAAAGGACAGTTAACACTTAACAAAATTTGCGAGTTTCCCTTATTACGATAGGCGAAATTTTTAACTCAGTTAAGTTTTTATACTTGATACTGATTTACCATATGCTTTAGTAGGGTTGTAGACTTGCAAAGATTTTTGTTTGTTTATTGATTGTTTCGGGCCAGTTGTTATTCTATTTGGTAAGAGACTGATCATCTCTGCTAATTCTAAAAGTGACAACTTATCTTTGCACATTAAACAGCAGAAATCTCAAAATGTTAAAGTTAAAAATGGTGAAAAAGATGTTTCAAAAAAGTAAACATCGAAAAAAGAAAAGAATGATGTTTCAATAAAAGTAAGCATCGAAAAATAGAATGTTAAGGATGTTTCAGTAAAAATAAACATCAAAAAATAGAAAGAATGTCCAAAAAGTTCAAATGATTCGAAGATAGATCTAGGTAATGGATGCGTTCATTATCAGGTTAATATCGACGAAAAAATATGTAAAGGGTAACAATAACAAAAAATAAAAGGAAAAAGAAGGAATGACCAAGAAACTGATTACAAAAACAAAATTAATGAAAAGAAATTTAAGTAAACAAAATTTTGAAAAAGTACATGTATCAAAGCATAGGAAATATCACAAACCACAAATGTTGAAATTAAATTCTAAATAAATGACACTTGTTGTCCAGTTCATTTGCATAAAAATTTTGCGTATTTTTGTGTGAAAAAGTTTGAAAAGTTTTTTAGAATAATGATATAAAATGTTTAAATTTTTCTTTCTGTTTAGTTCTCTAAATAGATAAAGTGTATTATTATGTTTTTATTGTTGTTGCTGTAAATAATTTTTTTCACATATTGGAAAAATGTTATTTATAGTAGGAAAGAGGACAGTCATGCCAACATAAATTTTATAAATTCATAGTATTCTAAATTTTATTTTTTTTTTTTTGGCTTTCTGATATAGCTTGTTGAGATAAATAAACATAGATAAAATATAAGGGAAGCATGTGTGTTTACACATGATGTATCCAAGATACAAGAAACAAGCTGGAATTAACTCGAGAGAGTTAATAATTAAGTGATAAATAAATTACTATATTATAAATTACATATCTTACTTTCTTACCTAAATCAAGCAGGTAACTGAAAGGAAATAATTCAATCAAGAAAAATGAATTAAGCTATAAGATAATTACTGCCGGCACGTGTGCATATAAGACCGGCGCGTGATCTAAAAAAGGATATATAGCGGAAGCTAAAAAAGAATAGTGAATCCTAGTGAAAGACAATATTTTAGAAAAAATAACATGGCTCTAGAAAGAAAGACAGAATCAAAATTAAAGACAACTTACATAATTTATTGGAGGAATAGCACGTTAAAACAACACTAAATACAGTGGTGCAAACACCACATCTTGAAGAAAAGAATTTTACAATTCTATAAAATTGGTTTTAAACCTTCAATTCGATGTATATGGATATAAAACACAAGGAAAATTCATTGCACCTGAGTAGAAATTCTTTTCTTGCCTACCACATTCAGGCAGGGACAAAAACTCTCTCTGCAGGAATTAGGGGGGCAAGCCCCCTAATCCTCGTGAAAACTACAAAAGAATCTCATCCACACATTCTTTGTTCAACAATCAATCTCTCCCAGCCGCAGTTGCCACACCTGAAAAACAGTTCTAGAAAAAGTCTTTCTACTTGTCTTAGGGCTCTTTTCCACTGCTCTGCTTCTCTCACAAGGTAGTTCTCACTGATTGAGATTCAAGTTAAAGGCAGTTCTCACTGATCGAAATTCATGTCACCCTTCAGGTGTAACATTTCTCTTTCTTAGAAGAAAAAAAAGTTTAAAAAAAATTGTGTTCTTCCAATAATAGATATAAGTTGAAATCTGGAGTAATTCATAATACATTAAAGTAAACATCTAACCTCAAAATACTTGTCAACCAATGTTTCAACAAGTTATAATATTTCTGGAATAAATATACACATATACATTCATTGTAAGTTGCTTCTGTCTTTTATATAAAAAAATTATTATTTATTTCCCTCACTCTCTTTAAAAAAATATATATATGCACTTCAAAATATATTCACTTCTCTAAAAAACATATACACTTCACTACCAGAAAATAATGGAAAATCTATTGTTAGTTGTTGCTGCACAGTGTGTTAACAAAATTTTAAAGAACACTTTTACATCATTATCTATAAGTTGTTTCATTTCCCTTCATTATAACATTTTTTTTTATATATACTCTCTTTTTCTAAGATTTACATAGCAGGATATTAAATAAATGTAGTTGACACCATAATTACAAAAGAATTTGCTATCACAGGGATAGATAAAACACTAATAAATGGATATAAAATTGAATATGGCTATAAGAAAATAACCATGAAAGAATTTAAGAAATATTTTTGAACAGGATTATTCTCTATTCAGTGAAATTTGGACCAGCCACATAGCACTAAATACAATTTTATGGCCACTAAAATTTTAAAAAAATGCTATTCAAAAAAACATCACAATTTCAAGTTTAAAAAATTTATCCATTTGAGTTTTATAAATTTAAATTGCAAGTTGTAATCATCAAAATCAACTAATCATTAACATTTAATAAGTCTAAACTACTCTTCTTAATTCACTTTTACACATTAGTATTCAATGCTAATGTCATGTTCTTCTCTATTTATATCATCTTCCAAATTATTTCTTAGCACTTCCTTTTTGAAAAGCTTGCTTACATGGAATTTTTTGAACATGTCTCTTTGTCCATCCTTGATGTGAATTAAGTAATTGTTATTTCTAAACTTTTTTGTTATCCTAAATGGACCTTCATATTTGGGTTCAAGAGAGTTAACACTAGAATTTATTTTTAAATAAATTGTGTCGTCACATTCAAATTTAGGAGTAGGTCTACCCTTAATATATTTCTTATGTTGTTCGAAATACTTATTCTCATTTAGACTTACAATTTCTCTAGTTTCTGATATATGCTCTTTTAATTTTTTGATGTAGTTGGAAGGGGTGTCTTCATTTACAACATTAACATTTACATTTAATGGCAGGTTTAGGTTTCTACCAAAAAATAATTCCGCAGGAGTATATCCTGTGACCACATTCACTGAATTATTATAGTGCAGTTTGAAAAACAACAACTTTTCAGTCCATTCCCAAGTATTGTTACACATTGAAGCAATTGCTTCTTTTAAAATTCTGTGAGATCTTTCCACTAATCCATTGGATTTTGGGTAATAAAATGAAGTCTTTCTATGCTCAATATTTAAGGTTTTCAAAAAAATTTCAAACTCATTAGAAGTAAAATTGGTACCATTATCACTAATGATTCCCTGAGCTAATCCAAATTTAGAAAAATAATTATTTAAACAAGAAATTATATTAGATGATTTTACATTGGTTAAGGGTATAGCTTCTAAATATCGAGAATAATTGTCAATGATAGTCAATATGAAATTTTTGTTGTCAAGGGACCTAGGTAGTTTTCCAACAACATCAATAGACAAGATTTGTCCAACACTGAGATTACTTTTTTCAATAAATTTTGTTTTTGTATTGTTTGCTTTAGGTTTATTTGCAAGACAAGCATCACATGCCTCAATAAAATTTTGAGTATCAGCTAACATACCATACCAAGAATAATTTCTCTTCATTAAATTGTATGTTTTAAAAATACCAAAATGGGTGGCATGAGCTGCTTTAAGTATTTCACCTCTAAGAGATATGGGTACAAATATCCTATTAATAGTTTTATGAGGATGCTTAGGAGGTTTAATTCTTATCATGAGTACACCACTATCATTCAAAAAAAATTTTTTAGTTGTGAATTTTTCATTGATTTTAAGTTTTTCTAAAATTTCCTTAGTCTTTTTACAATTTTGTTGACATTTAATTATATTCTCAATTTTAAGATTATCATTTACCTCAAATATATTAAGATTATTCACTACAGTTTTAGTAATGGGCACTCGAGAAAGATAATCAGCAGGATTTTTTAAGCCCTCTATATGTTTAATTTGATAATTGAATTCCTCAAGATACATTAACCACCTGCTTACAATTTCGGGTTGTTTTTCCAACTTAATATGAAATGTTAATGCCTTAGCATCAGTTAAAATTATGAATTCTTTTCCATAAAAATGTTGATGAAAGTGTTTGACTGAATCAACAATAGCTAAAAGCTCTCGCCTAATGGATGGGTATTTTGATTCTGCATAAGTTAATTGTCTGGAGTAAAATTCAATAGGTACAAATTTATTATTGATCTTTTGCATTAAAATGCCACATAATGAACTATTAGAAGCATCAGTTACAAGATAGAATTTTTCATCTTCAATTATATTTTTGATAGTAGGTTTAAGTAATAACTGCTCTGATATGAATTCAAAAGCTGTTTGACATTCTTTACTCCAATTATACTCAACATTTTTCTTAGTTAGGTTTACAATGGGTTTAACAATCTCAGAAAAGTTATAAATTAAATGCCTAAAGTAATTAACCATGCCCAAAAATGTTTGGACCTGTTTAACATCTTTCGGTACAGGAAAGTTAACTATTTTTTTTACATTATCAGGAGCTGGTGAAAAACCATCAGCATTAAGATTAAAACCTAAATATGTAATTTCAGATTTGCATATCTGAATTTTAGCTGGATCTAACGTTAAGTTGAATTTTTTTAGTCTATCAAAAACTTTTACTAATAATTCTATCATTTCCTCTATGGAATTAGCAGCAATTACAATGTCATCTAGAAAAAATTGAACATTGGATCCTTTAATGTCATCTAAGCACTTAGATATAAGATTATGAAAATAGGATGTACTGTTTCGGGAACCAAATGGTAATCGAGTAGGTTGAAAGTTACCAATCTCACAACAAAATGCAAGTTTGGACCTATCTTGCTCTTGCAGTTGCAATTGAAAGAATGCACTTTTTAAATCCAGAACAGTATATAGAGCTTTACCAGAAATACTATGTAAGATGTCATTAATCTTAGGTAAGCAGATTTTAAATGTCTCAGTTACAAAGTTCAATAAACGATAATCAATTACCATGCGAAATTTTTGAACATTAGGGTCATTTACATAAGGTTTCTTTTTTACAAAAATTACAGGAAAGCAGTAGCTCGAAGATGATGGTTCAATTATGCCTGCATATAATAAATTTTGAATTTCCCTTTTAGCAAAACTTTTGGCAATGTTGGGAATGGGATACGGTTTAGTTTGAATGGGAAATTGATGTAACAATTTAAATTCAGGTACCGCAGCATTCGTGGAACCTAAAGTAGCATAAGATTTAGAAAACACCTCAGAATTGTTCATTAAAATTTTAAGTATCTTATTTGCATCTTCATCATTTAAATGTTTTACATCAAAATCATTAGCCTGAATTTCTTTTTTTCTTAGTTCATGAATTTCTTCCAAGTTTAAATTATTAATTTGGAGTTGTTTCCTTTCAGTAGGTCTAATTATATCCTCATCTTTAATTTTGTATACTTTTCCAATTTTAGTACCTTTGTTTACAATTATTTTTCTATCAGTATTATTCTCAATAATAGTTGCAAAGTCTTTATCATTAACTACATTAATAGATTCCTGAATAGTATATTTAAGCTTATTTACATTTGGATGAAATAAGATTTGTTTACAATTTTCAATACCCTGAGATAAACTAAGTTTTATTAATGTTTGAACATTAGGTTCAATAATGATCTTCTCAGGTGCATAAGCAAATATATCTTTAGTGATTTGTACATTGTTAATAATATTATTTATAACACAAGGAGTATCTTCAAAAAAATCAAAAGATTCGTGTCCCATGATCAACTTTTTATTGGGTATGTCCAAGATAATTTTATTATGTTGGATAAAATCATATCCCAATATAATCTTATATTTGTAACGCCAAGAATTTTGAGTCACAAAAAATGTATTATTAAACCATTTAGAGTTAATTTTAAATTTGGAAGATATAGCTGTCATGTATGGTACAGTATTATTGTCCAATGTGTGTATTCGAACAGATCTAGATAAGTAGTTGACTTTAGTTTTTTCTTTTATTGTATTTACAGTTGAGGGATCAATTAGACTGAGATTTGCACCAGTGTCTAATAAAGCAGGTATAGATAAATCATTAAATTTTAAAATTATGATAGGAAGAGAGTCCGTATTCTTTTCATCATTACAGGTCATTAAATGCTTATTAGATATATTAATTTCTTCATTATTTTCTTTATCACAATTTATCATTAATTCTTCCTTCTTTCTATTCACTTGATTACTGTTACTAATCTGTTCATTTATTATTTGATTTTGTTCTGAATTATCTTTATTTTGATTAACATTAAAATTATAATTTTCACATTGACTTTCAGCATCTCTTTTACCTTTATTTTTTTTGTTACAAAAATTTTGATTTGAATTTTGCTTATTTGTGTTTTGTTTACAAATTTTTTTTTGATCAATTAATACATTAACATTAGAATTAGAATTGGTTCTTGCAGACATTAATTTCTTCCAATTACTACAAGAACCATTGACTAGTTTAAATTACCTCGTCTGTTATTATTACTATGATTGCCCCTATTCCTAAAATTTCTACCAAATCCTCTTCGAAAATTTGTTCTATCATACGGTTTAAACTTCCTGTTATTATTTCTATTTACATTGGTTGGGTAATACCAACAGTCAGTCGTAAGGTGTCTTTTGCAACAAATGTGACAAGAAATACTCTGTGAGTTAGATGCATTTGATTGAGCAATATTATTTACAGCTTTTACATTAGATAAATTCTCAATTTTTTTGTTAATTCCTCAATTCTCTTATTACTTTCAATTTGGCTTTTGAGCATCAACTCTATTTCAGTCGATTTTGTCAGATTATTAAGATGATGATCATTTAAATTTAGAGCATTTTCAACATCCTTTGCAATTTTACCTATTTCTTGAAAATTAGTAGCACCTCTCTTCATCACCTCTACTCTAATATCGGGTCTCATGCTATCCAGAAGTTTTTGAGATTTCATTTTAAGAGCCAGATTTAAAGTCTCACTATTACTATCCTTGTTTATCTCCAAGTATTCATTCGTAGTCCTATCCACTTCCTCAATTAAATCTCTAATCGATTGATTAGGTTTTTGAATCAATGAGTTAAATTTACTCTGTGAATCAGCAAAGTTAGTTTTTTTTTTTAATTTTTCTTTCAATAGTTTAACTAATTCATTGTACTCGTCATCTGGGTTGATTTTAGCCTCGCTTATTACTTTTAACGCGTTACCTGACAGATTTAATTTTAAGATTAAAGCTTTTTTCCTGATGTCCCACTTCTCTAAATCAGCAATTTGTTCAAGATTATTCAAAAAGAAATTCAAATTTTCATCTATAGTACCGGTAAAGATTTGCAAAGAGCTGGCTAGAGAATACATATTTTTAGCCATATTAATTTTTAATTACATACAATACACACATATAAAACAAATTACTTAAATATAAGTATACACTGTTAAAAATTAAAACCAACTGATACTTATTAATTATGTATGAGACATATTATTTCCTATATTTGTATTCATTCATTTTCATTGTATCGATAAAATACATAAGATCTCATATTTAAAATAAATAATGTATACAAAATTAAAACCTTGACAATTATTTAAAAATTGTCAG
This sequence comes from Parasteatoda tepidariorum, assembly GCF_982258835.1. Lineage (NCBI taxonomy): Eukaryota > Metazoa > Arthropoda > Arachnida > Araneae > Theridiidae > Parasteatoda > Parasteatoda tepidariorum. The sequence continues at coordinate 5,351,713 of NC_141765.1, read as the reverse complement.
CATTACATCACAAAAACAATGAAGAGAGTGAGAAAAATAAATGATGAATAAAATATTGATTATAAATATGAATTCAGCCATGAATTAAATTTAAGTTTAATGCCAAAATCCTAAGATTCACTGAGAAATTAAACCAGGTTCGAAAACCAAAACGGCACCACATGATATAGCTTGTTGAGATAAATAAACATAGATAAAATATAAGGGAAGCATGTGTGTTTACACATGATGTATCCAAGATACAAGAAACAAGCTGGAATTAACTCGAGAGAGTTAATAATTAAGTGATAAATAAATTACTATATTATAAATTACATATCTTACTTTCTTACCTAAATCAAGCAGGTAACTGAAAGGAAATAATTCAATCAAGAAAAATGAATTAAGCTATAAGATAATTACTGCCGGCACGTGTGCATATAAGACCGGCGCGTGATCTAAAAAAGGATATATAGCGGAAGCTAAAAAAGAATAGTGAATCCTAGTGAAAGACAATATTTTAGAAAAAATAACATGGCTCTAGAAAGAAAGACAGAATCAAAATTAAAGACAACTTACATAATTTATTGGAGGAATAGCACGTTAAAACAACACTAAATACAGTGGTGCAAACACCACATCTTGAAGAAAAGAATTTTACAATTCTATAAAATTGGTTTTAAACCTTCAATTCGATGTATATGGATATAAAACACAAGGAAAATTCATTGCACCTGAGTAGAAATTCTTTTCTTGCCTACCACATTCAGGCAAGGACAAAAACTCTCTCTGCAGGAATTAGGGGGGCAAGCCCCCTAATCCTCGTGAAAACTACAAAAGAATCTCATCCACACATTCTTTGTTCAACAATCAATCTCTCCCAGCCGCAGTTGCCACACCTGAAAAACAGTTCTAGAAAAAGTCTTTCTACTTGTCTTAGGGCTCTTTTCCACTGCTCTGCTTCTCTCACAAGGTAGTTCTCACTGATTGAGATTCAAGTTAAAGGCAGTTCTCACTGATCGAAATTCATGTCACCCTTCAGGTGTAACACTTACCAAAATTTTTTTTGGGGGGGATGTAATACAAAAATTAAATACTTTTGTATTAATAAAAGCATTAAAACTTCATTCCTTTTCATAAAATATCTTTAGTAAAAGATAAGGGTAGAAATTCTATTTTGGGACTTCAAGGCTAAAAACATGCCAATGAATAATAATTAGATTTATACTTCAAAAGAGAAGTTATTTTAAGATCTTTCACTTCCATATAAGGAAAGATTAAACGATTTGCTATGAGTAATAAATAAATTGATGAGGCGTAAGAATACAGAAAAAGGCATATGACTGGGCCTCTTTACAGCTAAAATCATCCTATAAAATGCAGGAGCAATGTTTTTGCGTGACTTTTTTGGTGTATAATGTTTACCAACTAAACTTCGTCAGATCTGACTTTAACTCTGTCTCTCCCTCTCCGTCTGGAGAGGGGTTAAACTGCTTTTTCACCATCGTTTAGTAAAATAAAATATTATGCCGAAACTGGACTCGTTAATCATGATGCTCTGACTCTTAAATTAACTAAAAAATAACGGCGTGGTTCCGCCGTTATTTCATATATATATATATATATATATATATATATATATATATATATATATATATATATATATATATATATATATATATATATATATATATATATATATATATATATATATATATATATGTGTGTGTGTGTTACCGTTAAAGTGTAAAACTCTCTTGTATTTCACGGTTTAACTAGTTATTTCATGGAATAACGATCTGCAGCCCGTTAAAGTGTAAAATAATCTATATCATATATCTCGCATGACAAATACATTTAACTTCCACCCTTACTGCATGTAAACTATAAATTTATTAGGAAACTATAAATTTATATTAGTTTATCAAGATCGCCTTACAAAGTTTGTGATTTTAAGAACTCTTCAAACAAAGAGAGCAGAAGAAGTTGCTTGATATATTCCTGTTTGGAGCCCCATGTATATTGCAGTCGGACAATGGAAGAGAATTTTGTAACAAACTTATTGATGACTTAAAAGTAACTTGGCCAGAGGTTAAGATCGTGCATGGCAACCAAGACATAGCCAAAGCCAGGGCAGTGTTGAAAGAGCCAATCAGGACATAGAAAATATGTTGACGACTTGGATGCAAGACAACCAGTCAACTTCGTGGAGTAACGGGTTCAAATTTGTCCAGTTTATGAAGAACAGAGCATTCCATTCTGGTATTAAAAGGTTATGTTTGGTTGCGCAGCTAGAGTTGGACTGTCAACAACTGCCATTCCGAAGGAAGCACTTAATTCGTTGGTCGACGAAGATCAATTACAAAATACTTTGAATGCAATGAATGTTTCTTCTCAACCTGATAATGAAAAAGTAGTTGAACAAACAGTATTAAATAATCCCATTAAAAAAGTATGTGCTGTCTGTTTAAAAGAATGCAGTGAAGATATAGTTTGCTTCAAATGTAAGGAGCCTGTCCATATATCATGTTCAGAAGATTATGTTTCAGAAGATGAAGTTGAGCAGAAAATCTGCAAATTGTGTTTTAATGAACTTAATGTTCAAAGAGAAAGAGAAAAGTCTAAAAAATGTTCAGAAATTCAAGCGAAAAAGATGATCGGATAAATCTTATTCTGAAGCCTCTGAGGGGTTTACCGTCAGTATCCCAGTGCCTGAAGTTGACAGAGGAAAAGGAGATGCCAAATCTGTTTTAGCTATCATCATAAAAATAACCGAAGAAGGATTTTTCTAATTGGGCTCAAGAAACGGCTGCATAAAACAATTATATTCTCGATCCCAGTTCAGTGTCTGCGAACAAAAATTATTTAAAAAAGAAAAAGGACCGGATGTAGAAATATCGCTCCGGACGGTTGCTACAGCTCAAAGTTTAGGTACTGGTCAGGGATTTAAAAAATTTACGTGTGAAACCCAGTGTGTCAACAAAAAATGTTTTTGTTTTAGAAATAATGTTCTTTGTAATTCCAAGTGTCATTTTCGTAATCCTTGTTGTAACAAATGACTTCATGGTACGTTTCCATAAATGCCATTTATACGCTGCATAAATTAGATAAATTGCATCTTTTTCATTTTCATTATCTATCAATAGTTTATTCATAGAATACCTAGTTATTTCATAGAATAACTAGGTATTCTATGAAATAACTGCATTATATACTTTAACGGTAACATATATATATATATATATATATATATATATATATATATATATATATATATATATATATATATATATATATATATATATATATATATATATATATATATATATATATATATGAAATGAAAATAAAGCAAAGTTCAAAATGAAGATAAAACAAAGAAGAATTATAGACATAAGAAAAAAAGGGGGAAATAATAAGTAAAAAATAACAAACAACACAACAGTTAAAAAAAAAAAAAGATTAAATTTTATTTAAAAGAAGCGGAAAAAAAAAGATATAATCTTTTCATCAGCCCACACGATTATATCCACAAAACAGAGTGCTTTCTGATATTGAATCTATAAAGCCAAAGCAAAATATATTAATACAATAGTGTGAGGAGCACTAGAAAATTCTTTTACAAAAATTACAACAAATAAAATAGAACACAAAAAGTAAAAATAAGTACAAATAACATATAAAAACAGAAAATAAAATAAAATAAAAAGAAAAAACAGTATAAAAAATGGACTATAAAGCGAGTAGCAAAATCAGATCTACCTACATGGACGGGAAATTTTTCAAGAATGATTTAAAAATGTTTCCGCCGAAAGATTGCCAGATTACAAAACATGAAAACAAAAGCGCAAATTGAGTGTAACTAGAGGGTTTTAAAGTGCCGTTCTTACTGCACTGCTGAAGTGATTAGTCATTCTGTGCATTGATTTGTTAGTTACCAAGGATGGGCCTGAAATGGATGTGCGCAAGGTAATATTATACTGGATAATTTTAAAAATTGACCATAAATAGTTTTAGAAAATAGATGTTTATTTAAGAAAAATATAAAATAGAAAAGAGAAACATAAACTGCCTGTTTTGCAAATAATTTTAGCCACCGATTTGCACGAAATGGATTAGCACATGGAAAAATTATATAAATTATCAAAGAAAAAAAATTTTAATACATAATTTTAACACGGATTTGCCCGAAATGGATTTGCACATGGAAAAATTAACAAAAAAAAAATTTAGTAGATAATTTTAGCCATGGATTTGCCCGAAATGGATTTGCAGATGGAAAAATTGCATAAATTAATAAAGAAATTTTTAGCAAACAATTTTACCCACGGATTTGCCCGAAATGGATTTGCACATGAAAAACTTTTATTCCTTAACAAAGGAAATTATTTATTAAATGAATTTCTTAGTAAATAATTTTAACCACGGATTTGCCCGAAACGGATTTGCACATGGAAAAATTACACAAATTAACAAAGAAATTATTTAGTAAATAATTTTGGCAATGGATTTACCCGAAATGGATTTGCACATGGGAAAATTATATAAATTAACAAAAAATGTTTAGTAAATATATCCACAAAAATATACGATTAATTCAATGATTTTATATAAAATTTTATTACGTTAGTTGGGTATCCATTGTTTTTTATCAAATTTTGAAAGAGTTTATCGATTTGTTTTTTGGATAAATAAATATTACTACATATTCTTTTAATTCTGTTCATTTCATTAAAAGTGGTATTTAAATAGATGCTCCTAGAAACATTAGAATTCCAAGAAATTAGTTTGTTAATATTAAAATTAAAATCATTTCTTTTATCGAATAAATCAGCAAAGCAGATATTTTCATCTTTTATAATACCCAAATCCAAAAAATTGAAATTAATATTATCATCATGATTACGAAGTAAGATTAATTCCTCAGGGTATATATCATTCAATAAAATAGTAAAATCTTGGAAATTAAAGATAATTAAGTCATCAATATATCTAAAAACAAATTTAATGCTAAGAGTATAACTTTTTTCATAATAATGCAAAAATAAGTTAGCTAAGAGAGATGAATAATTAGATCCCTGTGGTATTCCATTAATTTGAAGAAAAATATCCTTTCCATTGTAAGGATAATTACTAAAAAGACAAAAATTTAGGACTGATAATTAAGTAAGGAAATTGTATATTGCTAATTTTAAGTTTTAATCTCTTGTAAAAAGCTAAAAAAAATTTAAGACAATATAATTATTGAAATTACTAAGTTTAAAATTTTTACTATTTTTTAATTCCGTACTTAAAAGTTCAGCATAGAATTTTTTACAGAATATATCATAATTATTGTTAGCCTTGTCTATGGGAGTAATTAAAAAATTTTTTTGAAGTTGTTTAATTGATTGAACAATATTAGAAAAATTTGTTGAATTGTTATCCTTATTTAAATTATCCTTATTATTGAAAATAAAGTTTTTAAAGTAATAATAAACACTCCATTTCCATTCTGTTAGCTTACCTAAAGGTAAGGAGAATCTATTTGATATCTTTAAACAAAAACTATTGAGATCATTAAGAAAGTATCTTAGAATTTTATTGATTGATATATGGTAAATGGGACTAAATTTTATGCCTTTTATCATTAAATTCTTATGTTCCAAGTTCTCTATAATATTTAAATTACCAGTAATAATATGTTTATGTAGTTTATCAACAAAATCAAAATATTTATCCTCCCCACAGTGACATTCATAATCGGATATATTAATGCTCCCTAAATTTTTGCTTATATCATTATAGTTAAATATGGTTCTACCAAGAGATTTGTTATATTTAAAACTTTTAGTTATGTTAAAATCTTTTAATGGAAATAAAGCTTTAAAATTTTCAAAAATGTTTGATCTTATCGAGAATAGGATTTTGAAAGTTAATAACGAAATATAAATTATCTAAACTTTTCTTTTTATTAGGCGAAATTTTACTCATTTTGGCTTTTATAAGATCGAAACAAAGAATTTTGGAATGTAAATTAATGAAAGAAAAGTTAATAATAAGATCGCAGAACTTATATATTTCATAATTCTTAAGGGAGAAGACAAAATCTTTAATTGGTTTAATGCTATATTGTTTATTAAAGTTCTTTTCCATATTAGAAAGAAAATTTATATTTGCTTTGTCACTATTAAGAGAGTTTCTATTACTTCTTGAATTCCCGTTTACCTCGATTTGTACGCTTATCTTTAATATGAAAAAGTGAATAAGTTGATGAGTTATTAAAGTTAATCTGTGTATGTTGGAAGGTATCGTTTAGCCTATACGGCAAAATTGTTTTGTATAAAAGCATATTGTAATTTTCTTTCTGTAGTCTTAAATCTAAATCCTCTATAATATTAATTTTGACACTGTTAAATTTATGTACTCTAAAATGATTCAATTCCAGGTTATTGATAGTCTTATTACTGTTAATATCAGAACGGTGTTGATTAATTCGAATGTTAAGTGAGTTACTAGTTTGTCCAACATATTTCATATTACAGACACCACAGGTTAACATATAAATAACATTTTTAATTTTACAAAAAGATTTGGAGCTAACGTTATAAAGAACAGTATGTTTTTTGTCAATATTAGGGCAAGTGCTACATCTTTTATCATCACACGCTTTATAGGACGGTAAAGTTTCGGGAATAGAATGCAATTCAAAAAATCGTTTGCTTTCGCTTTTGCTTTCAGAGTAGCAGGATGTCGATCCGAAGTTCCCCTCTGATTTAGGCTCTCCGTACAACATGAAGAATAATTTAAATATTGAACACATTTTTTACCTGGCGCTAAATTGATATAATTGTTCAATTCCATAAAAATAGGCTCATAGAGCAACGTCCTAAACACACGTAACGTCCTAAAGACAGGAAATTAGAAAAAGGAAATTAAAACGAAAACAGAAGGAAAATGAAAGAAAGTTAATAGTAGATAATATTAAGCGCTAAAGCTGCATTAAATATGATCACTATATAAATAAATAAATACAAGAAAACACGAAGAAAGTTAAGAAAAACAATTATATATATATATATATATATATATATATATATATATATATATATATATATATATATATATATATATATATATATATATATATATATATATATATATATATATATATATATATATATATATATATATATATATATACACGAAGAAAATTAAGAAAAACAATAAGTTTTTTATTTACTGCGCAAAAGCAGCAAGTAAATAGAACTCTTAAATTAATGTTTATTTGTCCAAAAAACAAATAGGCAAACTCTTTCAAAATTTGATTAAGAAAAACAATGGATACTCAACTAAAGTAATTAAATTGTATATAAAATCATTGAATTAATTGTATATTATTGTAAATAAATTTACTTAAAAACTTTTTAGTTAATTTATATAATTTTTACCATGAGGAAATCCGTGGCTAAAATTATGAGGAAAACAGGCAATTCATGTTTCTTTCTCTTTTCTATTTTTTTTTCTTAGATAAAAATCAATTTTCTAAAACTATTAATTTTCTAAAGTTATTAATTTCCTAAAATTATTAATTGTCAACTTCTTTAAATTATCCAGTGTAATAGTACCTAGCGCACATCGATTTTCGGGGCCCATCCTTGGTAACTAGCAAATCAAACGCACTTCAGTACTGCATAAGAACGCTCTACAAAACAAAACCGCTCTATTTACGCTTTTACCTCAATTCTCGCTTCTGTTTTCCCATTTTCTAATCTGGCAAACTTATTATGAAAATATTTTAAATCATTCTTGAAAAATTTCCCGTTCATGTAAGCTCATTTGAATTCGCCACTCGCTTTATAGATATCGTTTTAGGTATTATTCTGTTTTTCTTTACATTTCATTTTCTGTTTTTACTTTATGTGTTCTATTTTATTTGTTGTAAATTACTTGTAAATTTTTTTGAGTGCTCCTCACAATATTGTATTAATATATTTTGCTTTGGCTATATTGATACAATATTAGAAAGCACTCCTTTTTGCGTATATAATCGTGCGAACTGATAAAAAGATTATATCTTTTATTTCTCGGATTTTTTTTTCCTGATTTTTATTATTTTTGTTATTATCAGTTTCCTTTTTCCCTTTTCTCATTGTTCTGTAATTTTTTCAATGTTTTCTTCACATTTTGAACTTCGATATATATATATATATATATATATATATATATATATATATATATATATATATATATATATATATATATATATATATATATATATATATATATATATATATATATATATATATATATATATATATATATAAATGTAATAACAGGGTTTCCAACCCTGTTATCAGTGTTGTCTTTAGCTTGAAATAATTGCAGTCATAAGCCATCAGACGTTCTAAACAGGTTTATTTAAATATAGGCTGGTATTGCTAACAGTTTACGTCCACACTTCCTATGGGAGGGGGAGTGGACAAGACTCCGGACAATTCCGGAACAGCTTATCAGGATCACATTATGATGAAAGGACACGCAAAACTATGCGCTCTTACGTTTTATACCAACATAGATTTGAAGTAAAAAGGCACATTCGTACATTCCTTGTAACCTTACGCATTAAGGAAAATCATTTCTGCTTCCTTATATGGAATTGAAAAAGGGAACGATTCTAAAAATAACTCTTCCCTTGAAATATAAATCTATTTATATTTCAATGGTATGTTTTCAGCCTTGAATTCCCAAAATAGAATCTCTCTACGCTTATTCTTTAACAAAGACATTTTATGAAAACGAAAGAGTTTTAGTTCTTTTATTAAAACAAAAGTATTTAATTCTTGTATTACATATATATATATATATATATATATATATATATATATATATATATATATATATATATATATTACCGATGAAGATAAAACAAAGAAAAATATAGACATATGAAAAGGGGGGGGGGGAAATAATAAGTAAAAAAATAACAAACAACAGTTTAAAAGAAAAAAAAGGGATGAAATTTTATTTTAAAAAAAACCGGGGAAAAAAAGAAAAAAAAGATATAATCTTTTCATCAGCTCACACGATTATATCCGCAAAAAATAGTGCTTTCTGATATTGTATTAATATAGCCAAAGCAAAATATATTAATACAATAGTGTGAGGAGCACTCAAAAAAATTTTTTTACAAAAATTACATATATATATATATATATATATATATATATATATATATATATATATATATATAGAGAGAGAGAGAGAGAGAGAGAGAGAGTCAAGACGAAGTCAAGAACATGTGCGCTACACTAGTGGAATCAATGCCAAAACGTATTCTTGAAGTCATATCTGCTAAAGGAGGACATACTTCATATTAATACAGACATTTATCAATGTAACTTAAGGTATGTAATGATTAAAAACTAAAGTTTCAATAAATCACTTTTTTTTCATTTGTCCCAATTAATTCGAACAGTATATATATATATGGAAATGATCAATTAGAATTCATTAGGATAGAAGAAAAGAGCATTGTTTCGTTGATGACCTATCAAGGGACAAATGATTAAATCACATGACAGTAGTCGACTCTTTCTTTCCAGGGATATCCTCCAGGGAAATCAAAGCTTCTTCCAATCTTATATAAGTTAAGTGCCTTGTTGATTCAGGAAATCTCAGTAAACAATTAAGAGAAGAGCAGCAATTTTCTGCCCAAATAACAGATGCTTTTTTTTAAACATTTCAAACGTTAAGATCAGAAAATAATTTATTGGATAGCAATTTGTTAATTATTGTAAGATTTAATTTTATTATATAGTTCTTTGAAAAAAATGAAAAAAAGCGATTGTTCGTCTACTGTTACCTTCAAGGCTTTGCCAAAGACCTGAAATGCGCATATTTAGCTTGAAAAATGTTTGCGAGTAAAAAAGAAAAAAAACTATTTTTCGAAAAATTTAAATAAAATGAATTAACTCAAAAAATCGATACATTTTAAAAATTTTAACAAATTAAATGCGTGGTAAACTAATTTTCTAGGTATTTATGACTTCTATAAATGGAATAATAGTGACTAGAAAATTTTGGGAATAAAAATTGTCCCTAACTTCATTTTTTAATCCATTTTTTCCACTTTTGATTAACCTTTTTCTAACTTCAAATTTTAGTTTTCTAGGATATGAAATGAATCAGTACTATTGTCTGTTTTTATATTCTTTTTATTATTACAAGACATCAAAACATGCGTTTTGACTTACATATGAGTTTTTCGTAGTAAGGTGTGTGAATGATTTAGTTCCAATGTTCCTGTCTAACTCGTGTGTACGTGATTAAAATTTAGTGTCATAAAATAGCATGGGGAAGAGTATATTTTGAATAAGATATTCTCTAAACAGGACAAGATATTTTACGTGTTCTTTTATTGCATTTCGGTGGAGAGCCTCTATAAATGGCTCATTTAAGACTCTGATGGATTTTTTCCCTCCATTTTGGAAATAAGTTCGTACAATTTTTCTTTTCGAATTTTATTCAAAGAATGAATAGTTCAATATTTTTTGCATGATATTTAAAATAACTTTATTGAAAATTACAACCATTCATTCAAAAATTATAGTTCAATATTTCTTTACCAAAAAAACTTTATTAAAAATTACAACCATTGAACAGAAACAAAACGAAACAGGATTGATTTTACAGCAGATTGAGAATCGTCTTGAGGCTTACAATTGATGTTGTTGGTTCAGCTCCAGCAGTTGTTGTTGTTGTTATTGTTGTTAATTTACGTCGCATTAGAGCTGCACAATGGGCTATTGGTGACGGTCTGGGAAACATCCCGGAGGATGATCCGAAGACATGCCATCACAATTTTGATCCTCTGCGCAGGGTATGGCACCCCTGCTTCGGTAGCCCGACGATCTGCGCGAAGTCGAGCACTTTACGGTAGCACAGTTTAACGAGGACCAATACCGCACACCCTCGGTCCCTACGCAGACTGATCCAAGAGGACACCCACCCGCACACTGACCGTAGCCAGTGATGCTTGACTTCGGTGATCTGCTGGGAACCGTGTCTTAACGATCAGTCCACTGCGGGACAGCTCCAGCAGTTAGTACCCCTCTGGATTCTCTGGATATCTCGCTTTTGTGAAGTGCAGTTCTTTCCAAGGGCCCTATGGGCGGTCCTCAAATTAGAACCGAACTGCTTGTTCGACTCATAGCAGTAAATGCACTTAGGTTTGCCATTGCAAGAAGCAGCGTGATTTCTTGCTTCATCACATTTTGAGCACGTCTCGGGTTGCCCCGCCGGCCGAAGACTCCCCGTGTAGTAAATGGTGACTGATGCACGTTAAATGTGTCGAGTCTCAAAGTCCTCCATGTTCCCATAACAAATCAATACCTCTGGGGGTACTGATCCAGGAGTTTCCTTGTCTTCTGGATTGGTTCAAAATTACAAGGCTACGGAGTTGAACATTAGTAGTCGTAAACCCATGAAATTGGGTCGGCTGTTCAACGACGGTTATAAAATAAAATAATTATTACGCGCGAATTGCGACTTGGAGGCGCTTCGCAATACATTCGTTTGTTAAGATCTTTTACTTCAATTTTCTCTTTCAGCAGCGTCAAATCTTGTTTGGTCTCTAACTCGACCATTAATTCGCTCTTTTGTGTTTTTCTCAGCTCTTTGACCTTAAGTTCGATTTCTTCTGGATCAATTTTTTCCTTCAAAGTCTCCTCCATCGCGAGCAGAGTTTAACTGTTGATTTAATCATGAGTATGTGTCTTTCAGCTTTTTTCGAAAGATGTGCCTCTTGGACAAGTTTCATAGCTTCTGCGTATGTTTTCGCTTTCTTTCTCTTACTATTTAGCTTAATCATTTCTGTTAGAGCTCTTTTGGCTTCGACTTGCACACCCTTCGTGAACGAAAGGACATCGTTTTGTTTTGCATATTTAGAACAAACTCTTGCGTTATACCCTTAATTTTTAAGACTGCAGCCGCTGTTAAGGATTTCCCTTTTATTTCGCCAAGTGTTCGATTTATTTTCTCCAACAGGTATTGAGCTGTGGCTGACCACTCTTTTTGGCAAACCTCGAAAGAGGTCTCAGAGTCCTCGGGTGGAAATTCATCCTCTGAGCTCTCAATCAATGATTCAATCAATCAGCGCTACCTCTTATTTCGCTTTCTTGTCGGCCGTCCCCTCTGTCTGCCGTCAAAGACGTTACTCCCTCGAACCACGAAGAGGCAAGAAAGCTTAAAGGTGTTTGACCGATGATTTAAGAGTTCGTACAGGGAATAGCCGCTGACGCCACTTATCGGCTGATTCTTCTCGTACGTTCCAGGTCATTCCAAATTGTATACTTCGAAAATATCTTTGAAATCTTGAACTACACAATCAGTCGATGTATCTTCTTGCTTTGGACTTATAGACTTAAATGAAAATAGTTCTGGTTGGAACTTTTGGCACAAAATCGTTCTACTTCAATAGTTGATCGAAGTCTCTCTTTGCATGAAGGTGGGTAATAGTAAACAACTATTCTTGAACTCAAGGATGGCGCCAGCCCGACAAGGGGTCAAGTCTCCTCCGACAGGGAGGCTCAAACAAATTAATTCAAAATACACTCTATAACAAAAAAATCGACGCACCAAGAAGGAATCGTCCGATTGAAACGAAAATTGGTGGATAGGAAGACAATGTACAGAATAGTAAATGATTAAAATTTCAGAACAATTGAATGATTTATTGCAGAGTTACAGTAACAAGTTCAATAAGGGGTTGACCCGCCTCTAGCCTGGATATAAGCTGCCACACGGCGTGGCATAGACCAATAAAGCTCCCGGATGGTCTCTCGCGGTATTTCCTGCCAAATTCGATCCAATTGTCGAACAAGGTCATCAACATTCCGTGCCAGATGCAATCGCCTTCCCATCATATCCCAGACATTCTCGATGGGAGAGAGATCCGGTGATCTGGCAGGCCAAGGAAGAGTTTGACAAGCTTGCAGACAGTTCATAGCAACACGTGCCGTATGTGGTCTGGCATTTTCCTGCTGAAAAACCAACTCAGGGCGCTGCAGTAGGAACGGTAGCAAAACAGGTCTTAGGATGTCGTCAACGTACCGCTGCGCAGTAAGTGTACCTCTAATAACGACCAAAGGGGCCCGGCTGTCAAAGGAAATGGCACCCCAGACCATAATGCCTTGTTGAGGGCCGGTGTGACGTGCAATAGTGAAGGCAGGATCCCCCCCCCCTCTGCCCTGTGCGTCTCCAAACACGTCTTCGATTATCGTCAGGACACAGTTGGAAGCGGGATTCGCCGCTAAAGACTATACGTCCCCAGTCGGCATCATTCCAGCCTGATCGAGCGTCGATTTTTCGCGTCTTACACCGTTCTTGGTGCGTCGATGTTTTTGTTATAGAGTGTATTTAAATTAAAATGAATTTTGTACTTTACATTTTTTTCTCACATCATTTTTTTTCAAGTGTGTTTCTAAGAATCTAAAATCACTAATATTGATACCATAATGTGCAGATTCCTTTTAATGTAAATTTAAATCTAATTTTTATTTCTGCTATCGATGTATTTTGTACTGTATGGTGCTATTTACCATACATTGTAAGCGTGAAAATTACTTCTGTAATAAAGAAAAATAGTTGTAGCAGTAACCGCTGTTTCAAACAATTTCTACGCTTCTTACTCTCATAACGCAAAAATTATTCGTTTAATAAAAATTTGAAATTTCATACACATTTAGCAAAACATTTAAAGAACAATTTGATATAAAATTTTATTTTTAAATGCATCAATTGGCTTTTGAATCATTTAAATGTTTTGAAAATAAAATTTTAAGTACATTTTTTTACATCCACGTATTCTATCTAAAGATATCATGCCCCGTTTTGAACAAGCTTCGAAATAGTTATGATCATAAAATTGTAAAATTCGATTTTTTTTAAATTGCTACATATTATAATTTTACGGACAAAAAAAGGGTTATTTTAATCTGGGGGACTCGATGTTAATATATATTGTAATTGAATACAAAATTTCTCCTCGCGATTCCTTTTCAAAGATGCTTTTAAAGTGAACATCTACGTCCGGCAAAATGCTAATGTCTCCATTTGAGAAAAAGAGTAAGTCCATCGGCTTAAAATATAAGATTCAATTAATATAGCTTAAATTTGTAATTATTTTTCAATTAACAAATTTTAAATTTGCGTTCGAGAAACGAATATTAACTAGCTTACATTTTTAAAAAAAATTGCCACACATGGCTGCTGTTTGTCTGCCTATGTTTTCGCTTCTCTGCAAAGCTGAGAGCACACTTTCTATACCAAGATTTCTGTTTCGCCCTGCAGAAGCTTTTTACATATTGACATACGCCTGCAACGAATTACACACAGTTAATTAATTATTGTTTACCACATATCAACGCGAAACATTCTTTCCTCTACGATTTAAATTTGCTTTTGCTTTCATAGTTACGAATTTTAAGTCACAAAAAATGGGCACTAAAAATTAAGAAGTTAGGGGACCAAATTTCGAAAAATAAGATTTTTTTTTATTTCTCGGAACTTATTTGACCAATTTTGCTTAAATTTTGTATTTTGACATTTAAAATTGAAAATGATGAAAAAATTGTATACCTTACATTTCTTGACTCGAAGTTTCTCGGCTTCCCTTAAGTAAAGTAATAATAAATGTTTACTAAAAGTTTTATTTTGTATGAAATTATCTTTAGAAAAACGAATAGGAATTGATTGATCTGATGGGAATTGTATGCTAAACTTTTTCAATTCGCTTAAAAAAATTGGAATATAGCGAAATACGCAAAAACTAAGGTTAACATTAAAGGGTCCTAACTTTCATGCGCGCTCCTGAAAAAGCTATTAAAACAATATTTCTAGATTAAAATTACTATACATTGAGGGTCAGAAATCCGTCGAAAAAAGGTATGTTTTATCGGAGTACGTTCTTATGTCTAATTTCCTAACTTAAAATATCGTTTGGACTAATTAATTAGTATATTTGATAACACCCTCTCGAACCATTAAGAATGAGTCCTAGTACATGAAGATCCGAACTTAAGATTTAAATTTATTAAGGTGGATCCATTTATTTATTTTTTTGCACACTGTACATTCATTTGAAGTATATGTCAATATTGCTGACAATAGCAAAATATTTTTTCATTTTTATATAGAAAGGTAATTTAGCTGGTGGTTATCCATATATATATGCTTTGATAATTTTAAGGATTAAGATTGAAAGAGGAAAATAAGGTGAAATGATGTTCACTTTCAATATTAATATCAGATATAAATAAATAAAAACGTCTTTGTCCTCTTTTCCTAATTTCATTGTAATTGCATAGTAATAGCTTCGAAATAATAGCTCAGTGATAATGATGATAATATCTCAATCTCGTCATATCTCAAGAACGTTTTGCATTTTGATTGAATCGAAAAAATTTTCATACAATTGCAAAAATTTGTTTTACCAGAGGTAATGCCATGCAAAAAATATAATTCTAAATAGTTATAAAATGTTTAATATTTTTTATGTTTTTATTTATAATATGCGTTGGAAAAATTCTGAATCCCGATTTTTGAAATCCCCGTGTAGTAAATGGCGACTGATACACATTAAATCTGTCGAGTCTCAAAGTCCTCCATGTTCCCATAACAAATCAATACTTCAGGGGGTACCAGGAGTTTCCTTGTCTTCTGGCTTGGTTCAAAATTACAAGGCTACGGAGTTGAATATTAGTAGTCGTAAACCCGAAAATTGGGACGGTTGTTTAAAAGATATACAAATAGAATATACAAAGATATACAAGATATACAAATTTTTATATAACTTTATGGAAGGTAATTTTAAATTATAAAATACAATATTTGAATGAAATTGGTTGAATAATTCGACCAAATTTTAAGCAAACTGACGTTTTCAAAATTTGATAACTCAGAAACTAATTGATCGATTGCTCTGAAAGTTTGTATTTTGAAATTGAAAGGATGTAAAAATATGTAGAACATACAATTCAATATATTTTACTATTATTTAATAAACTAATAAAAAATAGCAAGTAATTATTTAAAATTATTTTTGCTTAAAAATTTGTGTGTAAAATGTTTTTTGTAATTTTATGCAAAAATTTTTCATTACACTCAAAAAGTTCTCAAGATAAAGGACCCAAACTTTTCAACTCTCTCTTGCCATAACTTCAGACCATATCTTCCAGATTGCGGCTGTTTCCGCATTTTGAAAATTAAAAACCTAAAACTGTAGACAAACTTGTATGTTTAACCAGAACAGAATGCGCTTTTCTGCTCATTTTCGTAACTTAATATATGGTATCAACTCTTTGTACGTGAAAGTATGATTAAATCAAAAGTTAATCGTCCCGCAGTGGACTGATCGATAAGACACGGTTCCCAGCAGATCACCGAAGTCAAGCATCACTGGCTGCGGGCAGTGTGCGGGTGGGTGACCACTTGGATCAGTCTGCGTAGGGACCGAGGGTGTGCGGTATTGGTCCTCGTTAAACTGTGCTACCGTAAAGTGCTCGACTTCGCGCGCAGGTCGTCGGGCTACCGAAGCGGGGGTGCCATCCCCTCTGCAGAGGATCAAAATTGCGATGGCATGTCTTCGGATCATCCTCCGGGATGTTTCCCAGACCGTCGCCAATAGCCCATTGCGCAGCTCTAGTGCGACGTAAATTAACAACAACAACAACAACAACAAAAGTTAATCAAGGTGTTCCCTTTTTCCATTTCATATACTGTACATAAAATAAGTCAATGAGAATCTGTTATGTTGATTAATATATATTTTAAGATATTGAATATGAACAGTTAAATTGCTTTTCTGAATCAATCAACAATCTTTTTACTACAAAGAAAATGATTAAAAAAAAAAATTAAAAATATTTTGCTACTGTTTGTTTTGCTTTTGTCCCGACTGCATATTTATTGCGTTGATTAAAATATAAGCCTGGAATCCGATTAAGTAAATGATTTTCCTCATTTAAAAGTATTAAAAAAAAAAGATGAAAAAATTTTAAAAAATTTATTTTATTCTTATATTTTCATTTTGCTTGAAAATTTCAAAAAGCAATTATGTGATCCCATAAACCAATGATAAACACATTACATAAAAAAAGAATTTGTAAAGAAGAGAACCTGCCTCTCTTTCTGTCCCTCAGGCTTTTGTCAGATATTCCCCCAGCGAAGAGGCGTGAAGAAAAAATAGTAGTTTAAAAGATAAGTTTCCAAGAAGATTTGTCTGTGGGAAAGGATTCCTAAGGGACTTCAAAAAGTCGTCAATTTCAACCATGTCAAATCGCATCCGGTCTCTAGTTTAACAATGTATGAGCAAAGTTACAAGTAGTGCAGTTAAAATACAATTACATATAATTTACAATATATTTTACTAATTGCTGTTACTAATTCTTAAAAATAAATAAATAAAAAATCAACTACAAAATTTTTATTAGGCATTTGTAAATGAATTTTTGACATTATTTAGGAAAAAATGTGACCGGACTATTTTCCCGACGAGACTCTAAATTTTTCCCGATGGGGGGGGGGGCTGGCCATGCCCGACAGCGGTACAATTGCCGCCCCCCCCTGACCCCCTACTGGCACAGCCCTTGTGCTCCACCATGAGTATTCTATTAAGAAATACTTTTAAGCACTTTCGAACTCTAAGGAACTGGAGGGCAGTTACAAAATGTAAGTCAAAAGAATATTCCTTTTTCGTTCGTAATTTATTGCTGGTCCTTCAAACCTCTAAACTTTATTGATATGTATGGGAAATCGCGTTTACAAAATAATTTTCTAAGCATTTCTAAAGAGATACGAAAAAATCAGTTTGTATAGAAGTGCTTTCATTATTATCTCCTATATACATATATATATATACACACACTATGAACACTTTTAAATTCACATCCTGTCCTTTAATCTATTTTTGGCTCAACTATGCATTAATTAAAAGTAAGACATTTTTCCCTTTGCTCTTAGTGGGAATCGCACGACCTATTTGATAAACCAATTACAATTACTAAGATTTCCCTTTTTCCCTAAAATGAAACATTTTACGGATTTACTTTGCAAGATTTTCTCTAACATATATGGAGAAGCACAACATTTCGCGATCACTTTTATGGCTGCTCTCTGTCTAATAATTAATAAAAAATATTGTACCCTCCTTCCCTGCCTGAGATCTGTTTTAATCCTTCCACTCGGCAACGACGTTATATATGAGCAAATCTCTAGAACCTTTAACTTTTGATAACAAAACAAAAAATTTAAAAAATAGTAGGCACACTATTTTTACACCTCCAGAATTGTTTGAAAATGTATGAAATATCAGAAAATAATCGTGAACATCGAAAATTTTGATGCCCTTATAAGTATAAACAAAAAATTAAAATTTTTGAATTTTCCTTATTTATCCTTTATTTTTGATCAAAAATTATTAGTATCATAAATAAATTGAAAAATTTTAATATTAAGTTAAATTGTTATAAAATGTATAAAAAGGCTTACTTTAATTATTTTCAGTCAAAAAATATCTTCAATTAGTAAAATGTAGGGAAAAAACTAATTTCTGATATGTTAAATTCAATTAATTAATCCTGAGGTAAAGGTTTGACAGGGTTACGGTCTGGACAACCTAGGGAATAGATCGAAAACTTTACTCAGATGCAACGCAATGCGATGCACACAACACAGAAAATAAATTAGGCAATGACAAACGTGTGCTCAAAATTTTGATTGATTTTAACATTTACTTTTTAGATCTGCGTCTGGTTACGGTCTTGACATCGTTACTGTTACCTCACCGAATGACAGTTTGTGATAAATTCGATTAATTTTAATTACTACAAATAAAAAATTTTATCTATAATAATGATACAAGTTTGTTCTACTTTAAATAAGCTTTTGGAATATCACTAACATAAAACTCGCAGAATTGGATTGTATACCTTTTTTTTCAATTTTCGATAGTTACGATTTGACGTGCCAAAATTTGCCGACAAACTTTAAGTGTTTGCAAACGTCAATATTCACGAAAAATATCATTCAGGAAAATATGATAGTACAGCTGAGCTACTAAATGATGCTTTTAGTGATTTTCAATTATTTTTTTTAAACAGAATACATATTGAAAAAAAAAAAAAAAAGTATGTTAAACACTCTAAGCGACACTCATGAAAAGTTGTCAAATGTAGGATTGAAGTAAGAAATAAAAGCCAAAAGCAAGTTACTCGCGATCAAAACTATACGTATCTTAAAGTTAGTAATGCATAGTTATTCCTGTAATTTGATTAGAATTAATTTTCCCTTATTATGTTATATATTTATAAGAAAAGTTTGAAGACACATAAGTTAAAGGCTCTAGAGATTTGCTTTGCCCATATATATATATATATATATATATATATATATATATATATATATATATATATATATATATATATATATATATATATATATATATATATATATATATATAATATATATATATATATATATATATATATATATACAGGGTGATTCCAAAAAGATGGGGAAAATTTTAGGAAGTGATAGTACACACCCAGACAAACAATTTTTATCAAAGAATGCATGGTCGAAAACAAAACGCAAAGGTGCTGGCGCATTTGCAAAGTTTTTTCATGCAAACGAGAAAGCTCCATTCCTATTGCGAGTTACTGCGCTACGTTATTTGTTCGCCAAGCTTACGGCCGCTGCAGGGAAAGTTCGCCTATCTTTTCTTCGCCGTTGTACCAGCATAGCCGCTGCCGGTCACTGTTTTGAACACTTATCGTAATCACATGCCATTAAATTTGCTTTTATACCTTAACTTCATCGTTCTTTGTGTGTTCTTGCCTCATATAAGAACATAAAACTTTGACGCCCTCTAGCGGTTTTGGGTTTTGCTTTCGACCATGCATTCTTTGATAAAAAAATTTTTGTCTGGGTGTGTACTATCACTTCTTAAAACTTTTCCCATCTTTTTAGAATCACCCTATATATATATATATATATATATATATATATATATATATATATATATATATATATATATATATATATATATATATATATATGCACTTTTAATTTTCACTTCAAAAGGAGTCTCCAACTATTATGAAATATGAAAAAAAATACAATATGAGAAAAGCAATATCGCTTGTGTTGATGTTAAGATTCTTAGTTACAGGTGAAAAGGCATGACCAAATATTTATTTCGACTAGTTCCATTAACAAAGATCGCTTTATGAAACAGTGTAGGATGCTAATTGTGAAGAATTTTTCTTAACACCTGAAAGTTGAAAAATGTTTGAGAGCTCAGTTATCAACCTTTCGTAATTTGTCCTTTTTAAATGTAAACTCTGCCGTTACATTGAACTCTTTATTTTTATTTGAATTACATTAAAATCCCTTATGACTTTATTAAAACTTTAATGTCATAGACTTTAATGTTATTGCCACAGACATAGGTATAACATTTCGGGAAACTGTTTTCATGCCTAAGGTGATGAGCCTTTTTCATGACTGAGAAATTCTCGGTTATGAGTATTAATCATATAATTATCTGCTTTACATCGATGTTATTTTAAAATGATATACATAATATAAAATATGAGTATGATAATACTAAAGTGAATAAAAACAAAGTAAATAAAGCAAAAGTGTTGAAAGATTTTTTTTTTCGCTAAAATCTTGAATAAATTTCCCATTTAAAACTGCTTATCTCAGCATGAGGGAAATATTATTAATTTAAGTTTAAAATATTCTTTATGTAGCATTATTATTTTGCTCTTAACCTATAGCAGTTTTTAAATTTTCTTTGAAAGCATCACTATTTCACATAATACCTAAACATTTAGTTTGCCTTACTGATTCTTGATATATAATTGCTTAAATACGAGTAAAAGAATTACACTGCTTGTAAGTAATTGAAAATCAACTTGTTTGAAAAATTATTTTAACCCATGACTGAACCCCTAAAAGCCTATTTTAATGCATATACTTTCATACAATCTTTTTTTCTTGCGTGTTATAGTTCAGAAATGTTGACTCAGATGAAGATTACTGTGTAATTTTTAAAAAGCCATTCAATTCATTTTACGCCGTATAAAATTCACTTACTGATATCAAATTTTTACTTACAGTGAAGGAAAATACAAAAAAAGAATTTTCAACTTCACTTAATGTTTCTAAATTTTCTTTAATTTCATTATTTTCTTATATTTTATTCATCTCTAGATTTTGGTTCAATATTTTAAGATAAAAAAAGATTTTAATTTTATAAATAGCTGTATTTATCTTTGTAGATTAATATAAAATTTAGATAAATCTTAACATTTTATAAAAATTGTATTTCATTACTTGATATTTAACAAATTTCCTTTACATGAACCATTTGCTAAATAGAAATTATTCAGTTTAGTCGAATGTCTCAAAAAAATTAATTGATGCGATATTTACCAGGCTCAATATTTTGTGCTAAATTAATGGTTATTAAATTATATTTCTTGCTTATTTTTTACTAATGCTTTCTTTATAGTTTAGCAGTATCAGTATTAATTTGAAAATTTGTGTCTTTGTTTTAATGAAGTGCTGATGTTACTTTTCTATATGTAATTCAAGTGAGACTCAAGCTTCACTCGCATATCAGTTCAGCAGAATTGCACAAAGCACTGTCTTTGTCATAATTGGGGAGTCACAGTCTAATTATGTGAAATGCCCAAACAACAAAGACAGAAATGGGAGAAGATTGCTGGGAGAAATTTTGGAATTCCCCCAAGTGTATCGGGACGATGGGTGGAAAGCATGTGAAGATCTTGACCCCGTCTCAATCAGAGTCTTAATTATGAGGCAACCTTCAGCATTGTTCTCTTGGAGGTGCAATATTTCTTTATGTGGACGTTGAAACCAATGGCAGAATAATTGGTGGAAGAATGTTCATTGAAACACGCATTGGATCAGAACTTATTAAAGCTACCTGGGATTTCAAATTTGGCTGGTACATCTCAAATGATGTCTTGTGTAATAGTGGTGGATGATGCGCTTCCACTGACTACCAGGATAAGGTATACCCTGCTAAAATGCTTAACCCTCCGCGTACGGATCCCGCGATTTAAGCAGGGTATCTGTTTCGTCCCCTACTACGGGTCACGTGAAAATCGCGGGCGAAGAAATTTTTCCCCTGATTTCAATACGGATCCCGCCTTTTCCCCGTGTACGACCATCATCCAAAACCATCATCTGATGCTTATTTTCGCTACTAGGTGGCACTAGGGGGTTCGGGAATTTCGCAAATTATATACAAAAATTCGTTGAAGGAAGATAGTAACGCCTACTTTTTAATATCGTAACCAGTAGATTGATATGCTTTAACGTTGCATTTCATATCATACTTATAATTTTTGATATTTAATTGTGAAAAAATTACTTAAAATGAAAAATACTAAACTAAAAGTAACTTAAAAATCAGGACCGGAAAGTATAAAAACTGAGCCGAACGCAGAGGGTTAAGGAATATCAAGGAATATTCAGTTATCGGTTATCTCGTGCGAATTGGAGAAAGCTTTTGGGCTCTTGGCAGCCAGGTTCAGAATATTTAATTCTATTTCAGACGTATCAGTAGCCAAAACTATTAAATATGTGCTGGTGTCATGCTATCTCCACAATTTGCTGAGAAGACTATGTTTTCGATACTCTCACACGCTCAGTGGCGCAGTTTTGAGGAAGGTTTGGGGGACAAAAGCCCCTTCAAAATTATACATTACTTGATTAATGAACTATTGTACGGTAAGTAGGATGTAATTTTAAAAAACATATCATTATTGATTTCATATTTTTAGTAATTTAAACATTTGGAGGAATATATATATATATATATATATATATATATATATATATAAGTTCAAAATGAAGATAAAACCAAGAAAAATTATAGACATAAGAAAAAAGGGGGGAAATAATAAGTAAAAAAATAACAAACAACAGTTTAAAAATAAATAAAAAAAAGGATGAAATTTTATTTAAAAAAACCGGAAAAAAAAGATATAATCTTTTCATCAGCCCACACGATTATATCCGCAAAACAGAGTGCTTTCTGATATTGTATCAATAAAGCCAAAGCAAAATATATTAATACAATAGTGTGAGGAGCACTCAAAAAAAAATTTTGCAAAAATTACAACAAATAAAATAGAGCACAAAAAGTAAAAATAACATGCAAAAACAGAAAATAAAATAAAAGAAAAAGAAAAAACAGTATAAAAAATGGACTATAAAGCGAGTAGCAAAATCAGATCTACTTACATGGACTGGGAAATTTTTCAAGAATTATTTAAAAATGTTTTCGCAGAACGATTGCCAGATTACAAAATATGAAAACAAAAGACCAAATTGAGTGTAAATAGAGGGTTTTAAAGTACCGTTCTTACTGTACTGCTGAAGTGATTTGTTAGTTCCCAAGGATGGGCCCGAAATGGATGTGCGCAATGTAATATTATACTGAATAATTTTAAAAATTGACCATAAATAGTTTTAGAAAATAGATGTTTATTTAAGAAAAAATATAAAATAGAAAAGAGAATCATAAATTGCCTGTTTTGCAAATCATTTCAGCCACGGATTTGCACGAAATGGATTAGCACATGGAAAAATTATATAAATTATCAAAGAAAAAAAATTTTAATAGATAATTTTAACACGGATTTGCACGAAATGGATTTGCACATGGAAAAATTAACGAAGAAAAAATTTAGTAGATAATTTTAGCCACGGATTTGCCCGAAATGGATTTGCACATGGAAAAATTGTATAAATTATTAAAGAAATTTTTAGAAAGCAATTTTACCCACAGATTTGCCCGAAATGGATTTGCACATAGAAAAATTGTATAGATTAACAAAGGAAATTATTTATTATAGGAATTTTTTAGTAAATAATTTAAACCACGGATTTGCCCGAAATGGATTTGCACATGGAAAAATTATACAAATTAACAAAGAAATTATTTAGTAAATAATTTTGGCAATGGATTTACCCGAAATGGATTTGCACATGGGAAAATTATATAAATTAACAAAAAAAAATGTTTAGTAAATATATCCACAAAAATATACGATTAATTCAATGACTTTATATAACATTTTATTACTTTAGTTGGGTATCCATTGTTTTTTATCAAATTTTGAAAGAGTTTATCGATTTGTTTTTTGGATAAATAAATATTACTACATATTCTTTTAATTCTGTTCATTTCATTAAAAGTGGTATTTAAATAGATGCTCCTAGAAACATTAGAATTCCAAGAAATTAGTTTATTAATATTAAAATTAAAATCATTTCTTTTATCGTATAAATCAACAAAGCAGATATTTTCAACTTGTATAATACCCAAATCCCAAAAATTGAAATTAATATTATCATCATGACTACGAAGTAAGATTAATTCCTCAGGGTATATATCATTCAATAAAATAGTAAAATCTTGGAAATTAAAGATAATTAAGTCATCAATATATCTAAAAACAAATTTAATACTAAGAGTATAATTGTTTTCATAATAATGCAAGAATAAGTTAGCTAAGAGAGACGAATAATTAGATCCTTGTGGTATTCCATTAATTTGAAGAAAAATATCCCTTCCATTGTGAAGATAATTACTAAAAAGACAAAAGTTAATCATTATTTCCCAATAATCAAAATCGCAACAAAGGATATTTTTAAAATCATAGTAATAATTCGAAAGGACATTTTTTAGTTTAGAAAGGGGAATGCTATTGAAAAGATCCTGGAGATCAAAAGTCGCAATAGAATTAATTTTATTATGTTTAATGAAATCTGAAATCGGTTGATTATTAGTGATAATCCAAGAGAAACCTTCTTTCGTAATATTGTTACTAATCTTATTTAAGTAGTTAGAGAAAATTGTGCCAGGTTTAGTTGAATAAGTATTAGATCCACATGTGATAGTTCTAAGTTTTACTGGAATTTTATGAAATTTAGGACTGATAATTAAGAAAGGAAATTGTATATTGCTAATTTTAATTTTTAATCTCTTGGAAAAAGCTAAAAATTTTTTAATGGCAATATTATTATTTAAATTACTAAGTTTAAAATTTTTACTATTTTTTAATTTTGTATTTAAAAGTTCAGCATAGAATTTTTTACAGAATATAGCATAATTATTGTTAGCTTTGTCTATGGGAGTAATTACAAAATTTTCTTGAAGTTGTTTAATTGATAGAACAATATTAGAAAATTTGTTGAATTGTTATTCTTATTTACATTATCCTTATTATTGAAAATAAAGTTTTTAAAATAATAATAAACACCCCATTTCCATTCTGTTAGCATACCTAAAGGTAAAGAGAATCTATTTGATATCTTTAAACAAAAACTATTGAGATCATTAAGAAAGTATCTTAGAATTTTATTGATTGATATATGGTAAATGGGACTAAATTTTATGCCTCTTATCATTAAATTCTTATGTTCCAAGTTCTCTATAATATTTAAATTACCAGTAATAATATGTTTATGTAGTTTATCAACAAAATCAAAATATTTATCCTCCCCACAGTGACATTCATAATCGGATATATTAATACTCCCTAAATTTTTGCTTATATCATTATAGTTAAATATGGTTCTACCAAGAGATTTGTTATATTTAAAACTTTTAATTATGTTAAAATCTTTTAATGGAAATAAAGCTTTCAAATTTTCAAAAATGTTGTGAAATTTGATCTTATCGAAAATAGGATTTTGAAAGCTAATAACGCAATATAAATTATCTAAACTTTTCTTTTTATTAGGCGAAATTTTGCTCATTTTGGCTTTCATGAGATCGAAACAAAGAATTCTGAAATGTAAATTAATGAAAGAAAATTTAATAATAAGATCGTAGAACTTATATACTTCATAATTCTTAAGGGAGAAGACAAAATCTTTAAATGGTTTAATGCTATATTGTTTATTAAGTCTTTTTCCATATAAGAAAGAAAATTTATATTTAATTTGTCACTATTTAGAGAGTTTCTATTACTTCTTGAACCCCGTTTATCTCGATTTGTACGCTTATCTTTAATATGAAAAAGTGAATAAGTTGATGAGTTATTAAAGTTAATCTGTGTATGTTGGAAGCTATCGTTTAGCCCATACGGCAAAATTGTTTTGTATAAAAGCATGTAGTAATTTTCTCTCTAGAGGCTTAAATCTAAATCCTCTATAATATCTAAAATATTAATTTTGACACTGTTATATTTTTTAACTCTAAAATGATTCAATTCCAGGTTATTGATTGTCTTATTACTGTTAATATCAGAACGGTGTTAATTAATTCGAATGTTAAGTGAGTTACTAGTTTGTCCAACATATTTCATATTACAGAAACCACAGGTTAACATATAAATAACATTTTTAATTTTACAAAAAGATTTGGAGCTAACGTTATAAAGAACAGTATGTTTTTTGTCAATATTAGGGCAAGTTTTGCATCTTTTACCATCACACGCTTTTTAGGACGGTAAGGTTTCGGGAATAGAATGCAATTCAGAAAATGGTTTGCTTTCGCTTTTGCTTTCAGAGTAGTAGGAAACTTATTGTTTTTCTTAACTTTCTTCGTGTTTTCTTGTATTTATTTATTTATTATATATATATATATATATATATATATATATATATATATATATATATATATATATATATATATATATATATATATATATATATATATATATATATATATATATATATATATATATATATATATATATATATATATATATATATATATATATATATGTAACATAAAAAGCTTCAACTAATCTTTTTATGTTAGTTTCTTTGCTATAAAACTTCATCCTAATTAATTATTCTATTTGAAATACTTTCTCACACTTTTAAAAGCCACATCCTGTTCTTAAATCTATTTTTGGCTCAAGTATGCATTTAATTAAGAGCAGGACATTTTTTCCCTTTGCTCTGTGTGGGAAACATTCGATCTATCTCATAAACCAATAGCAACTACTAAGATTTCCCTCTTTCCCTAAATTAAGACATTTTACGGATTTTACTTTGCAAGATTTTCCCTAACATATAACCAAGGAGCGCAACTTTTCGTGTGCACTTTTACTCATTCTCATGACTGCTCTTGTCTAATAATTAATAAATAAATTTTGTACCCTCCTTCCCGACCTATGACCTGTTTTAATCCTTCCACTCGGCAACGACGTTATAAGTCGATAGGATTAAACGGTCGGGAACGGGGTACGGTACATCAACGATATGGAATATCTCTCATTTAAAATTAAATAAATCAACTTCGGAAGAGGGTACTTCAAAAATATGGAATAACTTCAAATCATTTATTCAAATGGACAGCTGGTAAATAAGCAGTCAAATTCTTCTTCAACTTAAGGCAATAATTAATTCACCCAGTATCTTCATCAAAAAAATAAACTCTTCAAAACTTTTTGTTATTATAAATGATACCTACGCACAGTGGAACTAAACGATCATCGGTTTTCCATATGTCTATGCTGCTTATTTTGTCTACGTTCCTGAGACTACTAGAAAGCTGAGCTTCAATTTCTTTCCTTGGACTAAAAAGAAAAACTGCATCGAACTCCTGATGATTAAAATGTTTTATTGAAACCCTATCCCTTTGAGAAAGCGTTGATTTTACCACTCTTAAGTGCTGAGCTGGATCTTATCGTCGATGAATTGTTTTCACACCCCGGAATAATTTACGATGGTCTCCTTAGATGTTCGACATTCAAAAGAAAAATAAGCTTCAATTTCTCCGTCACTATTGGTGTTAATTTACGATTCATCTTAACGAAGAAACAAATTTTTTCCCTAGCAGCTCTCGTCTTTGGTTTTGGAATTGTGTTCACGGAATTTCAACGCACTCTCATCTCTGATGTTGTGATTTTCAAAATATCTGGGACTAATTCGAACTTTTTCATGTATCCTTTTGTGTTTATTTTTTTTTACAATTCTCATAAAACAATTTTTTTGAATTTTTATTGATTATTATTTAAATTTTTTTTCATTCTTGATGTTTCAATAGAAAAATTATTTTTTATACATTAATCGTATTTACTGTTGAAATTTTTTTCTTGAAATTTTTATTTTTAGTGAATTGATTGTCATAAGAAATGTTTCGAGAAATTATTTTCAAATTTATTGTTTTATTTGTTACAGCTTCTATGATTTATTGATTAGTTTAATTTATGTTTTTGTTTTACTGTAGTGTTTAGGGTTAAGATGAAAATGCTATTTAAATATTTTTCTCTTCGTAATGTAACTGCAATAATTATTGAAATTTATTTTAGATATGTGAATGCAATTACGGTGTGGCAAAAATTAAATTAAGAAATGTTAAAACTCAGACAAATAATTTGGAAAAATGAATAAAATACTTGTTGTTAGAATTTAAATTGAAGTACAACCAGACACTAATGCTTTAGTCCAACGTTGGTAATTAGTTCATAGCTCTGTTCTAGCTCAGTAATTTCCATAAACAAATCGTTTCTTTATTTCTGAACTTTAATTCCAGCATACAGATAGGAAAATGATCAAACACAAATTGAAAAATTTAGTAACCAAATACACTTCAAAAACACGTTTAAAATAGAAATGAAAATATTTGATTTCCCTAACAATTGTGACAAATTAAATTACCAATTAAAATCTCTACACAAAAATTACTTAAAAAAATGTCCGAACTAAAATTTTTGAAAAAAAAAAGAAGAAAAAAATTATGTCCAAAAAGAAAGAAAAAAAGATATAAATGAAAAAAAAATAGATAAAAGGTAATTTGCAAATAAACCAAACTTGCACTTCAGATTAAAAATAAGGAAAATAGCTAGATCAGTCAAAAATTAAAAACTGATTTACCTTAATACCATATTAAATTTGAAAGCTTTGTTTTGGATTTCAATTAGTGATAAATTGTGTTAAACGGGTTGTAGTGTAAAATCTGAGAAGACTGATCATCTTTTCTGATTATAAAAGCAATTTGTCTTTACATATTTCCTGAAATCCGGGTTAATAATTGCAATAAAAATACCAATAAAGAAAAAGTATAAATAAATATAAAGAAAGTAGAAAGAAAAGAAAGTAGAAAGAAAAATAAGAGAGAAAAGGAAAAGAAAAAATTTTACAGAAGGCAAATTTTGGACATAAAAAAAAAAAATTTTCAAATAGCAGAATTGAAAATGATCTTGTGTTTTCTAATATTCTTGAGACTAAATATGATAATGGTGCGTAACATTGTCAAAATTATGTTGACAGAATTGTGCAAATCCAAGAAAATTAATTAATTCCTAACTTCAGGTGATTTTGAAAAAAAAAATTTCCAAATATTTTTCTAATAAAGTGACAAAAAATGAAAGGTAAATAAAGTGAAATAAAGACAATGTTGAAATCTTGGACTTCAGAATAACAACCACTGTGTCATTTTTGTTTTCAAACAAGGTAAACAAAACTCAAATCTAATTTCAGATTGAAATTTTTCCAGGAAAAATGTTTTTTGTATTTTGTGTTTTACATTTTAAATTACACATTTCTAACAAATGTTTATAAATTTTTGTCATCATGATTGAAGAGTTAACTTAAATAGTGTTTTTATGAAGAATACTTCTTATAGTGAAAAAGCTGTGTTGTGATTTTTAAACAAAAGATTTTTGAAACTGAAAAAACTGTTAAGTAAAAAAAAAAACTGTTGAAAATGAAAATTTTAAATTTGCTGATGATGCTACAACAGAATTTTAATTGTATTAAAATTTTTACAATGAGAACATATGTAAATGTTTTATAATTTATATTACTATTATATAATGTTAACATTACAAATTTGTTTTTGTTTTTTTTCATTTTAATTGTACTTCTACCATAGGGAAGATTTTGCAAATAGAAAATTATTAAAATTTTTGGTTTGTAACAAAACATTTTTGGCGAGGGGGGATGTAACATAAAAAGCTTCAACTAATCTTTTTATGTTAGTTTCTTTGCTATAAAACTTCATCCTAATTAATTATTCTATTTGAAATACTTTCTCACACTTTTAAAAGCCACATCCTGTTCTTAAATCTATTTTTGGCTCAAGTATGCATTTAATTAAGAGCAGGACATTTTTTCCCTTTGCTCTGTGTGGGAAACATTCGATCTATCTCATAAACCAGTAGCAACTACTAAGATTTCCCTCTTTCCCTAAATTAAGACATTTTACGGATTTTACTTTGCAAGATTTTCCCTAACATATAACCAAGGAGCGCAACTTTTCGTGTGCACTTTTACTCATTCTCATGACTGCTCTTGTCTAATAATTAATAAATAAATTTTGTACCCTCCTTCCCGACCTATGACCTGTTTTAATCCTTCCACTCGGCAACGACGTTATATATATATATATATATATATATATATATATATATATATATATATATATATATATATATATATATATATATATATATATATATATATATATA
This sequence comes from Parasteatoda tepidariorum, assembly GCF_982258835.1. NCBI lineage: Eukaryota > Metazoa > Arthropoda > Arachnida > Araneae > Theridiidae > Parasteatoda > Parasteatoda tepidariorum. The sequence goes on along the minus strand of NC_141765.1, from coordinate 5,321,222 downwards.
TATATATATATATATATATATATATATATATATATATATATATTCCTCCACTGTACAAGCTGGAAAGACTTCCTGAATGTTACTTTCTTTAACTTAAGAAAGATTGCCTTACAGGGATTAGCCTTGTCAAAAAAGTGCGGGATTAGCTCCAGCATTATTTCAATGGTATTGGAGAAATTTCATCAGTGACAGAAGTGCAAGTACGCGCGGAGTGACGCGTCTCCCCACCACCACTTCCCTAAAAAAATACCCGCGTGTCCCCTTACATCTGTTTCCACAGAAATCCATTCTCCCACGCACTAATTTCTCTAAAATTCACATCCTTATTTCTAAAATCACTGATCCGCACAAATAGAGATATTTTCAGCATGTCCCAAAGATATAATCTTTTTTTTTCTTTCTTTCTTACAAGGTCTTCAGAGCAGAGTAAAAGAGATAGGATTTAAGGAAAACGACTTAATGGCTAGATAATTCTAATTTTTTTCTGATTTCATCATTTTTTTTTCAATAAATCTTCACGCAATTTGTCTCTTGTGACAGTCGGTCTTTTTGAAGGGAGGACTATAATAGATATCGGTGTTTAGGAACTGCGATATGGGAGGTCTATCGAACTCTTGAAGGAGATGAATGGGTGAAACAAAACCAGATTACAACTTGGGAATAGCCAACGAACTACCACGACTACAAGCAGCCTCTCTCCTTCTTTCCCCGCCGGAGTCTACCACTACTGCTTCATCGGAAACTACTGAGGAAAAGCCATAGAGCCTTTCAAAACAGTTCTCATCCGTGGCCTCCCTCATGATTTCAGCACAGATTAAATTTCCCTTGAATTAAGGAAATTAGACATAGAAATCATGAAAATTGTGCAGTTTAAGAAGAGGGTGGGCCCCTTCAACTCTTCCTCGTCATCACGCCACAAATAGCCAATCATGAGAGGATCCACTCCACCACGAGTATCAAGCAGATTCCTATAAGCGTCGAAAGATTCCGTGGTGGCCGTTACAGTGCTTCCGATGCCAAGGCTTCGGCCACACACAGCATTCCTGCTCCAATAATCCAAGATGTATGAAATGTGCAGAAGGGCACTACTCATACCAGAGCGGAAAAAGCAGAGACTCTCCAGCCAAATGCTGCAACTGTGAGAAAAATCACACCTCCAACTTCATGGCGTGCGAGGCCCGCCCCAATAGAAAAAGATCACAGACTAGAGCCACTTCACCCGGCTCTTCAGCTCATCGTCTAGTATCCCTAATGAAGAAATTACAAGAGCTCCTAAAAAATGAAGAGTGCTCAGCTTACTACATACTATACTCAAGGAGATCTTTCCGCCTCAATGATGATCATCTAACTCAAACTTCCGCCTTACACCACCAAGGACTCAAATTTAAATCTTTAACATCACAGAACTTTTTAGATCATGTGACTACTCAACATATGACTCAACAGTATAGATGAATCGGTTAGTGGTGCGATTTCACCCTTTCCCAGGATCCCAACAACTTGGGAATTCACGCAAATTTCTCCCACAAAAGCTACAATAGGGTTATGCTGAAGTGGGGGGGGGGCAGTCCGCGGTGTTCAGACCCCATAGATATTCCAGCTAGGCATACAATTTTAGAAAGAGAGTGTCAAATAAAATGTATCAGGGCTTTTTCTTTTCCTCTTTAGTCAGTCTTGAGGAATATTCGTTTCAGTTAACAGCGGGGAATATTGACGATCGCAACGCTCGAATACGCCTTTACTGGGGAGAGACCGGTTTCATGCCTTTGGCCCTTCTCCCTTCCCTCTCCTCCTCTTTTCAGTTGTATAGGAATGTACTACGATATTTTCCCTTCTCTTAATATTTTTTCTCTTTATTTAATAAAAATATTTTTCAAAATTTCTGTGATGCTTTTCTTTAGAACTATGTTTAATGTAGTTTTCAGTTCCATATAGTTTTCCAACTTAAAAGATTTTAATCTCTATGAAAATTAAAAGAGAAACTAACGTACTTCCTTCCTCTATGACTCTCCAGACGCTAATGGGAAAAGCATGCGAAGTGTTGCCATAGGTAGAGAGTTCTGCTCTACGCCACCTGCAGCCCATTTCGATCGCCAATACTAAAAGGAATTTGTTTTAGATAAGCAAGAAATATTTCAACTTTACTTGTATTTTCGATTCTCTAAAATGACAGTTAAAAATTTTTCTAATTTTTGGTCTTACTTTAGGAGAAAAAATAAATAAATGATGATGATGATAATAATTTTAATATTTTAAAAATTATATCGATCGTCTACATGGCAATGATTCAAAAATAAAACATGGACTTAGAATTTAATGAATAATTAATGTTTGAAAAATTTGATGCCAACTTATTAATCAGAAACAAGTTTCAAATGAATACCTCATTACAAATATTTATAAAAAATTCGTAAAGCGTCCTCCTTTATTTTTACATATATGCTCTTTTAACGATGCATTGCTTGGACTGAAAATTGCTTTTAAAAAATTTTTAGTTCATATTTTTTGACTTGTACGGTATTTTTGAAAGAATTGGCGCCCATTTTTTTTATCTTAAATTTCAAATGAGTTCCTCATTGCAAAAAATTATAAAAAAAATCGCATTGTCCCCCTTCACATCAATTATACATATGCTCTTAACACATCATTGTTAGGAGTAAACAAATCCTTTTTAACACTTTTGATAACTTATTTCTTGACATATATATGGGTATTTTTTGAAAAATGGATGCTCACTTTGTAATCTGAAACAAATTTCAAGTAATTTAATCATTGCGAAAAATTGCAAAAAAATCGCAATATATCCTTCAATATGTTAACTATATTAATGCTCTTAATGTAGAATGGTTAGGACTAAACATATGCTTCTTAAAAATTTTGGGTATTTATTTTTTCATATCTATGGGTATTTTTGAAACGTTTGACGCTTACTTCGTAATTTAAAACATATTTAAAATGAAACCCTCATTGCAAAATTTTTTTAAAAAATACTAAATTGTCCTTCATTACGTTAATTATAAATAAATGCTCATAGCGTGAGGAAAAAAAATCCTATTTAAAAGTTTAAGTACCATCATGTGGGGCTACTTTATGCAAATTCGAATTTGGCACTTTTCAAGTGCTGCTATTCAGTATTATGTTTTTTTCAAGTTAAAAAAGTGTGGAATTTGAAGATAGAAGTCTCCTCTATTACTACAAAAAAAATTTCGAATTTTAAAACAATCTCAGAGTGTGTTTTGTTTATCCAATGTCAACAACTTTCCGAGAACGTCGGACGTCGAAAAGTGTGCGTGGAAACTTTAGCTGTGAAATGCAAAGACGTTGATAAAACAATTGTCGTAAGTGCAAAATTTTTTATTCATATATTAATAAACAATTATATCATGTTAGAGTTAAAAAAATTTTGAAAATTAATAACAAATAAACGGAAAATGAAAAAAAATGCCCTGTGGGGCTACTTTGTGCAAAGTTTCATTCGTTTTTTTTTTTCAACAGAAAAATTGTCAGACGTTATAAAAAAAAATACCTGGAACGAGAAACTATCATGATTACACTTTAGAAAATCTGCAACAATGTTTGCAAGCAGTTGCTGGTGGTATGTCGGTTGCAGAAGCTTCTCGCAAGTACAAAATCCACAGAAATACTATCTGTAATAAAATTCACAAGAAACACGTGAAACGTGCTGGTAAACTATTACTTTTCTTCCACAAAGATTTTTCTAATGAATTAATCAAACGATTTAACACATAAAAATATATTTCATAGGACATCAGGTGATTTTGATAGAAACTGTAGAGCAAGTTCTGTCATGTTCATTCAAGCATGTTATGTTCAAATTTATCAATATTATAAATGTTAATGAATATGTAATAATTATTATTTTTGAAATTTCATCCATTTCAATGTTTTGTATATGGTTTCCTTTTGTTTAAACTCAAATGTTTTGAAATAAACATTCTTTTTAAGAAAAAAATTCTTTATAAAAAATGGTTTTTTAACGCTGAAAATTATTTTCAAACTAATATCTTTACATATCTTGATATTTTTGTTATTAAAAATGTCAACAATTAATTTTTTTAACAATTTTATATCAATATTTTACTAAAAACATGATTATTAAACTGAATTCCTATCGCTGCACAAAGTAGCCCCACTTGGGGGCTACTTTGTGCAAGATATGTTTTGACTTATTATTTGTAAATATTACATACAAATGATGCCAATATTGATCAAATTCACTCGTCTGAGTCCAGTTATGAATATATTATCGATAAATTTTACTAAAGTTTGAACTAACATAGTTTTTTTTACATGTCAAAGTTTAAAAACTGCGAAATCCTGCACAAAGTAGCCCCACATGACGGTACTTAAATCCTGAAAAATATTGGTATTTTTTAAGATAAAAAATGACGTTCACTTTTTAATTTGAAATAAGTTTCAAATGAATTCCTCATTGCAAAAAAAATATAAAAACTTCCCTAAGTGCTCTCCATTATGTAAACTATATATAGATATATGCTCTTAACGTAGCATGGTTTGGACTAAACAAATGCTTCTTAAAAATTTTGAGTTCTCTTCAGTGATGAGTCGCGATTCAGTTTGGACAGCGACTCGAAACTTACTCTCATCTGGAAAGAACCCAGATGTCGAAAAGATCCACTATGGTCGAGGTGGTATGATAGTCTAGGCGGCAAGCATCATGATAGCCGGCCTACTGACCTTCCTGTGTTCGATAAAGGTACTCTGTACAAGGACGAGATCCTTGCACCCTATGTGAGACTCTTCCGCGGAACATATGGATCAAATTTTATCTTTATGGACGATACTGCCCGTCCACCTAGGGCTCAGTTGGTGGACGAATACCTCCATTAGAAAGATATTCGACAATAGAAATGGCCAGCGATGTCTCCTGACCTTAATCCCATCAAAAACGTATGGAACGTATATGGACGCTCAATTGCAGCTCGAAGACCCGCTCCAACGATCATCGATGAGCTCAAGGGGCCTTGTTGCAAGAGTGGGTCCGGTTGCCACAGGGGTTGATAAGGACCTAGATAAACAATATGAAATGCAGAAGCGAGAGTTGTTTAGTTGTGTTAGAGTTGTTCATACACCCAACTAGACATGTTTCATTCTGATAGACAAAAATGTTAGTCAGCTGCTGTGCTGAACAAGTGACCAGTTTCCTTTTATAGAGCACAGGTTGTTTACAGGTTATATTCGTCTTGTATCGGATGGTATTTTGGCCGAAGTTTGGTTTTATTTTTTATTGCAAAAACATTTGTCAATTTAAGGCTGTTATTCGAAGGCTCCGTCATAAAGTGAAATACTTTCTTGTGAATAATATGCTATTTTAATAACTGCTGTGAGTTTGCAACTGTTACTTATCACTTTTAGGTCAAGTTTAGCCTAGCTAAAACCAGCGCTGTCTACGCTTATTTTGAAAATGACTTGAAAGGACAATATGGAGAAAAGTCAGTTTTGTGAAAATGAAAAGCGTTTTTTTTTTTTTTCGTCGTATGCCTGTTTAGGCAGTGGGGGTGCAATTGTTCCTGTTTTTCAGTGGCGCCATCTAAGGCCAGGAATTCGACTTCTGCCACGCTATTCACACACAAAGGAGAAAGGACAAAGAACACACAAAGAGTGAAAGAAACATCCACGCCTTGCCCGGGATTCGAACCCAGGACTTTTCTGATGCAAGGACAGTTCCCTGCCCCCTACACAGGCCGGTCGGCCTGAAAAGCGTTTGTAGTCTAATTTATAAAAACTTACTCCAATGCTACATTACCTTGGAACCTAAAAATTTGCAAAAACTGAGAATGAGGCAGTCATTTTGATAATTTTCATCTAGGTGGAAAAATTTCGCCAAATTGGCAATTTTTTAAAAAGTTCAATAATTTTTTAAATATTTAAGTAATTTGTCTGTTCTAAAGCCCAGATAGTTCTTCGCGGCAAGATTATATAATTTAAAATCATCGCATTGCTTCAAGTGCAAAGCACTTCAACTATGGCTTTTCTATTTTCCTAGCGACAGAGCTTTGAAAAACAGCGTTAATTGTTTTCACCAATGTACTAATGTCAGTTATTCAGAGTCCTTCTGCCGAAGCAGCAAGAGCAAGCGTGGAGCTGCGAAGCGAAGAGTTCAAGTAGACGCAGGGATGAGAGTAAAGAAGAGGAAATCCAAGAATGAATATATATATATATATATATATATATATATATAGGACTGGACGGAATAGTTTGGATGTATGACCTTTTATACTGGATTAGTTAAATATTTTTTAAGTTACTTCTTAACAATTTGTAGCCTCTTAAAATTAATTTAATTGTCCAGTATAATAAACAGTTTAATATTTAATTAATTAATTTATTATTATTTTTGTATAAATGGAATGGGCTCTGGTTCATAAAGAACCACCCCAAATGAATGTAGGTGATAAGTGTAGTTTTTGAAATTATGTAAGGGTGTATGAATGAAGGATAAAGTCTATAAACGGCTTTCTATCTATATGTGCAGGCTCTGACTTTTAAATAAGTTATCTTATGAATGATTTTTTCCTCTTTAGTCAGTTAATTAAATTAATCCGTTAAGCAATTTTTTACTGTAATAAATTTAATAACATTTTCTCCATTTTTGGGTTTTAATAAATTAAGTTCAGAATAATACATTTTTATTAATATTTCTCATAGATGGCAGCACTAATATTTTACTTACTTAAAAAAATTTCTTCGATCAAATACAATATATTTTTTAATTTTATTTGATTCAAGCTATAAGCACAACTTCAAATATTTTACCTCTTCGCGAATTTTGTTAACTGTTTAATTATTTTACTTTTATACCTAAACCCCATTTTGCTACACGCCGGTAAGTTTGATTACTTTTTTCTTTGATTTCATGCTCTTTTTTAACAAAATGTTTTTTGTGATATCGACACATATAAAGAATAATTTTTATCTTAGGATAATTATTCTTTATTCAGAAATATCGCATTAATTTATTCCAATAGATGTGTGTTGATAACCACTATTGGCTTTCCCATTTTTAGTTTTTCTTTATATCAATTTTTATTTTATTATTTGTGTTTTTAGCAATATTACCTACAAAAAACTTAACACCAACAGTGATATTATTATTAATAAAATTAATGCTATCTATAAAAGACTTAAAATTAAACCAAATAATATTAACAATTTTCCTTTTCTTTTTGCCAATCCAAAATTCCATAAGACTCCAACCAAATTCAGATTTATTGCAAGTGGCGTTAATAGTAACATGAAAAAGATCGGTATTTACTTTGAGAACATTCTTAAAAAAGTTTATAACAAAATTAATAAACTTACTAAAAATAATAACTATTTAAATTGGAATATTAAAAATAGCATTCAGGTTTTAAATACACTAAAAACTTTAAAAAATGTAGATTCAATTCACTGTTTTGATTTCGAAAACCTCTATACTTCCCTTCCAACTAATAAAATTCATGATGACCTTCTTCAAATTCATAGCATGTTTAATCTCAGTGATATTATTAATGAAGATAACTGGAACTTTCTAGTACATATTAACCTTAACAACAATTATATTCTTTTCAATGACCACCTTTTTCAACAAATTAATGGTATTCCCATGGGAAATAATTTTAGTACTAACATCTGCAATATTTTTCTTTTTCTACAAGAATATAGATTTGTAAAATCACATGTTAATCTTCCAATTGATTCTCTCTTTCTCAGATTCATTGATGATCTATTAGTTATTAATTTTAATGATTTCGATATTCTAGCAAAACATATTTATTCAAATGAATTAATTCTTAATAAAACAAATAATAGTAATTCTTCAGCAAATTTTTTAGATTTGACTCTTAATATTAATGCAGATAAAAATATTACATTTAAACTTTTTGACAAAAGAAATGATTTTAAATTTCCAGTTAAAAAATGCATAAATTTTAACTCTAACTTAGCCAATAAGGTTTTTTCTAATATTATTGCCAATCAAATTCATAGATTTTACAGGAATAATTCTAACTATAACGAGTTTTTATTAGATACTGATATATATAAAAACGATTTAATTAATAGCCATTTTCCTAGTTCATTTCTTAAATTCTATTTTAAAAATATCTTAAAAAACTTGGTACATTAATTTTTAATTTTTATTTAATTTTCCTGTTTTAAGAATAAGCTCTGATTTTTTCAAGGTAGGAACTAACTATGATAAACTATTCCTAAAGCCACTGGACGGAATAGTTTGGATGTATGACCTTTTATACTGGATTAGTTAAATGTTTTTTAGTTACTTTTTAATATTTGTAGCCTCTTAAAATTAATTTAATTTTAATTGTCCAGTATAATAAACAGTTTATTTATTTATTTATTATTTTTGTATAAGTGGAATGGGCTCTGGTTCGTAAAGAACCACCCCAAATGAATGCAGGTGATACGTGTATTCTTTAAAATTATGTAAGGTTGTATGAAAGAAGAATAAAACCTATAAACGGTTTTCTATTCCTGTATGCAGGCTCTGATTTTTAAATAAGTCACCCTATGAAAGATGGATATGTGTATTCTGTAAAATTATGTAAGGATTTATGAATGAAGGATAAGTCTATAAACGGCTTTCTATCCTGACAGACTGACTTTTAAATTAATTTCCCTATAAATGATTTTCTTTTTTTTTTTTTTTTTTTCTTAGTCTGCTAATTTAATCAATCCGTTAAACATTTTTATTATTATTTCAATTTTATTACATTTTTACTAATTGTTTCTCATACATGGCAGCACTAATATTTTACCTAAAATTTTTTTCTTCTTCGATCAAGTATATTTTTTAATTTTATTTTATTCGATTCAAGCTATAAGCACAACTTCCAATATTTTACATCTTCGCGATTTTAGTTAACTGTTTTATTATTGTACTTTTAAACCTAAACCGCGTTTTAATTCACGCCGGTAAGTTTGATTTCTTTTTACATTTTTCTTTGATTTCATGATTTTTTACAACATAAGGTTTTTTGCGATATCGACACATATAAAGAATAATTTTTATCTTAGGATAATTATTCTTTATTCAGAAATATCGCATTTATAGCAATAGATGTGTCTTGATAACGACTATTTGCTTTTACCATTCTTGTTTCTGTTCCATTTAATTTTTTATTTTATTCTTGTTTTTCATGTTAATTTGTGTTTATATATATATAAATAGTGTGCGGGTGGGGAACCCACTTGGATCAGCCTGCGTAGGGACCGAGGGTGTGCGGTATTGGTCCTCGTTAAACTGTGCTACCGTAAAATGCTCGACTTCGCGTGCAGGTCGTTGGGCTACCGAAGCGGGGGTGCCATCCCCTCTGCAGAGGATCAAAATTGTGATGGCATGTCTTCGGATCATCCTCAGGGATGTTTCCCAGACCGTCGCCAATAGCCCATTGTGCATCTCTAGTGAGACGTAAATCAACAAGAACAACAACAATATATAAATAGTGCGATTTTTAAACTTGTAAACCACGTAATTATAAATCCCGATGATTAATTTTAAAATTGTATGAATATATGATGTTGTTGTTGTTGTTTATTTACGTCGCACTAGAGCTGCACAATGGACTATTGGCGACGGTCTGGGAAACATCCCGGAGGATGATCCGAAGACATGCCATCGCAATTTTGATCCTCTGCGGAGGGGATGACACCGCCGCTTCGGTAGGCCGACGACCTGCGCGCGAAGTCGAGCACTTTACGGTAGCACAGTTTAACGAGGACCAATACCGCACACCCTCGGCCCCTATGCAGACTGATCCAAGTGGTCACCCACCCGCACACTGACCGAAGCCAGTGATGCTTGACTTCGGTGATCTGCTGGGAACCGTGTCTTAACGATCAGTCCACTGCGGGACATGAATATATGAATGTGAATCACATGCATGATTTTAAATTGAGAGAATGTGATTCCCGATATGAAGCTTTTAAATCACGTGAATATGAAACTCGATATTGAATTTAAAATTTGCGAAAATACAAATCATGATGCGTAATTTTTCGATCACGTAAATATGAATCACGATGCATAATTTTTAAATCGAGCGAATACGAATCCCAATGTCTAATTTTTAAAGCAGGTATAAATACGAAAATCGATGTTTGATACTACAACCGCAAAAACGAATCACGACATTGGATTTTAAGCTCGCATAAATACGAATCGCTACACAGGGTTTTAAAAGCGCGTAGATACAAATCGCGATATTGGGTTTTTAAATCTCGTAAATAAGAATATTAATGTACGATATTTAAATCGCCTGAATAAGAGTAGCAACGTTCAACTTTTAAATCAGGTAAACACGAAAATCGATGTTTGATAATAAAACCGCGATTTTAAAAATGTGTAAATACAAAACGCGATATTGGATTTTTAAATCTCGTAAATAAGAATCATAATGTACGATATTTAAATAGCGTAAATAAGAATCGCAATGCGCAACTTTTAAATCGGGTAAGTATGAAAATCGATGATTGATATTAAAATCGAGTGAATAAGAATCGAGATATTTGCAGAGTCTGGACTTGGGATTTCTAAAAGGCTTGTTTGTATTGTTTTTGTTAAGACATAATAAATAAAAATTTACCAGATTAATTGAATGAGCAAATAAATATTTTCACTGCAAATCCACCTCTATTTTTTTTTTTTTTCTTTTTCAGTTTGCTTTCACGTTTCACGCCAGAAAACCGGAAACAGTGACGTCCGAATTACGAAAATACTAGCTATCCGGCTTACGGATAAAAATACGGAAAATCTTATTTTTTGTGCTTAAAATCGGAGAAAATAGCTAAAATAAGTAAAAATGCGGAAGGGTTAGCAGCTAGGGCGTAGTTTGAATTTTCTGTTCATCTTTGAAAATCGTAAATAAATATTCGCGATCGCAACACTCGAACACGCCATCTGGGGAGAGACCGGTTTCATGCCTTTAGCCCTTCTCCCTTCCCTCTCCTCCTTTTATCAATTGTATAGGAATGTACTACGATATTTTCCCTTTTCTTAATATTTTTCCTTTTCATGTAATAAAAATATTTCTTAAAATTTCCATGATACTTTTCTTTAGAACTATGTTTAATTTAGTTTTAAGTTCCATATAGTTTTCCAACTTAAAAGATTTTAATCTATATGAAAATCAAGAGAGAAACAAACGTACTTCCTTCCTCTATGACTTTCCACACGCTAATGGGGAAAGCATGTGAAGTGTTGCCATAGGAAAATAGTTCTGCTCTACGCCACCTGCAGCCCATTTCGATCGCCAATAATTATTTTATTTCAACGACTGAATTTTTTTTTAAAAAAAAGCGGGACATTCATTAAAAAAACCGAAACTTTTAGAGAATCGGAGTTTTTGATAAAAAGGCTGAAATTCGAGAGACAAAAGCGTAAAAATCTCATCCTTATCAACCAGTTTTATCCCAAGGAAATGATTTTTAGAGAAACTTCAGAAGGAGGAATGAGGACTTCAATACTTTTGATCCGCAGAAAATTAAATATAAATAAAATATTTTAACTTGTGCAAAAAACAATTTTCCGAGGAAATGGAAAAATCTGAAAAAAAGAGGAAATCCGAGGAAGAATCACATTCCTGTTGACGAAATGTGGAACCGTGAAGCGGCGAGTTCAAGAAGGCATACCAGCTGATCGTCGCAGGTATCTAGATACTCATAAATTTGCTAATTTTAAAATTATGCATATGAATTTATAATAATTTTATCGCAATCAGCATAAGAGTGACATGTTTTGACAACCTGATTAGATTTCACAAAAAATATTATATAAAAAAAAAGCTTTAAAATTTATACTAGGTGTGAAAAATCATCATACTTGCCAGTTTTTAATCTTTTGGGGGATTTTCCAAAGTGGTTGTAAAATTAAAATTGAATTACAGTTACATACAGAAATATATATTTTTCCAGTTTATAAGACCTTAAATGCGCCATCATACCTTTACATCGCTCAATTCCCATAAAAAGTGGACATGAGGAGGAAAATTTAAATATGTTTGAAATTATGTTGTTGTTGTTGTTAATTTACGTCGCACTAGAGCTGCACAATGGGCTATTGGCGACGGTCTGGGAAACATCCCAGAGGATGATCCGAAGACATGCCATCACAATTTTGATCCTCTGCGGAGGGGATGGCACCCTCGCTTCGGTAGCCCGACGACCTGCGCGCGAAGTCGAGCACTTTACGGTAGCACAGTTTAACGAGGACCAATACCGCACACCCTCGGTCCCTACGCACACTGATCCAAGTGGTCACCCACCTGCACACTGACCGTAGCCAGTGATGCTTGACTTCGGTAATCTGCTGGGATTGAAATTATGGAAATTTTGATATGTTTGAAATTTGAATTCTAATTGTAAAAGTAAAACTTCATATTTTTATGAAAAATAATGAAATTTTTCTCATTAACTTGCTTATTTTAAATTATAAAGACATACTATATCTGTGTTAAAAAACTGCGCCAAAAATCTTTATGTTTCAGATCTCGTATAGCTGATCAAGATCAAGTAATTCTGCAAATCTCTAAATTTGTATACTTAATCTGACAGCTAGTATTGAGAGTTTTTTCCTGCAAAGAGAGTAAGCATATTTAATTTTTTTTTCTTAATTATTGTTACATTGGCTACAGAAATTTACATTTATACCTCTACAGAAAAATTCATTTGAATTTAAGTTTTGATACTTAGTATTCAAAAATAGTTTATCAAGATACTTTGAATTACAGAAACAAAATAAAATTTTATGTTTTAATAATTTAATTAAAATATTTACTTGTTCCTGTCACAAAACATGACATGTTTTTTTTTTCTTTTTTTTTTTTTTTTCTTTTTTTTTAATAACGGCAGGCACTGAACTTTCGTTCTTCGCCTTAGAAGATGCCGGAAGTGTTGCTCATTTAGCGTTACCCAGTGGGCACCTGTGAACCAAAGTCACGGAGGCGAGCAACATTACCCACACTGCCACAAATACCCGTTCATAGGGTGGGACACAGTCATACATTCACACATCAGAAAACAACAGAGAGAGAGACACATGCCCAGAGCGGGATTCGAACCCGCAGCCATTGGCTTCGTAGTCAGGCACGCTAACCACTCGGCTACCTGGCCGGCACATGACATGTTATGGCCCACAAAATTTTATTTTAAAATAAGCACAAATGCAATTTAAACAAACTATTAAGCAAAATTATGAAAAAATGTGCTGGAAATATATAAATGACAACAATAACGATTGATTGAATTAGTTGCGATTGACCCTTTGATTTATTTTGAGAACCTCAGCTGATAAATTAATATTAGCCTCATTTGAACATGTGGCATTGTGTACAATTGTTTATTTAATTCAGTTCAGATTGTAAGTTGTTGCTTCCTCAAAAAAAAAAATTTGAAAATTATATATGATAAACAAATTAAATTAAAAAGTGAGAATTCTGGTGAAATTCAAAAAAAAAAAAAAAAAATTTTTTAATTTTTTTAAATAAATATAATATTAGGAGCAGATGTCCCGTCTATTTTTACTTAAATTAAATAAAAAGAAGGAATAAGAAAAAAATAATCAGAGAAACAGTTATTTAAATGTTTATAAAGTTAGCATAAAATATAGATACAGAGTTTGAAATTTCAAAACAATTTAGCATTTAATTTTTTCTAAGATATACTTTTTAAATCATTTAAATAAAAATATTTACAATTTGTTAAATATGTATTTTTTTTGACATTTAGTGCTATATTCAATTTTTTCATGAATTTCTTTTTCAGAAGAAAGGATAACACAAAAGGAAAAAGATTAAAGAAAACCCCTTAAATATGCAGATCTACAAAAGGGAGGGGGGGAAGTAAACGTAAGGAGAAAATCTTTTAAAAAAAAAAAACAGCTAAGAAAGAAAAACAATTACAGTGACAAAGGAAGAATGTGAGGCAAGAAAAATTAATATTATTACTTTTTAATAAAATATTATTACTGTATCATTCATTAATATATTTATTAAAAAAAATCTGCTTTGTAAAAATTTGTTGAGTCATTATTGCATTGGTTATACTAGTCACACCAGCAACAGGATGTTACAACCACAAAGAAACTTTGAATATTTCCAATACAAGCAAGAATTAAGATAATTTAATTTTTCATTGGATACTTACTTTATCATTATTGCATAAAAAACACAGTTCACACAGTTGTTATAATTCACAGAATTTTGAACTTTAGTAGTGAAAGATAAAAAATACATGCCCTTTTCATATCGTACCGCAACAAATGGGGTTTTTTTTTAAAAATAAATTAAACACAAGGCAACTTGCAGATTTGTACTAATGTATATGAAGGTGGTCAACAGCGAAATCCATATAAATTTAAACTAATGCTTTAAAATAAGGTTTAACTAATGACCAATTTATCTTGTGTAAATGTTACACCCAAAACTTTGGATTAGGCTATATACAGTGAAACCTGCAGGAAAGACCACCTCTATTTAAAACCAATTTTGGGAGGCACATAATTCCCATAGATTTTGTGTTGAAGAAAACCTTTAGGAGAGAGCAATAAAACCTCTCCCAGAGATCCAAAAAATATCTGCACCAAATACAGAAAAGGTCAAATAAGGAAACACGAAAAAATATAAAAACAAAAAATTTAACAAAACAATTAAGTAGATTAAAATGTATTCAAAACATTTGCGCGAGGATCTTATCTTTTGACGATACAACATCATGTTGAAGTCTGAGTGCACAAAAGATGATGCTATCAATGATTTACTTTTAGAGTCGAAAGTTAAATTAGAAAAAAAAATTATTTTAGAAAAAACAAGCATCTCAAATAAACTAATGTCTTCTCTACTTTTAAAGCTATCTAATTTTTATGATATAAAATAAAATGCTAACTTAAACAAAAAACATAATCGTTTATTTATTTAAAATAGCTTTATCATTCATAATTGGTAAATTTGTTTTTACACATAATTATATCAGTTGAGATAATTTTTATAGAAGCTAAATTTTATTCATAGATCCATCCTAACACCAACAGAAGTGCATTTCCGTACCATGAAAACGACACAGACTTAAATTAAAATTGTTAGAAAAAACAATGTACCTTCGATAACAATTTTTAAATCAATGGAGGTTATCTCTAAAACTGACCAACCTCCATCAACCACCATTTTACTGTGGAATGGAGAGTGGTCACTCTCGAGATGTTTCATTGTATATATGATTAATTTATTTAAGTGCACTGAAAATCCAAAATCATTTTAAATTAAATTTATAACAGAAGAAATAAATAGAAGGCATAATTTTACACAAAATACTTAAAAGTTGGTAGCTTCAGATTATATATTGTTCTTTTAAAGCAAAGTAAGAAAAAAAATTACACTTGCTAAATAGCTTTACTTTTTCATACAAAACCTTTTATTTGTGCAAAAATTATAACAAATTTACAGAACATTCCAAAAGGATCAAATAAAATGATCCAACAAAAATTCAGATGATGAAACACAAAATGAACCTGGAAAAAAAAATTTAAATAAGTCATGTTTCATTGTAAACACGTATCCCCCCCCCCACACACACACACATAAAGATTTTTTATTGACACACATAGGGTGACACCCTTTTATCGAGAAGGTCAGTATAATTTTAAAGATGTAGTTACTTTATTTGTTTAGA
Source organism: Parasteatoda tepidariorum (assembly GCF_982258835.1). Classification (NCBI taxonomy): domain Eukaryota; kingdom Metazoa; phylum Arthropoda; class Arachnida; order Araneae; family Theridiidae; genus Parasteatoda; species Parasteatoda tepidariorum. Next base: position 5,305,517 of record NC_141765.1, on the reverse strand, counting down.
ATAACTGATGATAGCAATTGCTTGATTTTGTAAATAATACTACAAAATATTATTTCCAGTATTATTTATATTAGCAATATATTAAAATAATATTGCAAAATATTTAAAACATATAATACAAAGTCTAAACAAATATTGAAATAACATATTTATTATTTTTAATATTGCCTTTAATGTTATTGTTCAGTTTCTATTTTTCTTTTATCACAAAACTAATTTTGTTATACAATTAGTAAACTGCTTGAATATCAACAGAAAGAATGTAATAAAACAAGATAAGTGTATAAATATTTGATACATTAAGTTTATTGAATTTTAAAATAGGTTATAATAACGTTGTCAACATATTAGTTTTACTAACCAAATTGTTTAAAGAAATAGAACACAAAAACGCTCTGAAATATTTTAACAACAAAAGCATGACTTATTATATTAACTTTTAAATATATAAAATATAATATATAAAGGTATAACTTACTATATTGACTTTTGTATCCTTTACATGAAGTGGTGTGGAAATAACTTATCATGTTTACAAAACAAAGAATCAGCACATTAAAAATAAACTTAGCTTCTAATGGAAAAAAATTTCTCAAAAATCATAGAAAGTTGGCATGTTAACTATGACTGAATGTATTGCATAGAAGTTTTTTTTTTTAATAGCGGGCACTTGGAACTATTGTCCATTGGCCTCAGAAAGTGCCAGAACTGCTACCCTCTTCTCGTTACCCAGTGGGCACCTGTGGCGAAACCACGGCGGTGGAGCATATTCCATATAAGTTAAAGCAAATACTCAAACAAAACATATTTGGCATAGTTATTGCTATAAAATATATTTATCTTATTATGAGTATCTTTCAATTCAACGTGTATTATTTTAACAACTGGATGGCACTAATTAATTATGTAATGTAGTATAACTTTAATAAGTTTCACTTTACTACTCATACACCCTCCATCTTGTTAAGAGCACTAGCTCAACAACTAATAATTACTAATTGTGTTTATTTAAGAATAAACTCACTTTTTAGAAGGCATTTCATTGAATTATTAATGCCTCAACTTATTGAGTAAGCCACTATTTATTTGTGTTGTATTAAAGAAAGTGAAGACAGCAGTAATGAGCACACACAAAAAAGTAAGCATATCATTATTTCTGCTACCTTTTATTCACTTAAGTTTGCATTGATTCACGCTTATTTCCTGAAAAAAATAGTTGTAAAAATAATAGAAATGCTACTTTAATTTAATGCATGAAACTTGAGAATACTCAAACATTCTACTTATCAGACTTTCTGCATTTGTGGAAAAAACAGCTGGAGATTATTAGAACAGAATTTGAAAGGAAAGGAGCACCACTGAACAACATTCAACATTTAAGAGATTTTGGAACAGACAAAATATTTTAAAATTGATACACACTACCTGCATATTGACTTCAAAAACGCTTATGATAGTATTAATAGAAAGGCTCTTATCACAGCCATGAGAAAGTTTAAAACTCCTAACTATTTAATATGATTGCTAAGCCTGACATAAAATGAAGCTAAAATTAAGGTCAAAATACAGAATAATCTATCACATCCTATGGTAAAAAAAAAGTGTTCAACAGCGTGATGAACACCTTTCCTTCTGTGCCTTCCTCCAGAATTAGGAAAAGCGGTAAGATTCCAACAAGGATCTGATAATAATTCAGAATAAGACCAAATACATGCCTTGCACAAAATCTAATTAAAACATTACCCACTTTAAAATTGAAGAGTAAAATTTTGAGGCTGCTGACAGCTTCACTTATTTAGGATCTGAAACCAAAAAAAAAAAATTTATACTACAACTGAAATCACAAAAGAGAAACTATTAGAGCCAACAGATATTTTAATGGAATATAAATATATCCGAAATCGAATGTAATCAAAAGAAAACAAAGGTTTTAATACAAAAGTCTCATAAAATCTATTTTAACTTATGCTTGTGATGCTTGGTCCATGTCCGATTCTGATGAAAACATGATTGGTATCGTCAAAAAGAGCTATTTTTGACGGAATTTTAAAAAAATAGCATGTGGCTAAGAAGAATAAATTTAGAACTTTATCACTCATTTACTGAACTTGATATCATTAATTTCCCCAAACAATTAATAAAATAGGCACGCTACGTTGCTAGAATGGATGAAGACTGCATCCAAAAAAAAAAATTTTTGAGAAAGCCAAATGTCATTCTGGGCTCTTGGCCATTGAGGAAAAAATGCATGAAATGTATGGTCATTTTTATCAAAATATTAAGAAAAAAAAAACATACAGAAGTTATTGTAAAAGAAAATGAGAAAAAAATAAGAATTCATTTTATAAGTATTTGAGAAAAGTCTTGTATAAAATTTTGCAGGTTGAATATTAAAGTTATTAGAAGATGATATAACTAATTTAACAAACCACCAAAATATAACATTTATAGAGGAAGCAACTCAATTTATAAATGTTTGTGATAAAGCAGAACCAAAGCTATGTCTTACTTCAAATAATAACTCTCCAACATTTAAAAAAAAAACTGATAGTATAAACTCCTTTTTAAATATAATTTAAACATAATAAGAATTACTTTTTTTTAAAAAAAATTAGCACACAAAGAAGTATTACAAGATAGAATATTTTAAATGGTAACTTTTATCAAAGCCATAAAATCAGTACATGGAAATAACTTATTTCATAAATAACACAAACTTTTCCTAAAGTTAAACAGAGTTTAATGTTCAGAATTATTCAAAAAAATTAACTTAGAATTTATCAGATTATATTAAAATAGTACAGTGTGCCAAAAAAATGACCCCCAAATAACTTTTGATCTAATCTTCAAGCAGAGTTTTTCCTATGAATAAAAGAGGGCATGGTGCTACTTCACAGAAAAAGGCACTTGGAGTTTTTAAAGGGCACTCACCTACCACTGTTTGCAATAACTGAATTTGATGCTCAATTTTTAAATTACCTTTTTATACTATTTTATGTATATATTTCACAAAATAATTCTCACTCATTTTCAAAATAACAAAAAAATTTAAGAAAACAGCCTTTTCCTGAAAAAATAAAATAAAAAGGCAGTGCTTTGAAGGGATGACGGCTTGTTTTCACAAAGAAGTCAAGCAGGGTGCATATTTTATATGGATCAAAGGGCAGACAGGGTGCCTGTCTAAAAATGCTTAGGGAGAACACTACTTCACATTCTAGGACTCAATCTTAATGATTCGAGGGGGTGACCTCAAATATGCTAATTCATTACTGCGGACAATATTTTAAGTTATGAAAAATCTAAAATCATTGAAAAAAATATGTTTATTCAGAGAAAGTACATTTTTGTGTTTGATTTGGTAACTTAAAATATTTTCTACACTAAGTAATTAGCATATTTGAGGTCACCCCCCTTGAACAATTAAGATTGAGTCCTAGAACGTGAAGATCCAATCATTAGATCAAAAGTTATTTAGGATGGTCCTTTTATTTCTTAAGCAATGCACATAATTATGGAAGGTAAATGGCAAAATTATAGTTGAAGGGGATCAAGAACAGGGAATTGAGTGGGGTCACTCCATATATTTCAGTACTTGGTGTTTATATATTTTAGTACTTTTGATGCAATTCAGTTTCTACACAATTTGATGAATGTTTGGGTGCTGAAAAATAAATCCTTGACTCACAATCCTCTGTCCACATGAGAAAGCATAACACTGCAATATTCTACGATAATATTAATTCCTTTTTGTCAGGATTCTGATTCCTCTCCCATGCATTTGATTGACCCCTGACCTGAAGGTCAGAGGGTGACGGACACAAGAAGTGTTGTTCCCCAGAGTGGGGGTGGAGTAAGAAGTGAAGGACATTTTTTGTGAAAAAAAGGATTATTAAATATGAATGGAATGTGGAGAGAAGAGAGATTGGGCGAGAGAGAGAGAGTAGAGAGGCAGTAGGGAGCAATGGAGCTTGGGAGTTATGTAATGTAGTTTATGTACCTGTTGATATTTAATTGTAAATATGTAGATAATCAAGAATGCTAAATTAAAATATTATATATAAAAAATTCTTGTTATACTTGCAAGTGAATAATTGAGCGAACCAAGGTAAAACATTTCACAAAAGAGAGATGTCACAAGTTTATTCTTATCTCCAACTTTGTCACCAGCAAAACATCTTCAAACCATGACTGAATCTCCCCCATGCTTCACAGTTAGGAGCATACATTAATTTGTCATACGCCCAGCAACGAAACGACAAACATACTGCCTTTATTTGTTTCCAAAAAATTCAAATTTTGACTTGTCAGTAAACAAAACTTCAAACTACTGTTCTAAAGACCAGTTAACATGTTTTTTGGTTCATTGCAGTCTTAACTATGTTTTGTTATCTCTAGAGAGGTTTTCTAGCAGCTACACAACTTTTTAAACCATAGTCACAAAGTTGACGTTATACAGAAGTAACTAACAGTTTTCTGCCTAGTACCATTGAATTACTTGCAGATTACTAGAGCTGTCCAAATCTGCTGCCGCTTACTTTAACTGCAGCTGAACTTATCCTCACATTTGAATATTATTCCAAGTCTCCTTAAGCCTTAGAGGCTGTTAATTTGGTCAGTTTCTTTCTTCATATTCAATGCTCTGAGAACAGAGGTCATAAAAACAAAAATTTTAGAGACAATCTGTCGGCTTGCCTTCTTCATGAAGTGCAGCAATAACTCCATGTGTTTTAACACTTATTTCTGATTTTTGACCCATATTTATATAATAGATTGAGCAAAAAAATTATAACATTTGTTTTTAATATATACCGGTTATTCTTGCAAAAGCATGCTATAATGACATAATTTAAATATGTCGTGTACATGAACTTACCAAATTAACCTTAGAAAAGAAGACAAAAATAAATTAATTGTTTATTAACTACAAATCAATGAAATTTTATAAATAAATTAAATTTTTATAGAATAGGTATTTGCAGGCATTTTCATTCATTTTGTGATCAACTTCAAAATAAGCACATGAAAAAATAATGAACAGTTTTTTTATGTGGAAAGTGTTTTGCAAAGTTTGTTGATGTTTATGTTTGATATATTATTATACGTTTAAGTCAGAATTATTTAACTATTTTTGAAAGTTTTGAAATAAATACGAGTCTGTACTTATGATCGGTATTGTAAATGCAATATAAAAAATATTAAATATACTGATAAACCCATTCCTAATAACCACACAACTCTTTAAAGTAGTAATTTTACTTATTTATAGCCAATGTCAGACCTGCCAACTTCCCCGGTTTTTAGCCAGAGATTTTTTCCAAGTATTTAAAGTGAAAGCAGAAATTCTGTTTTAAGATTTGATTTAAAAAGTTTCTGATCACCACAATAAATAGTTGAAAGGTATATATATATAATGTTGGAAAAGCAAACAGTATGTCGTTAGGTGATGGTGAAATTTTAAGAACCATTGGTGAAATTTCACAACCACTTTAAATAACATACAGAGCTAAAACTTCCAGGTTGGCAGCTCTGCAATGTGCTTGAAGAAAGGCTCTATGTTAGAAAACTTACTACCCTACCTTGACAATTACACACCAAAAATTATCTTCGCTTCTTCTTTTCTTGCCGACTACGGCGACCTACATGATGACTATGATGTCGGTGAGATGGTTGGTGAATAGGGCCATCTGGTAAAATATCTTCATCACTAGAGTCCCCACAATCCTATGAAACAAAATAAACTTCATATCTCAAATGAAAATAAATATTAATCTTAAATAGTCCCAATATTTCCCACAGCAAAAAGAAAACAATTTTACTAGAGTGTTGTTACTTCAATAAAAAAAAATCTGATGAATGACATACTTAATATTCTTTCCTAAAGAGAGATTTGATTTATTTATTACGTAACACAAAGACAGGTATGAAGCCATATTGAACAGAAACAAATATATTATGCAGCGAAGTTACCGGAAACACTATCTGACCAAAAGTATCCAGAGAATCGATTGTTATGGTGGTGGAAGCATAATGGTGTGGGCGTGCTTCTCATGGTTTGGCTATTAGTTCCTGCTGTTGGAAACATGAACTTTGAGGTGCATGTGAACATTCTGGACAATGCTGCAGTCCCAACTCTATGGAAATATTTCAGGATAAGTCCATTTCTCTTCCAGCAGGATAACTGCTCCCTTCACACATCGGGGCTTGGTCAATTCCTATGGCCACCAAACAAAAACTGGAGAAAAATCCTCCAAGACTTGCGCAGACTGTCATCGATGCAAAAGGGGGACAAATATCATATTAATATGAGCCTCAGGACACTCTAAGTCCATACCACTGGGTGTCCAGATATTTTTGGCCAGATAGAGTACCAATAAAATACATAAACGAATAATAAATTTAGGTCAATTAAAGGACGTACATGAAAAAAAAAATTGATATAACGTTCTCTAATTCCTACTTGTAAAGAAAATTAAAAAAAAAAAATTTTAAATTATACCCAAGACAGTTTATGAGAATTCTGTCTCTGGGTGAAGCCTGTTCATTACTGTAAATATCTGTAATTCCATAGAGATACGCCGCTTCCTTCAAGCTTTAAATTTCCTTTGTCATCGTTGCCAATTACTAAGGGTAACTTATCATCAAAAGCTGACTGTCCATCTTCTAAAAACGAAGTGGATGAAAAGTTATCCTACTTTTTAACTCCTCGAAGAGTACTTGAGTTTATCTTGTAACTTCTTCCTGTCATTTTGAGCCATAAAACTGTAGTATATCCAGGGCCGTTTTATCCATTAGGCACTGTAGGCAACTGCCTAGGGGCCCCGCCACGTTCAGGGGCCCTGTGCTACAGAGGAAAAAATTGACAATGTTTCTTAAACAGTAAAAATTTAATTCGAAATTTCAATGACGATTGTCTTGCTCGGTACATTACATCGACGCTATTTTAGTACATTTCTGAACACATTCCAAATTAGATATTAATATTATGGTAGTTAGTTCACATATAACGCAGTAATATAATCGCAAGCAATTTTATCGCGGTAATTTTAACGCCGACTAATCAGATGACTATACAGCAAGAGCAGCTTTTTTAACACAACACGCTTGAAAAACGCGCAAAATTCTACGTTGTGAATGCACACTTACTGTTCTGGTACCTACCATAGGTGTGTATATTCTATGGCCAAGCTACCAAAGAGTATGTAAAAATAAGGTTTGCAGTACTGGTTCTTTCGTCGCATGACTGGGGAATTCCCCGATCCGCTAAATACATACGTTGTATTGTGTCATAGACAACATTTTTGATATAATCGTTGAATTTTCACTTCGTGCAATTTGTTTGCGAGTTTTACGGCTGTGAATGAAAAGAGAGTTTTACAGTTTGTGTTTCAAAACTTACGAATTTAGAGCTAAGTATTGGATATTTATTTATAAAGACTGCAGAAGTGCTTCGGGCTTCGAGAAAATCGGTGAAACGACGAGTAAAAATCCGTGTAGTGTAAACTGAAGTTAAAATTACTATACGTAAGTTTATTATTTTTTACATATTCTATTACCTAATAATTTTAAAAAAACTATACAATAAGCTTAAATTAAGCTTATTGTATGATTTTTTTTAAATGCATATATTAATTACTTATATTCTTTTCGTTTGATTCAATATTTTCATTGAATAATGTGATAATATACCTATGTAGTAAAAAACAGCGTAATTATGAATAAAGTGTTGTGTTAACGAAAAAATATATTAGGAAGTTAGAAGACGGTAGGGGGGGGGCCAAGACGAGCATTGCCTAGGGGCCGCGACATGCATAAGCCGGCTCTGAGTATATCCTTTTTTCGGGCATAATTCATGCTGTTTTGCTTTAACATTAAATAAAAATTTTAAATATTAAATAAAAATTTTAAATAAATTTAATTAGATGGTGGAAATTAAGCATAATATAGTATTCATTGTTCCAGAATAAAACTACAAGTTAAAATTATTAATTGAAGTGTCATTTCATAAAAGTACTTTCAGACAATCTTTTCAGGCTACATTTGTTTATTCCTCATTCATAACGCACAACTAGCAAATCAGCAATACAATAATAATGCGTAGAACTGAATTAGCTACACAAAAATGCTGCACTACTATTGTATCAAGCCCATGGAAATTGAAAAATGTGCTATTCATTTAAAAACATTCCTTTTTATTAATCCAAAATAAATAATATAAAATAATTGCTTAAACTGTAATAAAATAATTGCAGTTTTCAGTTTTTATATGTAATAAAAAAATTAACTTAATTAATGAAAGCAAGCTACCATAATAATAACTCAATAATAAAGACCTGTCATTTTACCTCTTCAAGCACAAATAGAACTTACCCGGCCTTCCTCTTTAGGTGGAATAAAAATCACAGCTGCAATACAAACTAACTGAAATATAGCTCCAAAAAACAAACCATAACGTAAAAATTCATCTACCAAATCCGCCATCGCTCATCAAAGATCAAGCTGGAATGTTTTAATCAAAGATGCATTGCAAGTTTTGAAAATCCAAAAGAATAACATAAACAACTTGCTTGACAGCTAAGATTATAGAGTATCAATGCTGAAGAAATGGTAGGTGTTGATTGGTTCAAGTTTACCTGCTTTAAAATAATTAAAACTTTTATTCGTTTACAGAATTCATTCATCCAATCAGAGTTAAGTTAAGAAGTAGCTTTTAAAGATTCATCGTCTGAGTAATCCTCTAACCTTGGCCACCAGAATATAGAGGCCCGATCTTTTCCATTTTAGTCTTCAGTAAGAGTGGCAACAAAAATATAGTGCACCTCCAGCCTCCTTCCGCGAGAGTAATAATTCAAAGCTGTCAAATTGAAAACCCGTTTCACTGTCTCCCCTACTTTTTTGGTGGGGGATACGTGTACTGGGGTGTTAAGTAACTTGTTACATTAAAAACTTATCGCCAAAAATATTATTTAACAATAATAAGATTTTTTTTTTTTTTTACTGATCTAAAACAGTTATTTATTATAAATTTATTACACTGCATATTTTGAGAGAGCATAGTCTTATATGAAGCCTATTTTTTTTAAAAAATATAACTTATTGCTTTTTGTTGTTAAACGGTATTAATATTTTTATCAAATAGTACTAAATTATTAAGTAATGTCTTGTGATTACTTATATAATGAAGGAACGTCATTTTTAATTTTAGGCATTTAAGTTAAAATTATAATAACCATAATAATTATAACAGAGAATAATGCTAAAAGTGGATAATAAAAGCACTTTATTTGTAAATACCGTTAAAAAAAGACATGACAAATAAATAAATTTCAAAGGAATAACTTATTTCGAAAAGCTATCTTTGATAAGCTGTGTAATTTTCTAAACGTAAAAGTAAAATTATAGGAAAATTGATTTAATTCTTTCATTTCAGTCTTGCTGGTTCATAAATAGTATTTTCTGTTGTAAAAATAAATTATAACATAATAACATAATAGATCATTTCGAAGAATCCTTAAAAACAACAAAATAAAACAATTCTATGTTTTTTTATATTTCAAGATTTAGATTTATGAGGCTGCTCACTGTAATAAATATGAAGATGTATCAAAATAATCGATGTAAATAAAATAAAAAAATTACGATATCAAAATTTTGTGAAAGAAAAAGCATTTATTGATTTTCATTAAAACTAACAACAGATTGAGACAAGTTTCTGTTACAAAATTTTATCAAGTGCAAAAAATTATCGTTATCAAGATTATACATTCAAACAGACAGTATATAGATGTATAAACAAATATAGTACATAGAATATCTGTAAACAATATTTCTGCAATGCAAAATAGTTGTATCAATATCGATGGCTATACATGCAAAATTGAAACAAAAAATCAGATTATCTATCATACATACCATAATGAATAGTGCTCCAACCCGATTTCTGTTCGTAAAAATTATTTCAAAATGGAGAAATCACGATTACCGGTAATAGAGTTTATATTTCAAGGTAAAGTTTTTTTTTTTTAACTTAACGTAATTATCAGAAAATATAGCTATTTATAATTCTTGATATTATTATTCATTTCCCTCCCTCTATGCTGGTAATTAGTAGTTTCATCACAGATTTTAAGACTTTATTCTGAGGTTTACAGCTAATTTCATCTTATCATTTCATTTTTTCTGCTTTAGTTTCTCTGACAAATCTCTAATGCTTGTTTTTTCTTATTTTTTATTAAAGATTGTTTGCTCTTAAATTTAGTTTTTTTTTCCTCCAAGAGTAGTCATTTATAATAATTCAAACCAAGATGACCGATAATACAAGCCAAAATCCCGACTTTGCCTAAATTCTTTTATTATCGGATATTTCATTGGTGATGAGATTTAAACGGATTTCAATGTTATCTGAGTTTCGTCCATTTCGGGATCCCAGAAACATTTAAAGAATTAATAAATTTTAAATGAAATAATCGTGTCGATAATGCAACCTATTTTTTTTCTTCTTTTATTTTCAAAATATTGGGGGAAAATTGCAAATAAGAGTACTTTTATTATTCACAATATCTTATTTAAATTGTTGAATTCTGTTTGAACAACACAAATTATTAAATTATTTATATTTTCAATTAGTAAAAGCTATTTTTCTACTATGAAGAATTTTACTAACTCCAAAGGACTTTAATCATTTTAAAAAAAAAAAAAAAAAGCTTTTAATTGGTTAACAACCCTTCAGTTCATAACTTTTAAAATTCTATGATGATGGGATTATTATTTGAGTTAAAAATTTTTTAACCTAAAATAAATTGTTCATGGACCAATTCATATCTTTAGAATAATTAATCATCACAACAAAATTTGATATTCTCTATGGAAAATAGTAATCATATATGTGATCCTCAATTCACCTTTATAAAAATTTCTGTTTTGAAAATAAAATATTATATTTTACTTTTAATATTCTTTTTCAAGAATCCTAAGAAATCTGAAACATTAAATTGAGTTATACTCAACCGAATCGACACTTCAATCATTTCACACAATTTGTGGATGGTTGCCGAGTTCAAAGTATTAAATGTTGTAGTTTTGGATTCATTATTTCAATAAAAATACGGTTCTTCGATTCCGAGTATTCACAGAAAAGTGGCAATTCTGTTTGAACAAGCCGTTACCGGCACTATGAAAAGGCGCAAAAAAAAAGGATGGTCCGGCGACTCTTATCTTGTGAAGCAGGAGACAAAACCCCGGATATTTCTGTCAGCTTGAAAAATAGAGGGGGTTTTAAAAGTGGTTAGCTAGAAATGCCCTAAGCTATATTTTCTCTTACTCTTTCTAAGAATAAAGACAATATCTTTGTCCATGTCGTTAAGGTGGTCCTAAAGCCGTATACCTGTAATGTTAAAAACCGCCGAACAGTTACACAGATTAAATAGCGTTCTAAGGGTCTCGAAATTTTTCACGACATTCAAGAATCTTGTTAGCCAGAACCTAAAATGTTTATTTTTGGAAAATTAGGTTGTGAATTATTTTTAAAAGCATATAAAAGTTTTGTTACATTTGATTTTGTAGTTCTGGTTCTGGAAATTAGATGGCGCTACAAGGCTACGAAAAATGTGAATTTACCGCTAGTGAGGACAATTTGCGAAAAAAAGCATAAAATACTTATTTATATTCTCATTAATTGCAAATTCTTTTTGTTTTAGGTATTAATACAGATTGTTAGCTTTATTCCAATAGCAGTTTTAAAACATTTTATTCAGTATTTAATTTGTTTAACTGTTCGGGAGAAAAGTCACTAATTAATAATTTTTCCAGCATCGAAAATCAGAATATTTTGTTTTTTCAGTTGTTTACGAACGCGCTTGAAAGAGAGTTATTCAGGATTTAGCGACTAGCATCAGCAATTTTAATGTTTACAATACATTGATATCACGGATCTTTCATTTATGTTGTTTCTTCACATTTAAATTCGAAATAAACTTGAAAGTTGAACCAAAGAAAAATCGTTGGAAATCTAGATGCAAAGGTGTTAAAACTTAGAGACATAAGAATAATTTAATCTACATACTCTGTTGAAATTTCTGGCAAATGTCTCAAAATAAAATTATCTGCTAGTTAGTTTTACTAATATTTATACGCTACTAAAATATATCTATCAAAATCGTTATATTTTCTAAACGAATAAGAGCTCAATATTTTTTTTGTTTTCTCAAGAATCGGAAGTTTAAAAAATTGTATTTAATGTTAGTAAGTACACAAAAAATCAATTTCAATCTTGCATTATTTGGAAATTATTATTATCAAATAAAATAGATGATCCTGTTAATTAATGACCTATTATTAATAATTTTTTAAAAATATATATATAACGATTAAAGTGTTAAATTCACTTTTTGTGTATTAAGTGTTGATGCCACTTACGACATAACTGGAATTTCTCAAAAGAATTTTAAAATTTGCAAGCATTTTTTCTTCAAAAGCATCTACTAGAGTTTTGAGTACGGATAATTTAATTAAAAAATATAGCTTTACTTTTGAGTATTTTATTTATTCAAAAAGCAGTATTGTGATGGCAAATTTTGCAATTTGAGAGAACTAAAATTTACAAATTTTATAAATATGATCTTTCTTTTTTTTTCTTCTGAAAATAGCATGTTGAACTTTTGCAATTTATTTTGACTGCAACTAATTTTAACTAGAACCTGGTTACAGTGGTTTCACTCTTTTTATTTATTTGTTTGTTTTATAACCATAGATATAAAGATATCCCCTACTGTTTGTCTACGATAGGTACTCTGTCCGCCACAAAGTCTGCGGCAGTCTGGTGCTATGGAAACAAGAAGAGAGCATTTTAGGGAGGGTGGCTTCGATGATAGCTTGTATGGGGAGTATACCAGATTGGCTGACTCAGCCACCAGTAGGAGACTTATTTAATCTGATTCAAGAACTTTTTTGAGATTCGCATGAATATTTCTTTCTTACTTAAAATAATTCTCTCGATTCAATCAGTTGTTATTTTTTAAATACAAAGGAAAAAAAGGGAACAAATTCTAACATTAAGGGTAGTACAGGTTTTTTTAATATTACTTTTTAATTTTACGATATTTGTTATGAATGTTCATTGATTGTTAGATGGTTTAATTTCTAAACTTGCACATTTTTTAAAGCAGTTAATTTCTTTTATTACTTGAATTTTCTGGAAAAAGTGAAGAGCTTAAACTTAATAACTCTGATTTTAAAAGGAGATAAAACTTTTGCTGAAAATAAAAATAGTTCACGTTATCTGTGCCGGAGAAATATTAAATATCTTTGTTTTGATTATTAATTTTTAAATATTTTATTTATTTATTTATTTATTTTTTTTTTTTTGAAACTGAAAGCAAGTGACCGCAACTAGGATGAAATCTAAAACTATCAACGATGATTTTTATCAGCACCCATCAAACCATCTGAAATTATCAGAAGTTTTTTTTGCTTAAATTACGTTTTCTTATTCATATTTTATTGTAACCTGTACAGTTTTTTTCACTATTTATTAAAAACAGTTTTTATTAGCAAATTTATATTTTTCTTAATAACCAATTTACTACGCATGATAAATTTATAGATGAGTTATTTATTAATAAAACATTGAGCTGCTTTAAACAATTTTATACAATTTCCATACATATTCCATACATACATATAAATTTTTTAAATTTTTTTTTCTAAAACAGAAGCGTTTGAAAAAGAGAAAAGATTAAAAAAAAGGAATCACACGCTCTAAACGATGTTTCAGGCGCGAATGCTCATTTCTCTTAACTCTAGGGCTAATACAATAGATCGAAGAAAGAAGTCTCCTTTTCTCCCACCGAAACCAGTCTTAAAGAGGGACCCCGCACCCCTACTTGAAATAATCATACCTCGTTACCATAGTCCCCGCCACCCCTCCAGACGAATGGCGGACAGAGTACCTATCGTAGACAAACAGTATATTAGTCCCTGTTTATAACATAATTTAAAGTTTATTATAATAATAAAGAGTTGTTACCTTATGCATACACATACATTTATTAATTTTTTGCCCATTTAAATTTTATTATATTTAAATTATATTATATAGATGAATATTGGAAAAAATTTGAGCAATTTTGCATTAATAAAAAATGCTTAATTTATGATTATCATAACAAAAACAATCAAACGACAGTATGCCATGCTCCTGTATACATTCCTACTGCACCCTATTAAAAGAAATTTTCTACACAAGTATACACACTTCCTTTGAAATAATGGCATTGAGTAGAGTACACACACACACTGTGTGATTTTTGTGCCTTCAGCCCTTGGTTGTTCAAATTAACCATGTTTATGATTATAAAAAATTATTTGAAAGTATTTACACTTTTAAATGTAATATAGAAGATTTTTGTATAAGTATATCCTTCAAAATAAGTGACATTAAAGCAGTAGCATTTAATTGAATATATTAAAAATTTATGATTATTCTGTTTGCGCTTTTGAAATTCGAATAATACTTTTATTTTCGTCCAACTAAGATTATTAAAACCCTTTTATATAAGATAGGTTTTTAATTATGTCAAATTCTAATTTGAATACCTTCAGTTTGAAAGCCTTTGTTTATTATTAATATCAATTAATATTAAAACATGCAGTCTATAAATGTTGATTATTGCTTCAATTTTAAAATATCATTTTTTAAAAGAAACACAATTGTCTAATAATGACTGATGTTTTATAGTTTTGCTAAATGGTAGAATAGAATTGTATTACCAGTGCTTTTGCAGATGACTGTTTTTTCATTCCATCTGATTAAGAAAATGTTTAAAAAAAGTTTATCTATTTTAGATAGTTTCGATTATATAACTTCAGTTTTATCCAGGATTGGCATGATTCTTTTTTTTCTTGAGACATTCATTTGAGAAAAAAGAAAAATTTTAATGCAGAATTTATCCCTATATTCACAGTGTTGTTAAGTTTTTTTAAATTTTGATTTTATCAATATTAAAAGTCGTATCTAAAGTAACAAAAAGGAAAGAAATGTATGTAAATTATTTGATGTCAAAAATTAACTGATAAATGTAAAAAGATACTAGTATTTGTTAATAAAAGCTCCATGAAACCTTCAAATTGTACCATATATAAATAATAATGTTAAATAATTTGTTGTTTAATAACCATTATATACATATTTAGTGTTGTTTATCTGATAGCAAAAACTTTAAAAATTCTGCAGCAGTTCGATCAAAGCCTAAGAGGTTTAAATTAACACTCTTTGCATTAGAATTCTGCAAATATTCTTTACTACTTTTTTCAAAATAATTTTATATAGTGATATAGTTGAATAAAATGACCAATCTAAATCCTGTAAATGTTATTATACAAATAGTGACGAAAGTTAGGTTTTGTATTCGAACTACGAAATTCTTTTTCAGTCTTCCTGTTTTTATATAATTTAAAATTTTACTTCCTTTGGTAATTTTTTTATGTTTTTATTTTAAAAAAAAAAACTTTATTCTTTTAAATGTAACAAAAGTTTTAAATGTAACCACTAATTAAGAAATGCAGTCCAGAAATATAGTTGACTTTTTTTTTTTTTTTTGTATTAGCTCAATTGACCATCAGAAACATTTTATTAAAATTATTTGCCATGGTAGATTGTTTTTACCTCTTATTCAAAATATTTACCTTATTTTTACCCAAAATGATGAGTTAAATTAAAATGTTTTCCTTAAATTAAAGGAATTGAGACCAAAAATATATGTTATATGGTTATGAAAATCATATTTCTAATCTCATTTCTTAGGATGTACTTTTTATGTCTTGATCAAAGTTGTAACAATTGAACTGAAATTGTTGAAATTTTTTTTTTTTTTTGATATTTAAATTGAATATTTATTTTTTTGTTTTTTTTTTTTGTGAAATGATTATTTTTTAGCTTTGATGGATTCCCTCTCCATGAAATCTTCACTATATTAGGAAACTTGTCTCTATTTATATTTTTTACCTTAGGTTATGCAATTTGGAACTAAAATTATAAATTTTATTTTGGTGTGTTTAATAACAGACTTAAATCACAAAATTTATTAAAAACATGTGGTGTAACTACCAATATGATTATTAAACATCGACTACACACAGCCATGAACTTAATACAACTCTCATGGCTAAAGCTCAAAACCTGGTGACCTTAATCCAGCTCTCCTGGTCTTTCACAAATACTGAGGGGATGAATTGTGGCGTAACTACCACTACTATTTTTTAACATCAATTCACTTATATATAAGACATGATAACTTGATTCAATTTTGAGATACCTTTTGATAGATGAAGGTTGGCATTGTCTAATGGCTCGTTCACTGCAAAGTCTCTCTTTTCTTTTCTTTATTTATGGGCCCAGTAAAATCCATAAAAATTAAACTCAAACCCAGTAAAATTTTAGGATATGGTACAACTCTAATTCAAACATTCGTTACATCAGTAATAATCTTTTATTCCAGCTCAACATCGAAAATAAAAGTGGTACTTTAAAAAAAATTAGGACACGAAACAAACGTATTATTTTATTGATTTTCCGAATATTTTATTCCGTATTCGACGACATTTGCTGATCACCTAATTATTTATTTGGTTCACATAATTGTGAGTAGTGACTTGTTGCGAAATGAATCGTTTAAAATAAATTAAAGTTTAAAAAAAAAGAGAAGATTTGTTAGTTTCACAAACTGATAATTTTTTCATATTTTAATATCTTTAATTTAATAATTTTTTAAGTTACTTTAATAGTGATGCTTTCTGTATTTATCTTTTAAATAATAAGTATAAAAAACAAAAAAACGAAATATTCATAATATTGAATAATGGAATATGCTGTTACAAGAAATAATAAGCAGCTTTCGTTAAAAATATGAAATAA
Organism: Parasteatoda tepidariorum; assembly: GCF_982258835.1. Classification (NCBI taxonomy): domain Eukaryota; kingdom Metazoa; phylum Arthropoda; class Arachnida; order Araneae; family Theridiidae; genus Parasteatoda; species Parasteatoda tepidariorum. Next base: position 5,288,611 of record NC_141765.1, on the reverse strand, counting down.
TATAGTAATGCATTAGCTTAATGTTTTAAAACATTTCTTATTTAATTGCTAATCTCCTAACAAAAAAAGAAAGAAACAGACTGGACATCATTTACCAAGGCCGGATTTACGTATAAGCTGTAGCTTGGGGCCCCGAGATGACAAGGGGCCCCAAGTATATAATATAATAAATATAATATATACAATATTAATAAATATAAATAAATGACTGAATAAAACAAAAAACTTCATTGTCATTAGAATGAAACATATCATCTTTCAAGCAATTTAAATATTAATAAATTATTTATAAATAAATTTTTTAGTTTAAGAGATAAAAAAGTTTTTTTTTTTTTTTTTAACCCCTTCATTCGATCATTAGACTATTTAATATCTGTTTCTAAGGATCAGAATTTTGCTTTTGTTTTACTTTAAAAGTGTACAAATTATATATTCAATGCTTTCATGTGATATGCAGCAGTTTTAAATAGCACTTAAAAATATCTAAAATTACTGAAATTGTCAATTCAAAAAACAACTACTTTTGAATATGAAATTAAATAACTACACACGTTTGTTTTGCAATCTCATTTTATATAGCATTATTTAGAGGAGACAGTTGCGTGTGGATGTGATGATGACGTAATGAAAGAGGCATACAAAAAAAGCAAATTTCAGTTAAAATCCTCAATATTATATTTTTAAACTCCTCGAAAAATGTAGTAAAAGAGGTATGCAAATTAACTGTCGCAATCATATTAATATTAAGTAAGAACGAAACAGAAATGATAATGTTGAATCACAAATGAGACAGGTGGTATGAAAGACATCGAAACCTATTTGATTGGTAAAACTAGAAGGCGTTTCTAAAATTCTGAAATCTATCAGGCTTTAATTTTTTTTCTGTCACAAAATTTATCAGTAATTAAAAATAATACATTTATTCTCAATATTGGTTCTGTTTTTTCGTTGATTAAAATGTTTAACATTAACAGATAGTTGTCTTTTAAAACATTCCATTCCGTAATAAAATTCATTCCATATTCTACAATTGTAATTATCTAAAACTAATTGATATAAAGCATTAGTGTGTTTCATTGATATGTTGAATGCTCGTTTTGACTGGATGCTGCTCTTGCACATCCTAGCCACTATACACAAAGAGACGAGCTGATACTTCAAACCCGTATTACATTTATTCTCTCTGATATTTAATAGACCCTTTAATAAATCCTTAAAAATATAAGCCAAAAATTTACATAAATAATGACAATTTTTATTCTTGCACTAAAATTTAACAAATGTACTTGAAACAATTAAAAAGAAAGCAAAAGTAATGAATAAATATTTTTAATGTAAACATCAATTAAATAATATCAGCTTACGAAATGTTCTTTTTATTTTTACAAACAGTATTAATATAACGGCCCTCACCTGCTCCAGGGTGTAGGGACTGCTGGATTGGGAATTGACAAGGCTACTGATTTGAATATTAGTAGTCGTAAACTCGAAACTGGATTGGCTGTGCAATGACTGTTATAAAATAAATTAATAAATGTGGGCGGGATAGCCTGGTTGATGGGGCTCTTGACTCGTGTTCGTGAGAATTGGAGTTTGAATCCAGCCGGCAGAAGAATACCCATGTATAAAATGGTGACTGACGCATGTTAAATCTGTTGGGGTCACAAAGTCCTCCAAGTTCTCATAAGAAATACCTCTGGGTACTGATCCAGCAGTTCCCTTGTCTTCTGGCTTCGGTTCAAAATTACAAGGCTACCGAGTTAAACATTGGTAGTCGTGAACAATTGAGAATCGTAAAGAAAAAACAATTGAGAAAAAATTAGCAAAAAATCATTAAAAATTGCAAATAAAATATATTCAAAATTAAATTAAAAAAAACTCTGTTAAATATATAGTGGCCCTTCCAGCATGCCAAATTTTTACTCTGTGCTTAAAATTTGTTTCTGTTGTAACTTTTTTCTATCGTTCAAAAAATATGTGCAATAAAAGAAAGGTTCTACATTATAGTCTCATCACAATTAATATATTTAACAATAAAGTAAACTCAAATTTTTAAAAAAAATTTAATGTTAATACTCAACAATAAAAAATAATGACAGTTTACTTTAGGTGTACAGAAATAGAATTGAACTTATAAGGGCTCCACCAAGCTTAAATCCGGCCCTGTCATTTACTGATGAGATTTGAGATTAAACCTTACTAAACTGATGCCAAATGTTGATAATTACTTATTAAAGTATCAGGTTCATCCCTCCCTCTAAAAGCATTTATTTATTGCTTAGTTATTTTATATAACAGATAATAAATTTTAATTTGACTCGTTTTAATTTGAATTTAATTAATAAATGTATAAAATTAACATGTGTTTTTTCTTAAGTTTTTCACACTACACTTCTCTACAGTTAAAAATTTATATCTGTCACAGTAAGTAGCACTATACCAGCTGTCAAAAATACATTTGAAGTTGATGAATTTACAAAAAATTAATATCAGGTAAGCAGGGGTCTACGAGACAAAAAAGTTTGGGAACCAATGATCTAGGAGATAACGCAGCTTGTTTTGTCAATAGAATAATGGTTGCATTTAGAGCACTTTGGTTCTCAGAAAGAGTTCAAGATATTTAGTGGTGATTGTTCTATTTGCGGATAAAATGGTAATAAACTCTGCTGTGATCAGGGAACGATTTGTGTTGTCAATTAGCTCAGGAGCTCCGGAAGAGATACGAGTACTGTAGCTAGTCGGAAAGTAGTATAAATTTCGATCGCAATTTAATTCAGTTATTAATAATAATAAACCTTTCGGTGATAAAAGAAAAGAGTTGTTTTTTTTTCATTGATAATTAATTCCGTTTTTATACTTAATCGAGATTTTGTATGTTATTGTATTTTTTATAAAAATTCGATACTTTTTTTTAAACATGAATATTAACTTCAAATCCACAATAAAAACATCTTTTTTACTTAATTTTTAGCAAACATTAGTACATTAGAAAACATCAAAGAACACCCAGAAAGTTTGAATAAAAATATATTTTACAGAATTTAAATGAAAATAACTTGTGAGCTAGAGATTTTCTTAAAAAATTAAACACTAGAATTGGCAAAATTATTTTAGCTCGGAAGCTAAGGATACATAATATGTGATTAGCGTTGAAAACTCTAAAGCAGTGTTTCTTAACCTTTTTGGTATAATGGACCCTTTTTAAAAAATTTTAAGAAGTCACAGACCACCCCCTGTAAAAAAATTATTGCAAAAATCATTAATTATTTTTACTTTACTTTATTTTCAATTGAAATAAAATTCGAAGGCTACTTTGTGTTTTTGAAAATGTGAAATTTTTTTATGGTTTGCGAATGTTCTTTTCCTCACATTATGGAGGATTCCTGGCATATTTAAGAGCAAAGGGACGGCTCATAAAAAATGAGGGGTTGATAGAGGATTATAAAAATAACAAATCGGACGTAATCAGGGGGTTGCCCTGCTGCTGCAAACTGAAAGTCGGTTGGTGGAGAATGTTAAAAATATGACAGGGATATTAGAGGGTCCGCACTGAATTTGGGGTATCTCAATCACCTAGTTTCAAATATGTATGTATTTTCATCTTTTAGAAGAAAAAAAAGATCAATGTTATTTAAATATTATTGATCCAATCGTCTTAAAAATAGTCGGCGGACCCCCAAAGTATGACGCATGGACCCCTAAGGGGTCCATGAACCACAGGTTAAGAAACCCTGCTCTAAAGCGTTACATGAAAAATTAATTTCCATTACAGATTATTTGCAAAAACCGTTTAATTTGGCAGTTTATAAATTCATTTTTGTTAAATTTGCTTTAATTTAATTTTTAAAAATAGTGTGTACACACAGATATATATATAAATATTTGGATTGTAATTTTTACAGCAGCAAATAGCATTATTAAAATTTATAATAAAATAATGCCACGTCAAAAATTTAAATGCATTTTTAGCGTGAATGAAATAAAAAAATTTTTATTATCTTTACTTCATGTAGAAATTACTGCTTGAGCAAAATTTGATTTTGTATCTTTTATTCCGAAAAATCGAAATACATAATAAAAGATTTTCTCGGCTGTACGCAAGCTAGTTTCAATGAGTCATATGATTTTGTGAAATTAATAAAATACCAGCGTATGAACTTTTACTAACTGGGCATCCAAGGCCAAATTAAGTTTTTGCACTACTTGTGGTTAAAACTTAAATAAAACGCAATTGTAATTATTTTTTAAATTTTTCTTTGAATAAAATGTTGCAGCTTTACACAGTGATTTTTAAGTAACTTAATCAATTTTAATTCGATTTAGTTTAAAATTAAACAGTGTATATTATACTGATGTATTTCTTATATTATACTTTGATATTTTTTATTGAACGATATGCGGTTTTCCTAAAGACATTTTCCATTGAATATATTACCAATTTGTAAAAAATAATAATAGAAAATGCTCTTTATGCAAAATAAACATCAATAATAATAAACATCTTGTTCAATTTTTTGGTAAAGAAAATAGAAATTTGAAGAAGTTATGAGGCTTATAATTAGCAAATTAAACTTTTAAAAAAGAGCATTTTAGTCTATAATTTAATTTTAATCATTTTCAAGATATTGGTGCTCAGGGATAGGAGTCCTATCTTGTTCTCCACTAGTTAGTTACGCCACCGATTAGCATTGGAACTAAAAGACACAGAAACTTTAAGTTATATATCGATTTGAAAAATATTAGAAGTTCTAAATTATAAGGCTTTGCAAAAAATTTTGTACTTGACTTATTAAAACCCTAACACTCAATTATTAAGATAGTTTATTTAATTGTTTTTACAAAAATTATTATATTTTCTATTAAAGTTTTATTGGAAAAAAATTGTGTAAAGAAAGAATCGTTGATTTATTGAAAACTTTCACGCGAATAATCTAAGTTCTAGGTACTTTTAGGTAGATTTATGTTCAACACAGGAACGAAAAGAATATGAGCTTTGCTTGAGGTAAATTTCTTGGCAAGTAGCATCCTCGAGGTCAGAGGAAGTGGGGTGGAATGTCTGTAAAAAAACCTGTTTTTGAACAATAACACTGAGGGAGAAGTGTATTTAAATTCCATTCATAGACGATGTGTAATTATGTCCCTATTCCCTGAAACTAGAAATTATTCTTTTAACCCATTTGCACAATAAATTTAATTTGAAACGAATTATCCTATTTTTGTTTAATTTGAATGTAATGTATGATTTATTTGACAAGTTGTAATAGAGTGTGTTAATAGCGTCCATTGGCTCACAATTAGATGATTAAATAACAAATATATAAGTGGTTGACGCGATTCCTTTAAATTATTCAGAAAAAAATTATAATTTCTTTAAGTTCTTTTAAGTTTTAGGAGCTCTAGCCGAAGCGATTACATTTCTACTTCCAACCTTAGCCTAATTAATCTATGTTTTCTAAATATTTAGTAATAATCAGAACTGTGTTAGATTTTGAACAACTTTTCAATCAAACTAATGAGTTATGAAATTTCTATAAGAGAATCCAAAAAAATAACTTAAAAATTTTAAATAAATAATTTACAACTTGGAAAATAAAGTAAATATCTTAAAAACAAGTAGGCTAAAAATGGGAAAATATATTTAATCAGATCTAAAATAAAAAATGTGGGGCGAATCGTTTTTAAAAATTGTGGGATAAATGTTCGCCGTTAATAGAAATATATTACGAAAGTGGTTTGTTCGAAGTGAGTGACTAACGTCTAAAAGAATAAATTTTTTTCTTTTTTTGACTACTTGTACTACATAGTTTATAAAATTAATAAATGAGAAACATAACTTTTCATTTCTTTTATTTTTGTAGAAACTGATATGCACTTAATTCGGTGTCAGTTTTTAAATTGAAAATCTAAGGGGTAGAGTTACGCATTAAAAATTTAAAAAAAAACATAATTTCTATTCAACTTATGTGCACACTAGGTTTAAAAGTACAACTATAAATCAATTTAATTTTTTGATTACAAATCAGTGTATCAATTTTAAGAAAAACCAAAAACCTGTAAAGAAGAACTTTTTTAAAGAACTGATAACGTGTACGCTTTTGCATATTTTATCTGTCAAAAGACTTATATATGGCTTCTCGCAATCGGAATTCCTATCACTTTCCCTGTAGCTAGAGTTCAGAAATTTTATTAGATGATAATACAAGTATTCTTCGTTTTCTGACCGTTACAATCAGAATCCTTCTCTCAGTTGATATTTATGGTAAATCGAAATTTAAGACAAGCTAAAATGCCCATATTGTATAATTATTTCAAAATGCCTCGAGCACAATTTATCTACATTCTGTTGTTAATTGAAATATAACCTATTTCCTTCATGAACGACCTATCAGATACAAAACTGAAAAAGAAATAAATAAAATATTCTTTAAAAAAGTTTTTTTTTTAAACCGAAGGAAATAATTCAATTTTTGGTAGACAAAAAAACAGGGCGTACCACTTTCGTAAATAACTTTGATCTCCACCGAAAATCCCTCAACCTTACTTCTTTCGATAAACTTCATCAAAGAACGTTCCTCGCATTTCTAATATGTGGGAATTAAGTTTCTTATCTTACGAGGGTCAAAAATAGGCATTTATTCTACTTTTATGTCCACATGAAAATAAAGTAGTATGAAATTAGAATGGTTTTTTATGATTAAACGAGGAAAATATTTTTTATTTAAAAAAAATCAGATTTTTTTTTTCTTTTAAAACAGTTTGATTACTTGAAATCTCTAAAACAGCCTCGTTGATTTGTTAATGACACCGACTGGAAAATATTAGTTTTATTAACCTAACTGATTTTAAGCTTTGAAAAACTTATTAATGATTCTTAATGATTTTTTGAGACAGTGTCCTCTTACTTTCTATTATTTGAATAAATTTTAAAAATTTTCCTTTTTGAAACTCATATAGAGTTTGATTGTTAACTTATGTATTTTTCATTTTTTTCCTTCTTTTTTTGAAAGGGTGATTATTTTAGATTAAAATATGAAACTCTTTTATAAAAAACCACAGGAAAAAATTTTTTTGAAGTTCACCACTTGTAATACTTTGCTTTTGTGATCAACAGATAGCCAACTAACTAAAAAAATATGATTATTTTTTTTTTCCATATCTTAAAAATTACTTTTTACAGATATGTGTAATGTAATCTTAATTTATTGTGCAATTAATTTTTTTTTTAGAATTTTTTTTTTCTTCATCAAAATAAAGATGAATCTTATGAAATTTTGTCGATATGACTATGGCTTTAAAATTTTATTTAAATAACCCATATATCTTAGGAAAGGAGAGTGGTTACGGCATGAAACATAATTTTTTATGTAAATTTAATGTTATCTAGCTTAGTTTAAAAAATGCATCATTTGTTATTTATGCATGCAAGCGATTTTTCAAAAATAATCTATTAAGGTATTAGAGCATATATACAATTACAAAAAATAACATTATATTATTCATTTCAACCATTAAATGAACAAACTTGTGCTTTACATATTTATTACAAAAGCACCTAATAGATTTTTTTATATTTAATTACATTATGTAAGGCTACTTTTTATTATATTCTTAAATTTAATTATATTCTATTAGGTTACTTAGGTGAAAAATTTATATTATTTATTAAATCTGTAACAAGGAAGTTTGATTAAAAAATATAAAAATATGTGTAATTGCCTGAAAAAATTAAAGGGTAATTATTTCTCAAATGCCATACATTTGGTCCTTAAGCCATAAATTTGTTGTCGAACAATGCTTAAAAGTAGTAGAACTAAAACCGCTTAAAAGAACTCTCTGTACATTTAAAAGACACTCTGTACTTAATATATTCCTTTACTTAACATGAGTACAAATACTTTTAAAGTTTATAACAAATGTTCAAGAAATAAATAAAAATTTATTGCATTGCATCATTTGGTTCATAAGATAGTTTTTTTCATTAAAAAGAAAGAAAATATAAGCAATTATCTACACAATCTATTTTAAAGAAATTTATTTTATAATTACCAAAGACTAAAATAATCAGCATATTTTATTCATTATGTGGTGCCCTAACACAAACATTAAGAAAAATATATTAACATAAAGCTCTTTTTTCGTCAACTTTTATTTGCAAGATGCAATTTTATTTATTGCGCATTGTTGTAGGGAGAGCAAGATTCTGTGCAGATGCATGGTTCAGAGCAGTATTGACCATATGAAGTTTTTACGGTCCTAGGAAAAACCATGTTTTCGTATAGTTTTTTCACTCTATAAAAAAGTAAGATTTCCCATAGTTTTTGTTGTTTTGTAAAATAAATCATTTTCTTATGGTTTTTACCATCTTCAGAACAAAGTCTTATTGTTTATGCCACTTTTGTGAACATCTCCTTGTATGTATCATTGGACACTATAACTTTATTGCAGCTGCACAATATACACAAAAACACTCAAATAGCAGAAAAGCTTTAATAAGCAGAATTTTTTTTTAAAAAACTAAATATCAAAAAATTTTCTTTTCATGAAAGACTGATAAGGACATGCAAAAATATTAAATAATATTACCAATAAATTGAGTAGTTATTTATTCAATAAATGATACGTAGAAAGAAATCATATCTACTATATAGAAATCACATATTCCAATCAGTTATAAATAACAAACCACTACCTGTCAATAAACATGGGTTAACAATATTTACCTAATTTTTATAGGGAAAAAACAGAGATCTGAAGTAATGTACTACAAGTAGTGAAACTATGTACAATAATTGCTACTTTTTGTGTACTTTGTAGCATAATGTGTTTTTTCAAAAGAAAAAAAAAGAGTAGTGCAAAAAAAACAAACAGTAGTTTGTAGAAATTCCGCAATTATTTTTAACAATTACTTTATAGAATAGAAATGTTTGTTCTAAAGTTAAAAGATCCCTGTGGCTGCAGCTGAGCATAAACAAGAATTATGTATTTATACTAGTCATTATGAATAAGAGATATCAATTTGACCATATATTCATGCCCAGACAATGTCAGCAATCAATTTAAACATATATTCAAGTGTGAATGCTCACTTATGAAAAACATTGAAGTTATTTCAAAGGAAAGAAACATATTTCCGATGTATTTAATTTCTTAAGCACACAAAATTGCAAATATTAGATAACTTCCTCGCATTTTTCAAACTGAATATTTGTTGTCGAATAAAGCATAAAAAATTGTTGTTTTAGGATAATGTTTTAGAATAACAAACTGGTTCATGCAAACATGAATAAATAATTACTAATAATTTATGGTGTTTCAGCTCATATTTAATTAAAAATCATTTTAAACTTAAGTGTAAATTAAATTCTCCAGTTAAATTCATTTCATTTATTAATCTAAGATTATTTATTTTACGATACTAGAAGTCGTTCTTTACATGTTTACATCAATATACATCATTGCGATACATTGATTTATTTACATCTAGAAACTGTTAAAAGGTAGAATAGCTCTTTTTGAGGTAGCCAATCAACTATGAGTAAGAATCTTTTTGGGAAAGGCTAAACTAGATCTTAGCCTGAGGCGGGGTGTGATTTTCAGCGCCATCTAGTTTTCAAGTTTGAGGCTAGAATCCACTTTAGGACCGCCTTAAGAAGGGGAAGGACGGGGCTCAATGCACATGCAGCTGTGGTACCAATTACTTCACTGACCTGCCTTTAACTGTCTAGTACGGGTACTTAGCTATTCAAAGCGTATTTTATAAATTCATATTATATAGAATGACATAGAAAATCCGCTCACAAGCCAACGATCCTCCAATCTGCAGCAGCTTCTTAAGTTTTGAATGTAAGTGTAATTTTTTTTATGAATACATATTTATTATTTGCAGTCTTATTGCTTAAATATTAAGTTTAATTAAATTGCATTAAATGTGTTATTATTTTCCAATTAAATTATTTCCTCAATTATTGCTTAAAAATTTAGGTATAAGACTTTCTCAAAAAAGAATTTTTTTTTAAATATATATATATATATATATATATATATATATATATATATATATATATATATATATATATATATATATATATATATATATATATATATATATATATATGGGTAAAAATTGATTTTCATGACGCAGCTAAAATTATTTTTTAATCTCTTTTGTGCAGTAAAATTATTAAAAGAAAGAAAAAAGAGCAATTAATAGTTTTATGTTATTTACATTCATTAGTAGGAGCTAGGGTAAGATAAATCACAAGAAGAAGATTCGCGATCGCAACACTCGAATACGCCATCTGGGGAGAGACCGGTTTCATGCCTTTAGCCCTTCTCCCTTCCCTCTCCTCCTCTTTTCAGTTGTATAGGAATGTACTACGATATTTTCCCTTTTCGTAATATTTTTCCTTTTTATTTAATAAGAATATCTTTTAAAATTTCCATAATACTTTTCTTTAGAACTATGTTTAATGTAGTTTTCAGTTCCATATAGTTTTTCAAGTTAAAAGATTTCAATCTATATGAAAATCAAGAGAGAAACTAACGTACTTCCTTCTTCTATGACTTTCCACACGCTAATGGGGAAAGCATGTGAAGTGTTGCCATAGGAAAAGAGTTCTGCTCTACGCTACCTGCAGCCCATTTCGATCGCCAATAAATCACATTTGAATTCCGAAAATTGGAATTCTTTTTCCGTTTTGTACTTTTTACTAAGGTCCCGCAGTGGACTGATCGTTAAGACACGGTTCCCAGCAGATCACCGAAGTCAAGCATCACTGGCTACGGTCAGTGTGCGGGTGGGTGACCACTTGGATCAGTCTGCGTAGGGACCGAGGGTGTGCGGTATTGATCCTCGTTAAACTGTGCTACCGTAAAGTGCTCGACTTCGCGCGCAGGTCGTCGGGCTACCGAAGCGGGGGTGCCATCCCCTCCGCAGAGGATCAAAATTGTGATGGCATGTCTTCGGATCATCCTCCGGGATGTTTCCCAGACCGTCGCCAATAGCCCATTGTGCAGCTCTAGTGCGGCGTAAATTAACAACAACAACAACAACTTTTTACTAAGCTTTTTATTTTGAGTTTTAAATAGCATTTTTTTTTCTTTTTACATTTTTTCAAATGAAATTATTTTTTATAGATCTTATTTAATTGAAATTTCAAATATCATATTCTATATTTGTTCGTACGCTTTGTTTTTATAAGTCCAAACTGCAATCCTTTATGAAAAAAAATGTACTAATGCTTATTTTATTGAAAATGTAAGGTGTTTAAAAATAGAAAAGTTTCAGTTTTTTTTTTTTTTGATAAATAATTCTTTTTAGCTCTTTTCTTGTATTTCTTATGTATTTAATGTTTTTATATTATCTTTTTGACTAAAGTTAACACTTTTTCATTTCTTTAAGTTAATTATTAGTAAAAAAAAACTTAATAATTCTGTAATTATGTAAACATTCAATTCACAGTTTTGTATTAAAAATGCAGAATAATCATTTTAGCATAAATGCTTTCATAAGTTTTTATTGTTAAATCTATTAGCGTTAACTGCACCAATGACAGTTGCGACAAATGAAGGAATTTTCAACAAGATGAAATTGATTAAAAACCATCTTCGAACAACAATGACCACTGAACGCCTAAATTCACTGCTTTTACTCAAAGCAGAAAAAGATAATGTTGACAATATTAAGCTTGATAAGTTGGCAGAATATTTTTCACTTTTAAAACAACGTCGAAGTAAATTTATGTAGCTAATATAATATAACGTAATTTTTTTAATATCTTAATTTTTTATCATTTTTATCTGAATTTCTTCATTTATAATTTAAATGGCAAATATTTTCAATGTTTTTCTACATTATTTTTCTTACTTTTTTAAAAATGAAAGGGCAATTTACTTTTGAATGAATTTTGTTTTGAATCAATATCTTACAGAAGACTGTATTTGTTGATCATGACTTAATTTCTTATCTTCAAACTGTTGCTCTAATTAGCTTATGGTAACTACGCTTAGATGAAACGAAAGATAAATTTTAATTACTGACTGATTTTTCAAAAAATATTTAAGAAAAACATTTAAATTTACAACTTTATTTTTTGAAATTATTTCCACAAATAATTACTGAAAACTTATTTTAATTGAATAAGTTTCAGTTTATTTAAAATAGTTTTTTTCTTTAATATTTTGTAACCATTTTAATAATTAAAATTAATAGAAATGTAAAAACTATATTTCCTTTGTATTATTTTGAATAATTACTGGTACTATTTAGTTATCAATAATACCTCATTTCTACAACAAGGACTGTAAATTCTTGTAATAAAGAAATTGGACTTTCTTATATCAATATCCTTTATTATATTTACCTTTCAAATTATTAGTTTAACTTTATTCAAAACTTAACTTTTTTAAATTTTGCTTTCTTAAATTTAGCTTTCTAATATTTTAATCAACTATAATTAGATTAATTAAAGTTAATTCCGTCATTGTTTGCAGTGTAGAAATTTCTTCTCAGAAAACGCTTCTCTGGGAATGGCTAAGGAGGGACAAGGAAGAGAAACTAAAATAATACATTGTTCGGCCTTAAATTCAATTTGCCTCATCACTAGAGGGCGCTATTATTCATGTTTTATTCTTTCTATTAATTTTGTTGTTCAGTGTGTGTGTAAACAAAGAGGATTAAAGTTAGATTTAGAAGCGCGTGCTGTTTCTTGTCTCGTCTCATCATCGAAATGGTCCGTCCGAGCCCCAGCATATAATTGTTAAGATGAATGACAGTGACACAGTCAACGAAACTTCTAAATCAACGGAATAACATTCAAAAAAACCCAAAAGCAAATCGAAAGCGAAACCATCGCACTCGTTAATTGAGAAGGTCACAAACACAATGGATCAATTACTACAGCAAAAAAGGATCCTAAAAGGTAAGCTAACTAGATTAACTAATCAAATTGACTTACTTAACAATCAAACAATATCTACTTCAATAATTGAAGTCTATGAAAATAATGTAAACACAATAAACATCGAAATCGATAAATTGAATATTGACATACTAAGCACATGTCAAGATACAGATTATAACAATTATGAAGAGGAAATGCATGATAACTTTTCAAAACTAGATAAATTAAAAATAACCTTAAAAGATGAAATGATAAAATTAAACGAAAATAATAGTACAACTATTAACAATACTGCATCTAACAATGGCATATCCTTAAATACTTCAAACTGTCAAAACAATGTAAAATTACCGCGAGTTGAATTGCCAATTTTTACATCAAATTTCATTGATTGGATTTCCTTTAGAGATCTATTTTTAGCTTGCGTTGGAGGCAACGATAACTTAAGTAAAAGTCAGAAATTACAATATCTTAAACTTTCAGTCAAAGGCGAAGCATTTGGTTTGTTGCAATCTATACAAATTTCTAATGATAATTATGACACAGCGTGGCAAATTCTAAAAGACAGATACGAAAATGAATCAGAAATAACAAATGCAGCTTTAAGCAAATTAGTTTCGCAGCCTAATCTAAAGCATGAATCAGCTACTGGTTTGCGAAAACTTATTGACAGCACACAACAATGTATCGACACATTAAAAATTCTCAAACAACCTGTCGAGCATTGGGATACAATAATTATATTTCTATTGCGCAACAAATTAGATCACGAAACACTCAAAAATTGGTCGTTAGAAGAATCAAAACAAATTAAACCTTCTTTTCAATATTTTAAAGAATTTATATTAAAAAGAGCAAATGTGCTCGCATCCTTGGCTAATTGCCAGAAAGAAAAACAAGGTCAAAGTTCGTTTTGCGGTTATAGGCAGAAGAAAGTTTCTCATCCGATCGTCTCTAATTTATGCGTGTTTTGCAAAGGAGAGAATCATAAACTATTTAATTGCGATAGCTTTAAAAATTTATCGATTAAAGAGAAATGGACAATAATTAAAAGAAACCGTTTATGTTCTAATTGTTTAAAAGATAATAGAAGTCATCCACTCTCTAAATGTAGAGCTAGCATGTGTAAAAATTGTTCGAAACCACATAATACAATATTATGTTCAAAAAATACGAGCGAAAACAAATCAGACTCGCAAACTGAGGGCAATGAACTCACCATTACTAGCAATAGTACAGTTGTATCTCGTGGCGTATTATTGCCTACTGCGATTGTTTACGTTAAAGACATTAATGGTGCGCTAAATAAATGCAGAGTTTTAATTGATTCAGCTAGTCAAGGCACATTTATTAGAGAAAATTGCGTAAATTTATTACAATTAAAGCGTTCTAAAACAAATGTTAACGTAGATGGTTTGAGTTCCCAAAAAATTGGTAAGGTTGCAAGTTCCGTTCAGTTAGAAATTTCATCACAATTTTATAAAAACGCGTGTATTTCTGTTGAGGCATTAATCATTCCCAAAATTACTTGTGACCTTCCTCAATTTCGAGTGGATGCGACAGCTTTAACTTCTTTTAAACATCTCCCACTAGCAGATAAAAATTGCATTCAACCAGGTCCAATAGACATCCTCTTGGGAGCAGATGTATTTGGAGAAATCATGCTAAATGGACATTTTTCGGTTCCTGAACATTCTTTAACAGCTCTAGAATCTATTTTTTGGTGGATTATCCTAGGCAAAACAAAGACTATAACTAATACAATTGTATCAAACCACGCTAGTTTCAACTCAGTCGAGTATCAGCTAGATAAATTCTGGAAGCTAGAAGAAATTACAGAAGCAAAGTCCTATTCAGAGGAAGAAATTGCATGCGAAAATCATTTTAAAGAAACATTTTCTCGAGACTCTACTGGCAGATTTGCTGTCAATTTTCCTTTTCGTGAGTCATCTGAAGAACTTGGTTCATCTAGAAATTTTGCTATTCATCGTTTGCAACAAATTGAACGTAGGTTTGTCAAAAATCAGTCACTTTCTATGCAGTATCATAAATTCATGCAAGATTATTTAGATCTCGGGCACATGGAATTAATACCAGAAACGGACATTGACGTTCCAGCCACATCTAGTTTTTATCTCCCTCATCATCCAGTTCCAAACAAAATCGGGGATAAATTCCGTGTTGTCTTCGATGGTTCTGCAAAATCTTCAACTGGTGTTTCACTTAATGACAAATTGATGGTAGGACCGCAGTTGCAAGATGACTTAACAACATTGCTCATAAGATTTAGAACACATAAAATTGCTCTAACAGCAGACATTGAGAAAATGTACAGACAGGTTATTTTGAAGGACTCTGACTTTCAAAGAATCGTATGGCGTAACTCACCCTTTGAGCCTATTCAAGATTATCGACTCACTAGAATCGCGTACGGCACAGCTTCCGCACCTTATCTTGCTACAAAATGTCTTCAACAACTAGCAGCAGAAGAAGCAGATAATTTTCCTTTGGCCTCCAATGCAGTCATGAAAGACTTCTACGTTGACGATTTAATGTCTGGAGCTGAGACACTCAGTGAAGCTCATGAATTACAAACACAATTAATGCAAATGTTATCAAGCGCTGGTTTCAGTCTGAGGAAATGGTCATCAAACAGCAATGAATTTTTGAAGACAATTGATGCAGACTTGTGCTTGAAAAATACATCCCTTGATCTAGACAGTGAAAATATCATAAAGACCTTAGGTGTTCTTTGGAACCCAGCAGACGATGTGTTCCTTTTTAAGGTTACTCCAACATCCTTTGAAGGTACCTTGACAAAACGCCTACTTCTTTCCACTATTGCCAGAACATTCGACCCTCTAGGTTGGTTGGCACCTATTACAATTAAATGCAAGCTAATTATGCAAGAACTGTGGAAGCATAAATTGCAGTGGGATGACACAATCTCTCCAAATATCTCACAAGAGTGGACAAAGCTTGCAGAAGATATGATGCTCGTAAAAGACATCAAAATACCAAGACTCTTGTCACCTAACAAGCAATTTCAATTATTTGGTTTCAGCGACGCTTCAGAAAAGGCTTACGCGGCTGTCATATACTGTCGCTCAGTGCTAGATGATGAACAAATCAGTGTTCAACTTGTTGTATCCAAAACAAGAGTTGCACCACTAAAGAATGAATCTCTTCCAAGACTAGAACTATGCGGAGCTTTGCTTCTAGCAAAGCTGATGAAATTTACGTGCAGTTCATTAAATATTCCAATATCCCAATCTCACTTCTACACAGATTCAACTATCGTTCTTTCTTGGTTGGGATCGCCATCCAGCCGATGGAAAACCTTTGTTGCCAACAGAGTAGCAAAAATTCAAAGCTTATCTTCCCCAAATCAGTGGCATCACATTAGTGGTGATACAAATCCAGCAGATATCGCAACCCGTGGTGTGTCATCATCAACATTATTAACATCTCAGTGGTTTAGTGGTCCAACATTTCTGTATCAACCGATTTCTTTCCAAACAAATATGCTCATATCTCAAATGTGTGAGCCTGTGCCTGAAGAAAGAGTGTGTACTGTGCAGTCAATTGCTACAATCAGAGATTCATCTGAAGCAGATGAATTGATAAACAAATTCTCCTTTTTCTCTAAACTTAAACGTGTAACAGCATATTGCTTAAGATTCATTCACAATTGCAGAAACTCCAAAAGTAAGGTAACTGGTTTTGTAAAAACTGATGAACTTAATAATGCTATGAATGTATTGATTAAATTAGTTCAATCTGTTGAGTTTAATAATGAGATCAATGCTCTTCAAAAAAATCAACCCTTATCTTGCAAAAGCAAAATTTTATCTCTCAATCCCTTTTTGGATCATTCAGGTATACTTAGGGTGGGAGGTCGCTTGCGACATGCAAATATCGGATACGACCAAAAACATCCCATCTTACTGCCAAAAAGGCATGCCTTAACTGATCTCATTATTAGACATTATCATCAAAATTTATTACATGCTAGTGCTCAACTTGTACTATCATCTATTCAGGAAACTTTTTGGATCATGGGTGCTAGAGACATTATCAGAAATTTAATTAGAAAATGTGTTAAATGTTGTAGAATTAGAGCATCTGTCACTAACCAAATGATGAGTGATTTGCCATCCAGTCGAATTTCACCAGCTCCTACATTTATACGATGTGGAGTTGATTATGCAGGCCCGTTCCAAATTAAAGCAGCTAAAGGACGGGGCTCTAAAACATTCAAGGCATATATAGCTCTTTTTATTTGCTTTACAACTAGAGCTATCCATTTAGAGTTAGTCACTGATCTTTCTGCAGATGCCTTCATTGCAGCCCTAAAGCGATTTATTTCACGTAGGGGTAAGTGTAGCGACATATACAGTGACTGCGGGTCCAATTTTATTGGAGCTAAGCGTAAACTAATGGAATATGAAAGACTAGCAAATTCAAAGGGTTATAATCAAAATGTTGACAAAATTTTGTCTGATATGGGAATACGTTGGCATCTAAACGTGCCCGGCGCTCCTCACATGGGGCGCCTATGGGAAGCGGGCATTAAATCCACGAAATATCATTTAAAACGGGTTGTGGGTGATATCAAATTACCACACGAAGAATTTGAGACCCTCTTAGCCCAGATCGAAGCTTGTCTCAATTCTCGACCTTTAACTGCCTTATCTTGTGACCCTAACGACCTATCGGCCTTAACACCAGGTCATTTTATAATCGGAAGACCATTAACAAGCATTCCCGAACCAAATTACACCGAATCTAACATTTCTTATCTAACAAGATGGCAAATAATCCAAAAAATGGTACAGCAGTTTTGGAAACGTTGGCACAAGGAATATTTGGGTAGACTGCAACAACGACCAAAATGGCTTATGCCAACTAAAAACATCGAAATTAATGATTTGTGTTTGTTAAAAGATGATAATTTGCCACCTACCAAGTGGAAAATGTGCAGAGTAGTTCAATTACACCCCGGTATTGACAACCATGTTAGAGTTGTAACTGTTAGAACATCAGATGGCATATTTAAAAGAAATGTAACAAAATTGTGTCTCTTACCAAAATAAGCAGAAATTTATACTATTTGTAATTTGTACTGTCTTTATGTAAGTGTATTCATGTAAACAATTCATTTAATGCCTTATTGCATTTGTATCACATTTAAGAATTTTGAAATAGTATTTCAAGGTGGGCGGCATGTTCGGCCTTAAATTCAATTTGCCTCATCACTAGAGGGCGCTATTATTCATGTTTTATTCTTTCTATTAATTTTGTTGTTCAGTGTGTGTGTAAACAAAGAGGATTAAAGTTAGATTTAGAAGCGCGTGCTGTTTCTTGTCTCGTCTCATCATACATTGCTTACATACTTTATTCCACCAATATAAAAGAACGAAAAAATGTGCAGAAAAATTATATTACACACTTTAATATGAATTTTTAAAATTTCTCGCTATTAAATACATAAGTGATTGCATAATTACTACCCTTAATATATATTTTTAGAATCTTGCAAAAAAAAAGTGCTAAAAAGTGTATACAAAGGATTAAAAAGGAATGATTGATTAATGTTCAAGCAATAAAAATAAAAATTAAAAAAAACCAATAGTTTCAAGATCTAGTGAAATACAACAAAGGAATCAGGACTGAAAACATCAAAACGAGTTTGATTGCCTGATCTAACAAAGAGAAGCTTAACTCTAAATATTAACTTAATACGATGCTTAACTCCAATACGATGAAATTTCGTGGTGTTTATAATAATCACAGTTCGCATTCTTTCTATTTCCTCTGGCAATCAAACTGGTTTTAATATTTTCAGTCTTACCTTCTTCAGCACTGATTCATTGTATTTTTCTCCCGTAAATATTAATTGTGTCCACTAATGTTCTTTTACTTCATTTTTTTCGAAATTTTATAAAAATTCAATGAAGGATTTTATTACTTAACACCTTACATATACATATGTTCATATTTTTCTTCATTTACTGAATTGAATAAAAATTTCACAATACTTTTATGTTCCTGTGCATTTACATTAGAGCCCTAAAAACAGGGCTAAGTGCTTGGTCATGGTTGGAGGATGTGTGTTCTTGTGTACTAGCTTTTTTTTTTTCTATTTACCGTGGAAAAACAAACTATCCCAGCCATTAGAGGAGTTAAAACTATTTATAGGATGGAAAAATTGCAGCACTTTACGTTTATATTTAATGTAAATGTTTTTTTAAGCCGACAAATGAGTGTACGACATATTTTTTTTAAAAAAAAAAGGAAAAGAAAACATAGTTTTCTTTTCATATACTATATTGGTCTTTATAGTTTCGACTTTATAGTATAGTGGAAGATCTTTACGTCATTATCTTGATTTAATTAAACTCACTATTTCTAAAGCTAAATATTTTGATTCTAAAATATCTTTGAAAAACAAGAAGAAGAAGAAGAAAATTACAAAAAAAAAAGGGAGGGGGGGGAGAGATAATATATTTAAAAAATAAATTCTACTCTCAAAATTAGTAAAATGCAAGAAAAATATTACTTCTAAATAAATAAAATTTATACGAAAGGAACGAATTAACAGCGAATATATTTTTCATAATACATATAATACTCATACTCATAATAATACTCATAATTCATAATAATTTTTGGTCCTCGTTAAACTGTGCTACCGTAAAGTGCTCGACTTCGCGCGCAGGTCGTCGGGCTACCGAAGCGGGGGTGCCATCCCTTCCGCAGAGGATCAAAATTGTGATGGCATGTCTTCGGATCATCCTCCGGGATGTTTCCCAGACCGTCGCCAATAGCCCATTGTGCAGCTCTAGTGCGACGTAAATTAACAACAACAACAACAACAACATAATAATTTTTCATAAGCTTATAAATGAAAAGTAAGCTATAGATTTTTAAAACGCCGTCCCCGTATCAGTTCTTCAAAAGGGCAGTGTGAGAAAAAGATTTCCAAAAGAATGTGAATTGAGTAATAAAAGTATGTCAGAGAGAGGGAGGAAGACCCCCAACAGAGAAGATTAGTTACGGTGAAACCGCAGTCGTATGAGCTTGGGGAAGAAAGCTGCTTCCCTCCCTTACCCAAAGGTAGAAAGTGACTTGAGTTTCAAAGCCAATATTGCAAAAAGTAATAAAGATCAAAAAATTTGACCCACATTTTCGTGGATAGGAAAGATTGAAAAAATTATTAGTATTTTTTTTAATTGATTACTCCGATTCTTAAACAAGAAAAATCGGTTCAAAGTGTGAGAAGCCCGCCATAGACTTTTCATGTTAAAAGCAGAATTGAGGAGTCTGCTTGGTGCAACACTTTTCTCCCGGCAACCACGATTCATGACCCTGATTTTCTGCTCTTTTGGGAATGCCGTGTATATTTTTGTTTGCCAAGGACCCTACAAACTTTTTCGCCAAAGCAATTGGCGTTGTTTAAACAAAAGCTATTGTTAGAGGCTTGGCAAACAAAAATAACTCACTCCGCCCAGTTACCAATTCCTAAATTGACCAAATATCCTCTTTATTTCGGGCCGAACTCTTACTGAAGGCTAGAAAGGAAATGGAAAGGCCTTCTCAGAGTATCCTTTGGCCAAAAGCAAAACAAAGAACGGGGTGAAACTCTATTCTTGGAAAAGCCGTATTGAGAAGCAGTAGTTAGAAATAACGCACTAAAACTCAAAAAACGGCAGAAAAATTTTATCCAGTGCAATCTTTTCCACTTTTGAGTTCCCAGTAAGCATTGTACAATAATATTTTTGCCACTTAGCGAACTAAAAAGCGACATAATTTTTTGGTGCAAATATATAAACCCACTTTAATGAGAACACATATAAACTGTAAACAAAACAATTCAAATCAAATTTTGTTGAAGGAGATATTTGTTTTTATTTCGTCCTGAAGCTAGTTAACAAGGTAATAAAAATATCAAAGCTGGTTATTTTCTTAAAATTTCTATTCTTGTTTCGAAAACTAAACGGTAGAATTGTTTGTGAATATAGTCTTCAAGTAATGTAGAACATTTCAGGATGCTAAATATACTGGATAATTAAATTTTTTACAAATGATGCGATACTATTTGGAAAGATGTCCGCATCGTGATCTGCTGCAGAATAATCGCCAAATCTTGGCAACTTCCGGTCAGTGGTCAGTAAGAAACTAAAAAAAGAACACCATAAAAGGGGACCAACTTGAATGGGATAACTCGTAGCGACCCTTGGGCAAATCTCTACATAATTTTTTTTTTAAAAATTGCAAGTTTGAAATCCTTTTGGTGACTTTGAGATTATAGTTGGTGTGACAGATCATTGTACATCAATCCTCGTCATAAATTAAAATTGATTTATATGCATGATGTTTAAAAGAAAATGTCTCCTATTGGTAACAAGTACATGAATAAATTTTGAAGAATACTACTGATATTTAGAGTTAAAAACTAACCAAAAGTACGAAGTTTTAGCTTATTTGCTTTTTGAATAATTTATTATTTGTGCTTTTCTCTGGTTCGGTGGTGTTTCAATTTTGATACATGTTTATGCCAGCTGCCATTAAGAATCTAAAGATAACACAAATACAAAAGGGGACCAACTCAAATGGCATAAATTGTTGCCACCCATAGGCTAATCTGTACACGATTTTTTTTTTCTTTAAATTTACAAATTTAAAATCCATTTAGTGCCTTTGCAATAGTAGTTTATGCAATAAATCGCAATATAGAAGTCAAATTAACATTGATTTATTAGTATGATGATTAAAAGAAGATGTTTTGTATTAGCAACAAGTATATTAATAAATTTTGTAGAATGCTATTGATATTTAGACTTCAAACTAGTTAAAGACTAGTTTAAAGTTTTAGCTTATTTGCTTGTTGACTAATTTATTATTTGTACTATTCTGTGGTTTGATAGTATTTCAATTTCGATACGCTTTAACAAGAACTGCAATGGCCAAGGTTGGAAGATTTTTGTATTGGTATCTACACCAAAGTAACCATAATTTTGCAATTTATGGATAGCAGGTTGGGGAACTAAAGAAAACATCATAGAAGGGTACTAACTCGAAAGGGTATGAGTCATAGCCACTCCTGGGCAAGCATCTACATAGTTTCTTCCTTTCCCTTTGGCGCCTTAACAATTGTAGTTGATGAGAACAGATAACGATACGAAAATATCCTCACCAAGGCTCTTGAGATTTTTTTTACTAAAAATTTTTTTTTTTAAAAGTATGTATCTTTGTCTCAGTGGAGGAGATATTTCCATATCAGTACCACTTTCTTGTTAACTACATAGTGCAAAATCCTTATACTTTTTTCCATATTTTCTTTAGTGTTAATTTTTGTGAAATCCATATTTTAAAGCCATATTTTGTTTTTTAAACATTATAAGTGTTATGACAAAATTATTACATAATTTTGTAATAACACTTACAAAAGTCAAATATATAGAAATTTCATTTGGATGATTTGAAAATGAAGCATATTTTTATACACTTTAATGTTGTCTTTTTAGTTTTTCACACAGTAAATAACAGGGGTGAGATTGTTCTGCTTTTTAGCGTATTTCCGCCTTTTTCGCTTTTGTCTCTCGAATTTCAGCTTTTTTATCAAAAACTCCAATTCTCTAAAAGTTTAAGTTTTTTTCATAAATTTTCCGCTTTTTCTGAAAATTCAGCCGTTGAAATAGAATAATTATATTTCTTTCCGATTTTCAGAGATAAGCAGAAAATTCAAGCTATGTAGCTGCCAACCCTTCCACATTTTTAACAATTTCACCTATTTTCTCCACTTTTACGTGCAGAAAATAAAATTTTCCGCATTTTTACCCGCCTGCCAGGTAGCTTATATTTTCATAATTCAGACATCGCTGAATTTTAATATCAAACAGCGATATTCTTATTTACCTCATTTGAAAGTTGTGCATTTAGATTATTATTCATGCAATTTCAATATTGTACATGGTAATTCTTATTTACGAGGTTTAAAAATCCAATATCGCTATTTGTATTTACGAGTTTTTTTTAAATCCTATGCAGCAATTCGTGTTTACATGTTTTTAAAATCCAATACAGCGATTCGTAGTCACGCGAGTTTAAAATCCAATGTCGTGTGATTCTTTTATGCGGTTGTAATAACAAACATCGATTTTCGTATTTACAAGTGATTTAAAAATTAGGCTTTGGATTGGTATTCACGGGATTAAAAAGTTATGCATCGTGATTCGAATTTACTCGATCTAAAAATTAAACATCATGATTTGTATTTTCACTTTTTTGAAATCCAACATGGAGTTTCATATTCACGTGATTTCAAAATCCAATATTGTGATTCATATTCACGCTATTTTAAAATCGAAGATCGCAATTCTTATAAGAAGTAAGTTTTTTTTTCTTGAATTAGTTACTATAAATGTGACATTTTTTCTATCGGCTATTATTGGTATAATTATAGGCATTACAACATCAGCGAAACTGGATGAGAATATTGTTACTGATATTTTTGCTGTAAATCACGCAATAGTATTTATTAAAAAAATGAAATGTTAATGTATGTTCTCAATAGTTTAGTGTGCTAAACTAGGCAGTAATAATTGACTCCTTTATGACTGAAGAAAAATATAATTTCCAGCTTAATTTTTTCAA
This sequence comes from Parasteatoda tepidariorum, assembly GCF_982258835.1. NCBI lineage: Eukaryota > Metazoa > Arthropoda > Arachnida > Araneae > Theridiidae > Parasteatoda > Parasteatoda tepidariorum. The sequence goes on along the minus strand of NC_141765.1, from coordinate 5,265,050 downwards.
TTTGTAATTTTACTTTTTACTAAATGTTAAGTGTCGATGTAATTATTCATATATTAATAAATTAGTTCACAATTAATTTTATATCAACACATAGTTATTTATTATCTTAAATTGTCTGAATTTTATTTTGAAATAATTGCACACACGTAAGATTTACTCGCGTGAATATTCAGCTTTTTTGCCTTTTGGCCAATCTCATCCCTGAAATAATTGCCAAGTACTTTAAAAATATTTATAATTTTATTTTTCAGACTTGAAATGCATTATACATTAAAAACTAATGACATTCTTTTATCTTTATAACTATAGTTATGCTTCTAAATTAGTGTTAAAAACTTTACTTGTGAGAAGGAGTATATCTACAATAAAATATTAAGCAAAATTTAAGACAAGTTTCTCTGCAAAAGTATAAGTTTTTTTTTTTCCTTTCAATTCATAAAATCTTCGCTTAAAAATTTTTTAAATGCTACTAAAATTTTCTAAATTCTATATTTTTTTTTTTTAGTTAATCTTTTGGATATGATTTAATGAACAGGACACAAAAATTACTTCAGATTATTTAAAAAATTGAATTTTCGAACTTTGAGTATAAAAATTACCAATAATACACTTCATTTTAATTTATATTTGTTTTGTATTTTATTTTATGTGCATGAAAAAATAAAAATAGCAAATCTACTAATGGAAGCATTTGGTTGGAGTTTTGAAAATGTCTTTAGTCCTTAAAAAATTGAGTTATAAACGTTCAGACTATAGAACTTTAAATAAACATTGCTATACTGTTTTGTTTTCTTTTACTTCCAAACTGCATATTTTAATTTGTTTTAACTTGAAATACATTAGTTTTCAATGATAACTTTATTGCTCATTGTTCATACATTAATATTATACTCCAATTAGTAACAAATTAATGATGAAGCATACTCTACACTTTAAATTTTTGTTAAAAAAGAATTTTATGGAGTTTTGGATTTAAAATATTCTAGTCATAATGCTTATTTTGATTATATCTGATGCTTTGAAGAGAATGTTCTCAAACTATAGCTTACCTTTGTATTTTGATGTACCATTTAGACATACTGAGCTATGACGATGTCTGTGTGTTCCTTGTCTATTATGTCTATAACGGGACTGAATATCACTAAGAAAAAGGAAAACAAACCAGAATCTTGGATTGATAAACAACTGAAAGAACTCACCAATGGATCAGTTGCAAAGGAAATGGCAATAGGAGGTCTTTCTGGATGGTATCTGATTCTAAATATCATTTGAATAACTCATTTGTCTATTATATTTATAGTCACAGTACATGAGTAATCAAGTTTGTTTTGAATCTTGGATAATATATTTGATTGTATGTTTTGTATAATAGTTACAATAGTAATAAAAATCTGTGCATCAGAACATGATTTTAAAAAAATCAATTACCACAATTAGAAAATTATGCATTGTGATTCAAATTCAAGTGATTTAAAAATCAAATGCCGTGATTAGTATTCACATGGTTAAATAATCAAATATTGTGATTCATATTCCTGAAGTTAAATAATCACATGGCAATTGGTTTTCACTTGATTTAAAAATCCAATTGTGTGGTTTATATTCATTCATTTTTAAAATCCAATATCGTGATTTTTATTCACATGATTTTAATATTAAACATTAATTTATGAGATTTAAACTGTATGTATTGCAATATGTATTTGCGTAATTTAAAAATTAGATATCATAATTCAAACATCAGACAGCAAGATTCAAATTCACATGTCTTTAAAATTAAATACTGCGATTTTAAAATCAAACGTTACGATTTGTGTTCACCTGATTTCAGGCGAAACATTTGAACTTTTCAGATTCCACTTAGAAATTATTGCAAATAAGTGTATATTAAAAATAAATCTTTCATTCTTTGTTTATAATTTTTTTATATTTAAATACTGTAAAATTAAATATTCTTTATTATAAAGTATTTATTTTCGCTTTTAATTATGCAATAGTAATTTAAAAAATAAGCGTAAAAGGTAAGTTATTTAAAATATGATGTATTTATTTTAACCCTCCTGGCGACAGACCTGAAATAACTCGGACATGATTTCTACACGTAAAGCGGCAAGCCCGAAATAACTCAGGTGGCCTGTCTACCTCTGTAGCGGTGGACCCTAGTTTTTGGCTGGTATTTTTTTTCCTTCCCCTACGACTGCCTACTGGGTACTAATTGAGGGGTGGTTATAGCTGTCATCATAAATCACCATAACAGAAGAATTGCAAGTTTATTTAAGAGTTCATAGTATGTTGGCAGTTTAATTGTACTGATAGTAAACGTTTGTGGTGAAGGGAAAAAAATTAATTTTATGTTTTCTCTTGCTAATACTAAGTCAAACATTTTGTTGTTATTTTATTTCTATTTTTCTTTTAATTTAATAAGTTTTTTTGAGATGAAATTAGAAAAATAGAAATAAATAAAATATAATATCTAAAATGACTTTTAAATTTTTTTATTGAAAACTCGCATATTTTAATAAGTTTTAAAATATCTCTATTAATGATATTCTGCTGTTTCATTATAAGTACTCTAAATTAGATATTTTGAAAATATTCTTTAGCTGAATTTTATTTTGCGAACTTACGTAGAAGAGAATTTAACTTAGTTTAGATTTTGACTTATTTTATTTCTTTCTAACTGCCAGGAAATACCTTATTATTTTGTCATTAAAGTTTACCAATTTTAAAATGTTAAAATTTTGCTTTGCAAACATTCTTTTAATCATATTTGTTTTTTTGTTGTTTTTTTTCATATTATTCTAAAAAATGCTAAAACAAAGTCTTATTCTGTTGTTGTTTTTGTCATGTTTTATGCATTTCCCTTGAATTATCGCATCTGAAATTTGTATAGAAATAAAATGTAAAAAATTTTGAACGGAATACAAAAGACAACTATTGAATTTTTAAAAAATAACTTGCACATTCAGAAACTTTTTTGCTAAAAGAAAAATCGTCCAACTACAAAGAAACAAATGAGATTAAATATCTGTTTAAATTAAAGTTATTAAGTTTACATAAAAACCATATACAGTGAAACCTCCGTTAAGCAGACAGTCATGGGACTAAAAAATTTGTCCGTTTATGAGAGTTGTCCGTTTACGGGAGGGTACCCTAATAACGAAATTTAACGCCGTAAATTGTTTTTAGAATATTCTCAAAGATGTAGAAATAATTAAATAATATCTACAAGGATACTGTAAATATCTACAACAGTGGTGCAAGCGCTGCGCCAATTGTGGAAGCCTGCGCCAACCTGCTCCAAATTGAAAGAATTGACTTAAATTGCGCCACGCTGCGCCAAAAAGGATATTTTCCCCTGGATATCGCCAAGTCACAATTTTATGGCAACCAAGCTTATGCCATGTGGGGTGTTGCTACAGTAACGAGCACGTGCATATTTTACTGTGAGCTGAGTGTTCTTGTTCTTTATTATTTAGTTAGTATCATTCCATTCTTTTTGGTTCTAAGCTGATGGAAAAAGAATTAGAAAAATGACTTCAAAAAGTAAGTACCTGTCATTCAATATTTCTTTTAGATTTGTGATAAAAAAAAAATTTATAATTTTTTTTTTTAATGCGATTAATGAACGAATTTTTATCTTTATTAAAAACATACCAGGGTGTGTTGCGTTTTTCAAAAGCGCTTTTTTTCGTTTTTTAAATGTTCTTAAAGGTGCTTTTTTTTCATTAGGTGGTTTTTAAAAAGTACTTAATTTTTCCTTTTCCAAAATAATATATATTTTCTTTACCATATCGATTTCCGCCATTTTTCTCTATTCATGCAACCTACATCCATTTTCTTATCTTTGGCACCTAGCGTATGAAAGCGGATCATATTACATTTTTGATGAATTAATTGTGGGTTTGCCTGTGCATCATACATACTGAGCTGGATTCAGTGGGAAGGATTTTTGAATTCTCATGTGCAACTCTGCTTTGTTTTGCAACATATTCTCAATTTCAGGCTTTTTTTCCCCCACTCTCTGAAATGCAACCGAAACTTCTCTTGACTTTTCGGGGACCAACTAAACATTGCCGAATTTTAATAGCAAAAGAAAATTTTATTTCTCTTGTTAATTTCCTGGTTATTGAGGTGCCATCGTCTTCGTCAATGACAATCTAATGGCCTTCTTGCGCTATTCTATTTATAGATTAGTACCATGATCTTTGAATTTAACTTGGGGACTATTCACTAAGTACATATTTTCTTGTTGATTTTCAGAGCAGGCAAGAATCACAAAGCTTCATGACTTTTATTCATTTAATTTAATAAAGATATGAATTAATAAACTTCTTAAACGTAAAGAACGTACATTTTTATCCAAGGGACCATCCACTAATTGCATATTTTTTTAAACATTTATTTTTTATTATATTTTTTTACTAATATTTTTTTTACTTATTGCATTTTATTATTGTATTATTATTTTCAAAATTTTTAATGCTCTTAATTTGTTTCAGGAAAAAACTTAAAAACATATTGAGGCAATATTTTAAATGCAGCAAAAATTCTAATGTAATTCAGATTTGTCATTCAAAAGTACTTTAATTCATCTCTTAATGATTTGAATCAAAACAATAGATATAAAAAAGTTTAATTATCACAGATTTTTAAAATATTATGAGTGTAGTGACTAGGGCTGGACGATATAGAGATTTCTTAAATCGATATAATCAACCCTTTTATATCGCGATATTAGGTTATATCGATTTAACAATCTAAACGACAAAACTAAGAAATAAATCCACAGTACCCCTTCCTCTATTCAAATGTATTGTTTTGTTTTTTTAACTCACTTACAGTCAACTCCTAGTCCACAGAAATTTTGACAAAGTTGTTCTGATTATGAATAATTTTTTGCAAATATTCAAAAGCTTATTTAAATACTACAATTTACTAATTTTACTCTGTAACTTTTCACTAAAGGTATTGGAGAATATTGTTTACCTTTTTCTTTTGCATTTATTTTATTAGTAAAAAAATTAAAAACTTTCACTTTCTCTGTACATATATAAATAACTATACATTAATATTTTTATTGAAAATATGCTTAAATGAACTAAGACTAGTTTAAAATTCATCATCATGCTTGCGCCCTAGTTTTTAGATTGCACCTGGAAATTTCCCATTCCTATCATAATTTTTTTACTTTAATAAAAAATATACTTTGTAAAAAGTCACTTTTGAAAGTTTGCTGTTAAAATATATATATATATATATATATATATATATATATATATATATATATATATATATTGAAAATTTGAAATTCATATTTTTTTTCTGAGCAATGAATCAAACTATCTTACTTGATTTTATAAAGTGTATTACTATTTATAATTTGTAGTAAGTGGACAATTTTTAAAAGTATCAGGAATATAGTGCTGGAGAACTTTAAATGGAATTCAGACTTTTTATTATTTCCAAAGTAATTTTAATCATAATAATAAAGATTTTATTTAGTATTCAGCATCTCCAACGACCAAAAAAAGGAAAAAAATATTTTTAAACAACCAATATAATCAAAAACTGTAAATGTTTTTAACTTTTACAACATGTTATAGCTTTGATAAAAAAAGTTTGGATGAATTTCAACAGAAATAGCATGTATTTTCACGAAAATATAAAAATTTTTTTTTTTTTACTTATGTTCATTGCTATCTGTTTGTTTCAACTAAATGATTTTTTCTGAAAAAGGAAGGTGCAATTCTCTCTAGTTACCAAAACAGCAATTATATGTTTGGGACACAGAATTTAAAATTTAATGAAGTGAATAGATTTAGTGATAGATTCACCCCCCCCCCTTCCCGGCAATGACAAAAAAGAAGTATATCAGTAATAAGATGCAATTTTCTTTTATTCCAAATTTAATTTTTTAGTTGTTATTGTTGTTGTTAATTTACGTTGCACTAGAGCTGCATAATGGGCTATTGGCGACGGTCTGGGAAACATCCCGTAGGATGATCCGAAGACATGCCATCACAATTTTGACCCTCTGCGGAGGGGATGGCACCCCCGCTTCGGTAGCCCGACGACCTGCGCGCAAAGTCGAGCACTTTACGGTAGCACAGTTTAACGAGGACCAATACCGCACACCCTCGGTCCCTATGCAGACTGATCCAAGTGGTCACCCACCCGCACACTGACCGTAAACAGTGATGCTTGACTTTGTTGATCTGCTGGGAACCTTGTCTTAACGATCAGTCCTCTGCGGGACTTAATTTTTTAGTAAAATACGTTTAAGGTAAGATTTTCCATATCAGCACCAAAGTAATCGCTAAGCATCGGTGACTTCCGGCAGCAGCACGCAAGAAACTAAATAAAAACAACACCACAAAAAAAGGCTAATTTGAAAGTTAAAAATCGTTAACTTCCCCTTTCAATATTTTTTTACAATTGATTCCAAGTAAAACAAAACTGCAACTTCAGTTGACGCAAGAAAACAGGTACCGAACAATACGAAAATAGACCCGTAATGCACATGCCTTAAAAAGATAAATCTCTAAACTTAACATTATGCACGCGAGAAACTACAAAAAAAATAATAAATTTAAAAAAAAAAAAAAACATCACGATACACGTCTTATTCGAAAGGTGAAATCTTTTAACTGCGCATGCATTACTGAGCTATTTCCGAACGATAAGGAAATAGCCCCGTAATGCGCCATAAAAAGATAAATCTCCCAACATTTATAATAAATACGCAAGAAATTAACGAAAAAGAATAATAATAAATAAAAAGATCACAAAAAAAGGCAGTTACAAAAGATAAAATTAGTAAATTTCCTAAACATTTTTTTACAATTTATTCCAATTAAAACAAAACACCAATTTTATTTAGCGACTTCAGTTAGCGCGAGCAAACAGAAACCGAACGGTACGGAAAGAATTAATGTAATATACACGCTGAAAGAAAACCCGGTAAGATATTTAAAGATATTACGGAAAGAAACTCCACAATGCATGTGCCTTAAAAAAGACAAATCTCTAAATTTTATAATACACACGCGAGACACTGCAAAATGATAATAAATAAAAACATCGCAAGAAGAGTTTAATTCGAAAGGTGAAACTCGTTAACTCCTTCCGGACAAGTCACTAAATATTTTTTAACAATTTATTTTAAGTAAATCAAAACACCAATTTTATTTTGCCTTTACAGTGTTCAGTCATAAAAGATAATGATTTCATGTGCCATAAAAGATAAATATCTCAATTAGATAATAAATATTTTTAATAAGGATTTTATATATAATATTTGAAAAATATTAATTTTTTTAACGCTATATTTGTAAGAAATTTCTTTAAATAGTTTGAAATAATTAGTTTAAAAACAAAATTCTCAATGCAAAAGAGGAGAAGAAATATAACAGTTACCTATTTCAGAAATCAGGATATGTAAAATTGAAGATGGGAATTTTCCCTCCTGCACGAGAATCACCTGCACCTCCTCCTAAAATCGGAATTCTAAAGAGAAGACAATCACATACACTAGGTGGTAAAAAATCCTCCGCAAATATCGATATAAACTTGAAATCTGAATGAGGAGATTCAACCGCACCGATCCCTGCTATATCGATCTGAATGAGGAGATTTAATTGCACCGATCCCTGCTATATCGGAGTTTTTTTTCAACCGCCAAATATCGATATAACCTAGTGAATTAGTTTTGAATGAAGAGATTCAATGGCCCATTCCGATTTAACTATACCAACCCCTGCACCAGATGTGATTTTGGCAAATAGCCAAAGAAGTTGAGCGCACGTGTTACCAAGAGAATGAGTTGATAGTTGACCTTGAATCTTTCCCTTACGCTACGGCAGATCGGACTCTGTTCTGTACATTCTCGCAATGATTAAACCGGTGTTTCACTACATCGGAGAGAGCAACATCGATTTAGCGTTTGCTGTCATGAATAAATCGATTTAGTAGAGTCGAAATGCTCACTCCGGAATTTTGTTGAAGATGAAATGGATAAATCGGTATTACGATGTTGGAGTTAAATCGATATATTGTCTTACATCGGTATAAAGCCCAGTCCTAGTAGTGACAGTATAATAATTTACTTCTGACAAAAATTTTTTAGCTTCAATACTCATTCCATTGTATTTCCATTTAAAAATTATTTAGTTTTTTAAATCAATACATTAACAAAATACTGTAAGTAAAAAAAAATATTGTTTTTAAATATTAGGGGCCATTCACTAATTTACATTTGTAATATAAATATATTAATTAATTGTATTTTAAAATCATAGTGTAGGTTGTGGCGCCAATCATCAACGTTACTTTTGATTTCAAATAATTATGTTTTTCTATGAAAAGAAAGTCTTAAAAAAAGAACAAAATACAAAACATTGTCAACAATTTCAGTAACATAAAATTTAAGTGTTAAGATATGTTTAATAATTTCATTAACTATCCCAGCCACTGAATGCTTTAAGGTATTAAAAGGGATTAATATTTTGCAAACTTGTTTCAAAAGATAATTTTACCTTCCAAGCAGTCTTTATTTATTTATTTTTTTTTCAAATATAGTTGAATTTTGTATTATATTAAGTGCTATGTTGGTAGCTGTTATATTAAGTTAGTTATTTGATAACTTAACATATCTGATTTTTTTTTAAAATTTCAATTTAATCTAAAAAAAATATAATGCAAGTTTTCATTTAAAATCTTAAAACTAAGCTTTAAATGTATTGCATATAGCTTAATATTCATAGTTTCATTAAAAGTTATATAATTTAAGTGATTTGCATAATTCAAATACTTTCATTACATGATGATGGAACAATTATAGCTATATTGGGAAAATTGACTATATTGTACAATATTATAAATCTCCATTGTACAATTATTATAAAAAAATAATGTATTTTTATTAATGTCTAATTTATTTTTTTAGATGGTGGACGATGTAGTAAATTTAATGAAGATGTACCGTATATTCCGGCGTATTACGCGCACTTTTAATACAAAAATTAACATTGGAATTTACGGGTGCGCGGTATACGCCGAATATAAAAAATTATAGATTAAAAAAAATTCAATATAGAATAACACTTTTATTTTAAAGAAATATCATACCTTTACCTATATACTTTATTGATTTTCGTTATTACATAAATAGTTCATTATATTCGTCTTCCGTTATTTCTTCAGGCACGTCATCACAATCTGTTTCGTCTTCATCATCTGCGTTACCCTCATCCATAAATAAACAGTCATCTTCTGATCCGTCCAAATTATTTGAAATGGTGCATTTTTTTAATGATTTTCTAACCATCTCAGGCTTAATTTCATCCCATACTTTTAATATCCATTCGCACACTGTTTCCAAACTTGCATGGCGCATATGTCCTCCTTTCGCAAAGGTTTTCTCGCCCTCCAACATCCAAGTGTTCCACTGTTTTTTTTAAATTGGCTTTAAATGGTTTGTTTAAGCAGACGTCCAATGGCTGAATTAATGGTGTCAATCCGCCCGGAATAACTGCCATATCGGTGTTACATTCCTTCAACAATTTTTTTGTATTATCTGTAAGGTGGGACCTAAACATGTCCCACAATAAAAGGCTTTCTGGTTTTCTGTTGATACTAGACGAGATATTGCACATGTACAATCCAAATATTCGTGCGCATTATACGAAGAGTATATCTTAAAATTTAAAAAAAGTTATTAGAAATTACGGGTGCGCGTTATGCGCCGGAATATACGGTATTAAAGGAGTGTGACCTAAATGGAGATCTAATATCAGTTTGGTGTATTAAAGGCTCCAAACCAGATGAGGCTATTTGCACATTTTGTAATATGACAATTTCTTGCAAACATCATGGATCTGCTGCAATCAAACGGCATTCAAAAAATGCTGGTTATATTGATAAGTGTAAAAATCATCGTGATAAGGAGGGAATGCTCATGAAATCAACACAAAGAAGAATTGACTTTTCCAATTCAAGAGGAATAGACTGTATGATGACTCATAATGAAAAAGTGTCTGCTGCTGAAATACAGTTTGTTGTCTCTTTAGCAGTGAAAGGAATTTCATACTCATTTTGTGATGCAGCTACAATGTTATTTCCCAAAATGTTTTGTGATTCTAAGATTGCTGAAGACTTTTCTTGCTCTAGAGCTAAAGCTTCATATCTAATTTCAGATGGACTTGGTCCACATTTTAAGAAAAGTCTTCTGGAAGAAATTAGAGATAGTGGAGCGTTTTTTTCTATCATGGTGGATGAAACACCTTTACCTGAAAAACGAATGCAACAGATGGATATTCTCATTCGTTTTTATAGCAATATAAGAGGGCAAGTTATTGTCCAGCATTTGCAGAGTTTCCATATAGGCCATGGAACAGTTGAAATAATGTTTAAGTGCTTATGTGAGGTTTTTGATGAGTTACCCAAAGATAAGCTTCTGTGTTTTTTTAGTGACGGCCCAAATGTAAGGAAGAGTTTGAAAGCGAAGGTAGAGTCCCAAAATGCGTAGTTACTAGATGTTTCCAGCTGTTCTTTACACAAAGTACATAACAGCTTTTCTAAAGCTTTAACCACTTTTGGTGGTGAAGTAGAAGGTATTATAATTGACCTTTATTATTTTTTCAAACATTCATCAGCTAAAATTGCTGATTTTAGAAAACTGCAAGGCCAACTAAACGTGACCGAAAAGGTTCTTTTCAGACATGTTAGTAGCCGTTGGCTTACATTAGAGACCTCGTTAGAGCGTTTTCTCGAGTTGTTCGATGTTATTTCAAAACTTTTCAAAAAGGATCTAGGTACAACCAGCAGGGATGGTGCTCTCTACTAAAGGGTAAAGCAAGCCCTTAAAGATAAATTGCTTTTGCCAAGAGCTCTATTTTTAAGAAGTATTTCGGCTATATTAAACAGATTTTTAGGTCTTTTCCAAACTGAGACACCATTGATTCACTTGCTATATGATGAAATGGTGTCTCTTGTTAAAGCATTGTTAGGACGGTTTCTAAAGAGTTCTGCTTTTCTTAGTTTGTCTGGTAAGGACTTAAAATCATTAGATGTAGAAAATGCAGGAATTTGGCTAAATTCAAATTTAATAGATGTTGGACTAGATACCACAAAGGCGATGGCATCTTTATCTTCCTCAGTAAAAAAATCTATGTATTTAGGTGCCAGGTCGTTTTATTTGGCATGCACTAAAAAGTTATTGAAAACATTGCCTCTTGAAAATAGGTTACTGTATCATTTGAAAGTGTTGCATCCTGTAATGAGAATGGAGGAGACTTCTATGAGGTCGATAAGATATCTGGCAGCAGTAACCCCATCCATTATAAAACCTGAAGAGGCATCTTTGTTACTAGATGAATGGACAAGGTTACGTGGGGAACCAGAAGGCTCTGACTCAAATGAATATGCATCAATTGATGTGTTTTGGAAAAACTATTTTGCGAAGAAAGATAATTTGGGAAATATAAAATATCCTCTTTTAACAAAGCTTTTTAAAGCTCTTTTGTGCTTACCACATGGGAATGCCGATGTTGAAAGAGGTTTTAGTGTTAACAAAAAACTACTTGACAATAGGGCAAGTTTAAATTTATATAGTGTTAATGGTTTGAGACAAGTTGTGTCACATATCAACAAAATAGGGGGTTTAGATAACTTTAAAGTTGACAAAGAAATGATTAAAGTGGCTCGTGGAGCATTTAAAAATTATTCTGCTCGATTAGAGGTTGAGAAAAAAGAAAGCGAAAAGAATGTGAAAACATTGAAACTGAGGAAAGTAGATTGAAAGCTGCCGAAATTGATTTGCAGAAAAAATTGAAGGCTTCTCAAGATCTCTTAGCCACAGCTGAAAAAAATATTAAAGATGGGTTAAAAAATAAAGATATGTCGATTATAGAAAGTGGCCAGATTCTTTTTTCTGAGGCTAAGTCAAGGATAGCAGAATATTTAACTGCATTGGAAGATACCAAAAATAAACTTAATTTGTTAATGCAGGGACCTTCAAAGAAATGTAAAAAATAAGATTTGTTATTAATGAACAAAATTAAAAATTCTTGTTATTAAATTCTTGTTTTAATTCTTTTTATTAATGTGCTCCAAATCTTTGTTTTGCTGCTCCAAAATTGCATTTTTGTTGCTCCAAAACCATGTTTTGCCACTTGCACCACTGCTACAAGAATATTTATTTAAACAATAAGAAAGATAAAAAAGAATATATAAAGAAGTTTGATTTAAATACATAATTCTGGATGTAGCTACAGATAAATAAATATAATTTTCCTATTAGCATAGATACTCAAGTTAGACATATGATACCAAATAGGAGCGTACTGTCCTCAGTCCGTTTCAATTATTAGGTTCACATCCCCTTACACCTACTTATCATTTGATAGGGAGCATGGTTAATACCTTCTTGGAAAATAAACCTCCCATGATTCACAGAAAAAAAAGTAATGCATACCTCTAAGTCATGAGGACCTATGGAGATGATTATTCACAATTGATCAGCTATCAAGTGTCTGAATAAATGTTTCATTTATATAAACACCTCAAAGATTATTCTTCTGTTCTCTTTTTTTTACCCCAGTTGTGTTAAATACAGTCTTCAAATTGATAAGAAAATTAAAGAAATTTTCAATGGGGAAGAAGCATTGATAGAAGTCATTTCAACTTGAGGGGTCTCATAACGTGTGTGGTCCAGATGAAAAGATCAAAAGATGCCGATGTCAGAATTATTTCAGGAGTGCAGTACCATTTTTTCTCCTTTCTTTACAAAGATAAGGCAAGGTGACAGGAGAAAGATTAATTTTTCGGTGGTGAAATAGCTTAACAATATTTTTAGTTATGGATAAGGCAAAAAGTTTTATTTACATGCTTTAAAAATGGAGAAAAGTTGCATTTTTTTAGCTTGCAATTTATTTAGAAAAAGTAGTGTCCGGTTTGTAGAGATAAAAAACAACGTTTCAGGACCAAAATGACTGTCCGCGTCCGGTTACGGGAGTGTCCGCTTTGCGGAGAATGTACGTAATGGTTTATTCATACAAGATTCCCGGGGAATTAAAAATATGTCCGTATTGAAAGGCATCCGTTTTGCAGGAGTGTCCATAACAGGAGGTTTCACTGTAATAATATTTTCAAACAATATTTCTCAGCTAAACTCTGATTATTTTTTGTGACAATTTTAATTTTATAGAATACTATCAAGTGATATATTAATACAATGCGCGCAAAATTCTTAAAACTAAATATGATACTTTTTTATTGCATCATAATAGAGGAATTTAATAAATTACAATTAAGCATTGATTTTTGGTAGCTTAAATTATTTAACTAGAAACTACTTCAAAGTCTTCTCATATACTTATGAAGATATCCATTATTTAATAAACTAATATGGCTTGCATAAAAATGTATTCAAAACAAACTAGGTAAAAACATGACTTGGTAAAAATCGGAGGATAAAATAATTTCAATTTTTTTTATAATTATTTAAACGAAATTTGTAAATAATATTTTGATGTATTTGATTCAAATTTCTGATTTAATTATAATTAGTTCATATTAAGGACAATAATAAAAGGAAAAGGCTACGCAAAGTTAATTTTTATGTATTACTCAGTTTTTTGCTATTACTGAGACTGAGACCTAAAAACTGCTCAAACAATCTAATATTTATTTGGTAAGAAGTATAAAACTTTTTCCAATAGAGAAAATTAAAAAAAATTACTTTTACTGGATAATTTAACTAAATAAATATATATTCAAACAGTATTTCGAAGGGTTTAAAAAATGTTTAATTTTCTTACTTAGGAATTATTTTTAAAAGGAATTCGACAACAGCAATACATTTGTTTCAACCATAGAAAATCTGATGGTCCTGCAATTTTTTAGTGCTGCCAAAATTTAGAACAATTCTAGCTTGATCCATATTTATTACATAAACTACCTCCGTGTAAAATTGATTGCAAAAGCTTAAAATGTAACTGCCTTTGTTTGTTTAGAGAGTTAAGTTTTATTAGTTGACCTTTAATGAAGAAAGGAAGGGAAAAAAAATTCATTTTTATTAAAAGCTGTTACAGTAGAGAACCATTTATCCGGTATCCAGATAACCGGGAAAAATTTTGCTCGATTTTCCCGCCATTTTAAACTAGAACGTAAAAAGCAGAAATAGGACTCGTCCTTGAAGTTGAGTAGAGGAAAGTATGAGGAAGGGGAAATTTTTTTCCCCGTTTACCCAGAGAAACGTCATTTCCTCCGTGACCTTGAAGGCAGGGAAGGGAGGAATGTTTTATTTTTTTCTTTAGGCCGTCAATCAAACTCAAGGGTGTGGCATGCTGATTTCGTTTTCTGCTTGATTTATGAGGGGGGTGGGGAAAATGCATTGCATGCATATCAGTGAACAGAAAAAGAAAAGAGAAAAATATATTTATTTGACATCGACTAATAAAAATAAAATCTTTTTCTTTTGAATAAATTCTCATTCTTTGGAATTGCGGTATCAATTGCAAGTTTTTCTTCGTGTGGAATCACATCTGCTGTAATTAAAAATCTTGTTTTTATCAACAAAAAAGAATAAAATAAAAGGAGAATTGTTTATTAATTTAAACATAGGATTATTTTATGAAGCAGATTACAGTTTTGTTTTTCTGATTCCACTACGTTTGATTTTTTTTCTTTTCGCGATAAATTTCGCACTCAATAAATTAATTCTTTTTATTCATAAATTTTATCATTAGGTTTTTTTTTTTTTGAATTCCGTTGATCTTGCCTTGTTCTGGGTTTTAATATTTATGCTAGTGCCTTTTTTAACTATCGTTTCGGTTCGATAATTTTCAAGTGTTTTTATTTAGATTAATAAGTTTTCCTTTTATTTTATCGTTTCTCCCCGTATAATTAGGTATGAAATATATTGCGTTATTTAATCATTGGTTTTGTTTATATTATTTAATTTAGGAATTGTAATTATTTTTATAAAATAAATATGAGAATTTTGAATTTTTTAAACTTTATTTTCTTGTCTAAACTTGCAAATTTTTTTATTCTTTTAAATGTTATATTTCTACCATTTTTCTTTTTCTTTTTAAAGCTAGGAGTACCTTTCTTTTTTCTCTTACTTTATGCATTACACTTTTTCCTTGTACTTCGGGTTCGATAAAACATCGATTAACGACCCTTTTTGGTCGATTCAGAAAACCGGGAAATTCAGATATCCGGGATAGCGATGGTCCCGAGCGTCCCGGATAATTGGTTCTCTACTGTACCATGTTTTAAGAATGTATGAGTTGGATGTTGCTAAAATTATTAAAAACATCACTGAAGGTGTCACAATAAAAATATTTCCTTTTAAAATACAATCCTGAAAAAGATTCTAAAATTCTAGTTAGGACAGATAAAATATGTGCCAGATAAAGCATGGATATCTTTCTGAAATTACATACACATATTTAGTTTTATTTCTTATTATTATTTTATCATGTATGAAACTGATTTTTAAAGGACATTTTATTTTCAAAATTTATTTTCCTATTAAAGCCATTTATTTGTATGTACTACTTTATAATTTCAGACAATAAACAAATTGTTTGGTTGTAATTTGTTTATCGTTAGTTAAGATCTATCCCCTCCTTTTTCAAAATACATACATAAATACGTTTCTCATTAGAAACTAGGATGCAATCCTTTTACTCCAGAAATGCTTTCTTGTTAGCTGACACTCAGAAAAGAGAGAAATTTGGAGCTTAGGTTAAAAAATAGAGTGTCAAGAATTCAAAGAGTGATTTGTCTTCTTTCAAGAACCCTGCAGAACTAGGAATTTTTTTTGTTGCTGTTCCATACAATTAGCAAGTAGTGGGCTGAGATACAAGAAATGGCCCCCTGCAGAAAAGTAAATCTCACTCTTTCAATCCACTGACTGTCCATTTCACCAGGTGTCTTGGGGTATTAATTAACTCTTAAATGCACCTGGATTTCAGCCCCCACCCCTCTAAGAAGCTGCAGCTATGATGGAAGAGATAATGATATAGGGAGTTAAAGAGGGCTGGTAGACTTAGGGTTGCACACCCCTTCGGTTTGGCGTCCGTAGGGGTGATGCGCCAGCAATTAAGTGCATAATATATATTTATTTATACATATAATAAAATAAAGAATTAGTGTGTGTGTGTATCTCCAACTGGATTGCTGATGAGCCTTAGGTTCTAAAAATATGACGTTTAACATGAAGTGAAATTAGAACATTATTAAAAAATTACAAAGCCCTATTTTTCATTATATTTTTAGTTAAGAGATATTTAAATTGATATATCAAAGTCTTAACAATAAAGATAAGGTATGATTGCGCGATATTTTTATCATATATAAACTTCAGAGCATGATGACCACATTTTATGTATTTATCTAAATTATTTAAAATCCTTCCTTATCCAAATGCTTTTTTTAATATGAATTCCAGAAAAATATGTTATTAATTGCCAATAATGTTTAATTTTTTCCCCCATTCAAATGGAGCTTTTACAGAATTTGTAGAGAAAATTTTTTGATTTCCACACCTGCGCTGTTTCTAACTACTATTTTAAACACAAAAAACTTGCTAAATTATTATTGGTTCTTTTGTTTATTTTCAAATTAAGTGAAAAAATGCTATAATTTATCATTTTGCTATCATTTATAGACACAGCGGTCGCTGTATCTTATTAAAAATATAGCGGTGGTACAGAATATTAACAAATCGAATAACCAAGTTGAAAATTGAATGGTATTTTTATTTTATTTACTTTTTATAATTAACAATAGATTAAATAATTATTTTTATAACTTATCCACAATAGCCCCTCACGTGTCTACAGTAGTGGTTAATTTTTTTTAAACAAAACGATTATTTAAAAAGTATACTTCCAAATTATTAACATCATAATGTTTGATTTTTTCATTCAAGATAAATGTTCGAATTTTGATTAAAAGAATACTACAGGAGTTGCACAAAATAATCGAAAGACTTTGATACTAGCACATTTTTTGATATTTCTCAGAAAATACTTAGGGAATCAAATAATAAATTTAGATCCTGCAATTTCTTATACATATCAATGGAATTTAAGGCTTTTTGAGGGTTGAGGCACCGAGAATGAATAACAAACGGAAAAAATGCTTTTGAACACTCTATGACAAATAAATGTAGTAATAAATTTATAACTTATTATTTTGGTTCTTATATAAAATAATTGAACTAAACTTCGTAAAAGTAGCTTAATTATTTTTGAAAATATGAACATTTTTATAAAAAAATTTAAAATTTTTTTAAAAAAAAACAAATTTTTTTTGTCTTGCGTTTTTTTTTAATAGCTTTAAAAAAATCAATAAAATAAAAAAAAAACTTAGAATCAATTTTAAATTGATTAAAAAATTATTGACATAAAATTTTTAAAATAAATTGTTAAAAACTGCTCTAAATACATGTAATTTATGTTTTTTTTATACTGCGCATATACGCAAAAAAATAACTAAATAAAATAAATAAATAATTTTAAAAATTTTCTTAATTTTGTAGTGAATCTTATTTGACAACTACTTAAGTCTGATTTGAATATCTTAAGCAATTTTATAAGGAGTTTTTTTTTTCTTTTTAAAAGAAACCTCAAAATAATAAAGGATTTTCCACAAATTTCATTTTGTACTATTAAGCAAGATTTATAAATAACACCGGTTGGATATTATGCCGATTAAAGTATATTTTCTTTCGCATGTTTTATTTCCTAATTCCATCGCGCTTTGTTGTCCAGGCCATCATTAGTAGGATATTATCATTTGTTAATAAATCTTGTTTAAAAATACAAAATAAAATTTGTGGAAAATCCCTCATAATTTAAAGTTTTCTCTTAAAAGAGTAAGAAAACTACTTAGAAAATTGCTTGAAACTTTTTTCATTTTTAAGATATTCAAATCGGACTTAACTTAGTTGTCAAATACGATTCACTGTAAAATTAAGATAATTTTTTTAAAAAAATTTTTCAGCACATGAGCTGTTTAAAGCAACTACTTAAATTACTCTTATATAGCGCAATTTTTATTATTATTTTTTTAATTTTCAGGCAATAATTTCATTATCAGTTTAAAATTGATTCAAACGCTTTGTTTACATTTTTAAAATATTTAAGCTATAGCAAAAAAGATAAAAAATTCTTTTTTTATAAAAATGTTGATACGTATCTATAAATATTTAAACAAGGTGTACGAAGTTTTGCCCAATTATTGCATATAATATCCAAAATAATAGTTATGAGTTACGAATTTATTGCCACATTTTCAGGCATAGTGGTTGAAAAAAAAAATTTTCCGTTTGTAGTTCATTGTCGGTACCTCAAACTTCAAAAAGCCTTAAACTTCATTGATATGTAGGAGAAATCATACCATCTAATAACTTTTAAATTTATGAACTGATTCTCTAAGTATTTATTTTTTAAATATTAGAAAATTTGTTTGTATCGAAGTGTCTAAATTATTTTGTCAAACTCCTGTATATATGATTAGACGCATACATATATGGGTCATTCTCACGAAAACTGTCATTTTTCAGTTCATAAAATCCCAAAAAAGTAAAGTGAATAAAAAGCTCTGAAACTTTTTATATTAATAGAAATATGTAATGGCATTATAAAGAAAGTATATATCCTATAAATTATACTTAATATTTAAATTAATTAATTTTTTAAATAATTTATAATTAATTAATTTATAATAATTAATGAATTAATTTATAATAATTAATAATTAATGAATTTATAATAATTAATTAATTAATTTAATAAATTAATTTATTAATTTTTTAATTTATTTTTCAAATTAATTAATAAGTAAATTAATTATTTTCACTATTTGAAAAGTGAGGGAATGACACTAATAGTGAGGGAATGATATTTTATTTTAATACATGTTTTTATCTAAGTTGCATCTACCTAAAGTTTGAAAATGATAACATACTAAGTATATCTAATATTTATTGTAATTTTGTCTTATATATTTAATAGTTTTTACAGGTTTGGGAAATAAAATTGGCTGGCACGATTGAACAAATTTTTTTTTTTATAATATACTGATCTTGAATCATTCCCTCACTTCAGCGTCATTCCCTCACTTTATACACTAGTGAGAGAATGACGAATTCAATAAAATTTAAAAATAACAGTTAGGCCTAATTAATTTCTGAAGTCATTCTCATACAATTATATTCATACAAGAAAGCAACATATAATTATCCACTTTCTCGATGAAGTGGTATTTTATTTTACTCTCAAAAATGACATGAGGGAATGACAAATGTAAAAAATTTTACCTGGTTTGATTCATTCATATTTATTCCACAGCAAAGCTTCTTTAAGTTGAAAATGGAAACATACTGCAATTTTGTTCTATGATGCCAGTTGTTAACTTCTGAAGTTTTTATTAAAATATTTTTATTCTAAGAAGATTGCAGGTGATAAGAACATTGTTGTGAGGGAATGACGCGAAACACTGGGGACAAAGTTTAAAATAGTGCTGTGTTAATATTTTTATCAGAAATTAAATTTAAAATTGATTTTCTGAATTCTATATTTCAGTATTCTGAAATAAAAAAACACGAATTTCTAAAAAAAAAATTTGTATTTCAGAAACAATTTTTTTCTTTTTTTAAATGAGCAATGGGGACAAGTGAGGGAATGACATATTGGTATATTTTAATTACCTAAAATAAATAAAAAATAAAAATTGATAATTTTATTTTTATTCTTTTGTTAGCTTGCGTTCTGAAGGACACTTTCCCTGAATTTTTTTTCTTCTTAAGCTGTAAAACAAACATAAAATATACTGGGGACATGAAAATGACTGTTTTTGTGAGAATGACCCATATATATATGTACATATATATATATATATATATATATGTTTTTTTTAATATTTTTTAAAAAAAATCTAAATATTCTTAAAAATATTTTATTTTAATATTTTTTTCTTCCCTTTCGTTCATCTTTATTATTTTCCATGTTTTCTCTATATTTTTAACTTATTTTATGAGTTCTAAATGCTTGCAGCTTACGCGCAATAAATAAAACTTAATAATTTTCCTATTTATATATATATATATATATGGTTAATGTCAGCTGTAAGTGTATATTTTTAATTTTTTTTTCATTAACCAAGTCATCAAAAATACGATTTTTAACAGGAAGATATGTTTTGAAAACATCCTTCTGCCATTGAGCTAGATATGTCAGTTGTTTCTAAATTCACTATAATATTACTAAGTTTTTCAATCATAGCAGATTCATCATTTGACAGACAGGTTCCAGCAAGTCCAAGCGTGCTAATCTAGGGAAAATTCAAATTTTGAGTTAGCATGCAGTTTTTGCTTGTTTATTATTAAAATTTGCATTTCATTAGTGCATATTAAAGTGCATTTTCATTAGTTTCGTTATTTCAAACAAGACTATTTTTTTCTTCTTTTTTTTAAAATTTAAACTTTTTTTAGTTTAATTGTTACTCATTTTATTAAAGCAAAGACTATCTTATTGAATAGTGTAAATTGGTCACCTTCTAACTTCACCATTCCCTGTAAACTTAAATTATAAGTAAAGCTTACGAACGCTTACATAAAAACGCAATATCTATATTCAGTATCTACGCAATATCATTTATAATTTAGAATTGATAAAAAAAAATCTTCAAAAATTTATTATTATTTGAATTATTTCAAGTTTTGTGAGAAAAAAGCATTTTACATTTTAAAATTTCTTACGTGAAAGTTTTTTTTTTTTAAGTGAATAAAAAAAGAAGTTGCATTCAATTATAATTTTTTTAGGATCCTTCCATGTAAAAAATTATTTTTAATAATTATTTATTATTTTATTTAATAAGGTCAAAAAAATTTTAATTGTGAGGTATACAAATTTTAAACCATTTAAAACAATGTTATTTTAAATGACAAAATGCAAAATTCGAAAAAAATTAGTCGAATAGTTTCTGTGTAATAAAATTTCAAAATGTCGAATTTTAAACTTTTATTTATCAAGAAATTTTTGCTAAGAAATTATTTAATATTTTACCATTTTCTGAATTTTAGCTTACAAAATTTTCATTGCTTAACAAAAGAAAAGAAAAAATCAAGAATCTAGAGACACACAATTTAAATAAACTTCAATTAGTTTAAATCAGTGGAAATCGTTGATTCATTTTTCATAAGCTTAAAAGTTTGACAAAATAAAAAAAAAGAAGTATTGCGTAAAATGTAAATTGATTTCTTTCCTTACATTTTAAAAAGTCAGTGAACTAACATTAACGGTCGTTTTTTTTTCTTAAATTTATGCGACGTTCACTTCGAACATTTAATAGTGAACTGAAAAGTTTGACGATCCAAAATCAAGTCATAAATAGCTATTGAATTTTCGATATCACCCCACGAATTATTTATCATTTATTCTTATTATTCTATCACTTTGAATCACTTCAGCATAAAAGAAAAGATGACCTTTTAACAGCTTTTATAAATCGCGAAAAAGTACCCGCAAAAAAATTGAACATTCTTAAACTTTCCTGCTGACGTCTCGAAGCAATATCACACAGGAAAAATAATGATTTCTTTATTCTTGTGTCTAGGAAGTAATGACAAATGAAGCATAAATGAGAGTCCCAATGGGACCATACCTCCACCACCTTAATGTCGTCCCACCTAGCTAAAGAAATTTTAAAAGCTAGCAATTTATGGTTGTTTCACATCGCCAGATGCTAATAATGCCCCTTCCGGGGCTATAAGCAAACGGTAAAGCATTCTCCCACTTAGCTTAACACGCAAATCTTTAATAAAAATCCCGTCGAAAAACGATAAAAAAAAACATTGAAAATCGATGGCCCTTTTGATCCCTCTTATTTCTTTTATTCTCTCGTTAAGGCTGCTGATGCATAATTCCCGACTTGAGATTTATGATCTATAACGCTGCTAACCTTGTATCAGGAAATTTAGTCTTATGTAAGCATTATATTCAATTAAAAATGTACGTGAAATGAAAAAAATGAATTTTCTTTTGGGTTAATTTTCTTAAAATTCCGTATTTAAAGTTTTCAAACATTGCTTTAGAAAAAAGTTTGAGTTACTTAATTATTCTTGACACACGTTTGCTTCTTTATTTGGCAAATTTATGGTTTTATGACTTTTAATGTTGATTTTAATTGAAATTAAATTTTTTAAGGTAGTTGATTTTGCTTTGAAATTGCATCAAACAAACTCAAAGATTAAGTTAACATTACAATGAAAGATATGCCAATCACAAATGTCTAACGTCTTTTGTCGAAACTTAAAATTTACATCGACTAACAATCATCTTTTCCAGGAATTGCATTGCAGAAAAGTTTTTTTTTCCACAAAGACAGTGATAAAATAATTTTTTGCAAACTTCTAGCAAGAAACAAATATTTTAGCTGTAAGCAATACAAATATTTTATGTATCTATTGCTAAAATTATTTTTTAAAATCTAATACAAGGTGAATAAATCAAAAACAACGAGAATAAAGCACAGACGAGGACACAGAAATGGATATAACTATTATAGTTTGTGCTCTATAGGCAAGAAACAATAAAGAAAATTGGCATTTTCTAGCTTGCACTGAACCTCTAATTTATGCATCGAACCCATAAATCACCAGAAAGGGGAAGTGAAGATCTACCAAGACCATTGAGTGACCGTTAGTGACGCTCCTCCCTTGGAATGTAGGAAAAAGAGGGAGATTTGTTTTCAAAAGACTGCAACTGAGTCCCCTCCCCCCTTCTTTCCCATGCAGGTGGCTAGTAAAAGAGGCATTTCCTGGAACCTTTTTATTGAAAGAAGAAGTACTGTGGAAAAGGGTAAACGGGGCAAGCATTAAGGTGGAGGGGGAGTCAAAATGGAAAATTTGAATAGGTCTAAAAGGATACATGTCCTTGAGAAACAAAACATTTGTTCTTCCCCATACCATGTAATATTTAGGAGGCGGGGAAAAAAGGGGGTAACATTCTTTCTTTAGCAGATTCTTTCAGTCATAGAAGAAAAAATATAGAGAACCTGATCAGCGTGCCCCACCTTTATGCTTGATTGATTGCCAATGAATGGAGAGAAAACAATAATTTGTTACTTCCCCACCCTCAACTTAAATGATCTCCTCTTTACACTTATTTTCTTTCACAAATAAGGAGGAAATGAATTTTTCTCCTCCACCTACCCACCTTAATGAATGACAGGAATTTCCCTTTCTTGTTGAATCATTCTAGTTAAAAATGGCGGATTATTATTTTCATATGTCAATATTTTTTCGTTTTCTATATTTTAAGCAATAATATTTTTTTCTAATATTTCATATTTTATTGATTAGATATTCTAATACTAAAACATTATTCCCCTTAAAAATAATGTTTATTTATTTTTTGCTTCTTAGATTTAGATCATTTTAAGCTTTGTTCCAGAATGACATGAATTTCCCCTTCCTGCTTGAATCGTTCTAGTTCAAAATGGCGGATTAATATTTTCATAACTGTTAAATTTTTTTCATTTTCCATATTTTCAGCAATAATATTTTTTCTCTAATATTTTATATTTGATTAATTAGATATTCTAATGCTAAAACATTATTCCCCTTAAAAATAATGTTTATTTATTTTTTGCTTCTTAGATTCAGATCGTTTATTAAATCATTTTAAGCTTTGTTTACCTTGGGGGTCTATTATACAGAAAAATCTATTATACGGACTTCTGGAAGTCCCACCGATTCCGGATACGCGACTTTACACTGTATATAATTTTTTCCCTGTCTTAAAGCATGTAATTAAATCTAAGACACAAATTTATTTAATTTTAATTACATATAAGGCATTAATGAGAAACTAACTTTTTATTTAAATGAATCCTTTTGTTTTAAAATATATCTGTGAATAACAAAATAAAGCGATTAAAATAAAGGAGAAAAAAGAAAGAACTATAGAAATGAAGATGGGTACTTAGTCAGGTAAACGAAGAATCACTTTAACTAGTTTAACGATCCAACAGAAACTAGCATCCACACAGAAATCGGAACTCTTCTGCTACATTTTTCATTCCAGATTCAAAAAATAAAAATAATTGGTTTTGTTGGTGATGATCTCGTAAGACGATAAAGAATCATGCATAGTACACACGCAGAGCATTCAGAATTCTTTCAAAACGATCACTCAAAGACTAATAACACGGCCTTCGATATTCGATGGGTAAGGAAGAGGGTATGAAATTCTCCTCGAAGGAAAAGTGGATTAATGCCCCAAGGAACCATTTCACAATGCATTCACTACCCTAACTATTGTTTTCTTCTTCGAAGAATTTCTTTCAACATTTGCTTTTCCCTCTTTGAAAACTAACACTTATCCTGTTGACTCAAGGATATCTTCAGTTTCTTAAGAATGTATTATTGCTTCAAAAGAAAGCACGAAATAAAATGTGTTACTTAATTTTTTCTGCACTTCACTAATAAAATGACAAAAAGGGCATATCATCTAGTAAAAGTAGATTTAATATAAAACTTTGAAGTAGTGTAAATAACGAGAGCATATACAAGAGCTCTTTTAAATCTCCCAATAGCTGAAAATAGACCACTCTCAAAGTCTAAAATAATTTTCGTGAAGTAGAATTGTTTCACACTATATTTATTGTTTAAAAAATTATAAATTTTTTCTGTTGCAAAAACTTTTAAACAAATATGTCTTATTGATGTTGGAATTTCATGAAGTTTTTGCGTTTGTGATTTCTTAAATAATGTTTGTTTCTTCTTTTTATAGATCACTAATTGAAACTAAATTCTAAATAATTCGTCAACAGTATCTCAAATTGATTTCTATTCTTCTTTCAGAATAAATGTTTTACTAAATTATAATATAAAGTTGGAACTTTAATAGGGGTATCAGAATGAATAAAGTTATATTTATGTTTACTGAGTATTTAATTCTATTGAGCTAATCAGTCAAAATAAAATCGTTTCCTTTTAATAAAATCATTTTATTGATTTTAGAACTGAAGGATTTTAAAACCGTTTTTAAATTAAGCTACAGTGTAAAGTCGCTTATCCGGAATCGGTGGGACTTCCAGAAGTCCGTATAATAGATTTTTCCGTATAATACACCCCCAAGGTAAACAAAGCTTAAAATGATTTAATAAACGATCTGAATCTAAGAAGTAAAAAATAAATAAACACTATTTTTAAGGGGAATAATGTTTTTGCATTAAAATATCTAATCAATCAAATATAAAATATTGGGAAAAAAATATTATTGCTGAAAATATGGAAAACGAAAAAAATTTAACAGCTACGAAAATATTAATCCGCCATTTTGAACTAGAATGATTCAAGCAGGAAGGGAAAATTCTGGAACAAAGCTTAAAATGATCTAAATCTAAGAAGCAAAAAATAAATAAACATTATTTTTAAGGGGAATAATGTTTTAATATTAGAATATCTAATCAATAAAATATGAAATATTAGAAAAAAAATATTATTGCTTAAAATATAGAAAACTAAAAAAAATTGACATATGAAAATAATAATCCGCCATTTTTAACTAGAATGATTCAAGCAAGAAAGGGAAATTCCCGTCATTCATTAAGGTGGGTAGATGGAGGAGAAAAATTCATTTCCTCCTTATTTGTGAAAGAAAATAAGTGTAAAGAGGAGATCATTTAAGTTGAGGGTGGGGAAGTAACAAATTATTGTTTTCTCTCCAATCATTGGCTATCAATCAAGCATAAAGGCGGGACACGCTGATCGGGTTCTCTTTATTTTTTCTTTTATGATTGAAAGAATCTGCTAAAGAAAGAAAGTTACCCCCTTTTTCTTCCCCCCGCCTGCTAAATATTACATGGTATGGGGAAGAACGAATGTTTTGTTTCTCAAGGGCGTGTATCCTTTTAGACCTATTCAAATTTTCCATTCTGACTCCCCCTCCACCTTAACGCTTGCCCCGTTTACCCTTTTCCACAGTATTTCTTCTTTCAATAAAAAGGTTCCAGGAAATGCCTCTTTTACTAGCCACCTGCATGGGAAAGGAGGGGGGGGAGGTGACTCAGTTGCGGTCTTTTGAAAACAAATCTCCCTCTTTTTCCTACATTCCAAGGGAGGAGCGTCACTAACGGTCACTCAATGGTCTTTCTTCACTTCCCCTTTCTGGTGATTTATGGGTTCGATGCATAAATCAGAGGTTCAGTGCAAGCTAGAAAAAGAGAAAATTTGTCAAAAGATCTTTTTTTTTTTTTTTTTTTTTTAAGGAAAGGGGAAGATGGAGAGATGATTATTTATTTTGATTGTTAAAAAGTGTCCGGGAAAGGGACGTCCGGATATGGGACGTTACACTGTATTACCTGACATCCATGAATAGCAGTTTCTACAAAAGATTTTCTTCAATGTGTTACTTTGCATCAAATTAATTACCACTATCATTTCTATTTTTAAAAATTTCTCAAGAGTACATATAAGGAATTTTTTTAAGTAATCTTAGCTCTAGACTTTTAATTCTCTAGACTTTCTAAAAATATCAGTTTAATTAAAACATAAAACAGTTATTTTATGCTTTTTCTTCAGAAATAGCGAACAAGCAGCTTTTGTTGTAATATAAGTATATGAGTCAAAATTTTAATAGCGGTAACACCCAAAATTTGATATCATAATTTTTACATTTTTTGATGTTTTTTAAAAAGTATATATTATACAAAACAATAGCCCAAAACGATATTTTTTTTATTTAATTTATTTTGCAAGATATTAGCAATTAAATTTTAAAGCCCTTTTTAATTAAAAAGTATATATCTAAGGATAGAATGATTGGAATTTAAAAAAATGTATCTCATTTTATGCGGAAATAATTGAAGTTTTTGATGAAATAAATATAATAAAACAAATATTTAAAAAATTTAATTTTTATTGCAAAACTAAGTTGTAAAATGAAAAACAAAAATGTTGTTAATGTCGTACAAAGTTCAAACAAAACCCATTTTAAAGTAAATTCTATTCTGAACAAAATGGCTTTTAAAAAAAAAATGGATCGCAATTCCATAAAAAGTTATAGCCTTTTTCGCGAAACGCTGCACCGCGGCGCACTCTGCCATTCCACTCAGCTGATCGCTCAATCGCGCTGAGTCAGTTAATTTGGAGGAAATTTAAAACCCTCAACTAAAGTTTCACAAAATAACAAACATTATGTCAAATATTAAATATATAATTTATAACTTTAGGTGTATAATATTATGAATAATTAGTTATTTATAATTTATTTATATAATTTTTTGAGTTCAAACTTGGAACTAGAAGAATAGATTCTACATTTGAGAGTTTCAAAATTTTCAACTAAATAAGTATGGTATTCTCTAGTTCCATTAATTGTTGAAGCTTTCTTATATCTTGTTTCCAATTTTTTTTTTTCATTCTCATGTTCAGTTTTCGTGCAGAAGTCAAACTGAATATTATAGAAAAATTTACATGCCCAATCGAACAATTCTTTAGGTGTTGTTATATTTTGCGTTTGCAAACTACTCTTTCTTGCTTCCCTCTTCACCGTACCACCAATACCATCGCATGCCCCTTTGCCATGAGAAGTGGCAAAAAAGTGCCATTCTGCATCGATATTAAAATCATTTTTATGATTGAGTAAGTTCATGAAACTATTCTTGTTTTTATACTGTGACGAAGCCCCATCCGAGAAGTAAATAATTGTTTTAACCTTATCACTGCCGTAGATATTTTTTAAATATTGAATTAGTTTACTATTAAATAAGTGCACACTTGTAGTGTCATGCTTTTCCTCTTCCGAAATTATGGTAAAACAATGATGTCTAAGCTTTTCATTTTGTTTACAATAAACAGCATACGGATGTAAAGTTGCTTGCTTATTATACCAATAAAAAGATTGAATAGAATCTTGTATTTTGAAAGCATAATTTTCGGAAAAGTCAAGGGTAACCAGAAACTCTCCATCTTTCAAGCTGTTTTTTCTTTCAGTTAAATAGGCACTTTGCGATTTTGCTAGAAAATCATGTTTCAAGACATGAGGAAGATCTTCGCTAAGTATATTTATAAATTCTTCAATTGATTTAGTTTGTTGTACAAAACTTCCTCTGCAAAAAAAATATTAACAAAATTATTGATGAAACATTAAAGATTGTATTTTGTTTGCAATATTGATTAGAATAAGAAAAATGATATGCTTTATTTGTATGAACTAATAAAAAATTGTAAGGATAAATTTTGTAAAAGAAGAAAAATATAAATAATTTTAATTCGTAAAAAATCACGTTGTAAATAGATAGAAATATTTATATACCTGTCCGTTTTCGTCCATTCCTTATAACTAATTTGTGTAATAGAATTATCAGAGAAAACATTTTGCAATTTATTACAAAAATATTTAACTCCTGGGCATTGTTTGCATTCTGAAAAATAGCATGCTGGTAGAGGGTTTTCACATATAATATCAAGCAAAGCATCTCGATAAGATGATACGAAAACTACATTGTGTTTTAGGCATTCAGATTTTAGGCCAATGAACTTCAATGTTAAATTTTGATGTATTTTGCAAACACAAACGTTGTGACATCCAGCTTTATTTGCCATAATACACTCTTTAGGTCGCAATTTACGAAATGCATTTAAACTTATTTGTATGTCGATAATTTTTTTCTTAAATATAGCATGCAAATCTTTTAAGTTATTCAGTAACAATCTCTTTTGAATATGCTGTCGACCACTACTAGTTTTTACAGAAATAAAATCTTTCGATCCTGGCATCATGCGACTTACATCGTCTGACAAGTAAAACTCATTCACTTTATTTTTTATCTCATCACTAATTGGTTTCTTATTTTTTTTCCGTTTTGGACAGGTTTTGTATCCTCCTTCTTTCCTCAGCTTTTTTACTTTAACTGCCATTCTGTGTGAAATTTGAAAATATTTCTGCATTTTCCGAATGCTAACTTCCTGAGGCAAAGTAGTCAAAATTTCAACTTTTTTGGCATGATTTTTTTCCTGATCTACCGCATTTTTTATCTCTGCAATCAAATTCTCGTCCATTTCAAATGATTTAGATAGTTTTGTTCTCTTTTCCAACACATCAAGTAAGGAGTTTGCCGTTTCATCACCAGTCTCATCAGACACTTTTTGCCGCTTCGATGTATCATTGCATTCTTGCAAAATTCGCTTTACTTTTTTCAAATTTTCTTGACGGTCAATATTCTTAAAACAAACGTTTGGATCTTTCTTATCGTCAAAATCACACTCTTCATCAGAACAATTCGATACCACATTTTGGTTATTTTCTAAAATTAACAAAACATTTTAATTATTAGAATTATCTAATTTGAAATTAATATTTTAAATTATTTACAAATTTGAGAAAAGACTTACTTTTTTCATTAGTAATTATTACGGGTATATTTTTCTGAATAATTGTCCGACGACAAGACTCACATATGAATTGATTTATTAAATTTGAAAATACCAAACTCCAATTTTTTGTCACAAGCTTAACATTTTTGTAAACACTTCGATGCTTTAATTTATTCAGCGGGTTGCAGCAATAGTTCACCATTTCTTGATTTTATGTGTAAGTTTATAATTAAATTTCGTGGTAAATATTCAAATCAAATTCTTAGAAATGTAATTCTATGTTTTAAAAAAACAATAATTATTATTAAAGTTGATATTACTAAGTTAAATAACAATTGAAACTTACCTTATTTGACAATTATTATCACGTAGATCAGACATCTCCGAATCTTCGATTTGCCTTCACAAACGCTCGTCACAATTCGAGTATTCGCGCAGCACATGAGGTAATCAGCGCTGACCACAGAGCGCGCCCCGTTGCAGCGTTTCGCGAAAAAGGCTAGAACTTTTTATGGAATTGCGATCCATTTTTTTTAAAAAAGCCATTTTGTTCAGAATAAAATTTACTTTAAAATGGGCTTTGTTTGAACTTTGTGCGACATTAACAACATTTTTGTTTTTCATTTTACAACTTAATTTTGCAGTAAAAATTAAAATTTTTAAACATTTGTTTTATTATAATTATTTTATCAAAAACTTCAATTATTTCCACGTAAAATGAGATGCATTTTTTTAAAATCCATTCATTCTATCCTTAGATATTTATTTTTTAATTAAAAAGGGCTTTAAAATTTAATTGTTAATATCTTGCAAAATAAATTAAATAAAAAAAAAATCGTTTTGGGCTATTGTTTTGTATAATATATACTTCTTAAAAGACAGCAAAAAATGTAAAACTTATGATATCAAATTTTGGGTGTTACCGCTATTAAAATTTTGACTCATATATAATTACACTAAATTTATTATTCCATTCATAACCATCGAAAAAATTTCCTAAATTTTAAATTGAGCAATTTAATTGTGGAAAAATAACTTAAGACTTTTATTATTTAATAATATAAATCTATATGAATGGTTTTGCTTTATAAAACTCATAAATTACAATTTTAAAAGTTATTATCAGTAATGCAATTAAATGGGGCCGGCTTTATAGGGATATCAACAAAAAGAAGCAATTCTTTTTTATTGATAGCGCATGTGTTATAAAATTAAAAATGATGGAAAAAATTTATCGATAGAGAGCAAGCAGTAGAGAAATGGGGAAAAAAAAGCAAATGAACTTTCTATTTTGTCTAAAAAAAGCTGTAAATGTGATTGACACTGTATCAGTTTACGAATCCTTAATGGAAGAACAAAATTTTCTAGGGCGAAAAAATTAAAAAGTTTTATTCAGACTTCAATAATCAAGTTTTAAAAAATATTTTCGGGTTCGGCAATATTTTCGGTTCCCGCATGCAAATACTATTTACAAGCAACAAGGAAATGTATTTGGTACTCAAAGAGTTAAAAAGCTTCAATTTTATTTTAAAAAATGAGAAAAAAAGAATTGGCTAATACTAGTCAAAATTACTCGCAGCTACATTTTTAATATTGATGAGGAAATTATATTCTATATGATGTACTTTCCAAATCAGAGATATAACTTAAAATGAAGATAATGATAATGGTTTAGATTAAATAAAAGAAAAAAGATCGCCACAGTACAGGATTGAAAACTACAGAAAATTAAAGGATTTCAATAGCAATTCTATATACTATGTGTAGTGATAATAATCACTGAATAAATAAGAATTTAATAATTAAAAATAAAGAAACTTAAACTGCACAATATTGTTTTCAAATTTAAATTTTTATTTTATTTTATTAAGAGTTTTTTTTCTAAGAGAAACTTGAATGATATTGCTTTAATAATCTTTATAAACGAGGAAGGTGAGAACCACACACAGTTATCATTTAAATATAAAAAGGTAAAATCATTCTTGAAGCAAACTATACTTTGCACAAGTATTCAAAGAAGATAGTTGAAGAGTGAATTACAAAACGGGTTTCAACAATCAAACTGTCTATAACCTGACTGACCACATAGAGCGTGAATAATTCTCTTAACAGCAAACGGAAAAAAGGGGTTGTATTCCCTTTGTCTGACCCCCGCCGTTTGAGGTAGATCTCTGATAAATATGCCTGCCCTTTTAAGAGTAAAACTATTTCAAGTAAGCGCCACCAGGAGTGTTAAATATTTAATTTACTTTCATTTTTTATGCTCAATTAAATACAGTAACATTTCCTCCTTATTACTTATGTTCAATTTTCTTTAAAAAAAAATTATTATTCCTTTGTTACTACCTTTTATAATCCCACTCCTTGCTTCACATTGATTTTCATCAAATTTTGGGTGGGACCTAAATCGGTATTTTGCGGAATTACTCCTTTACAAGAAAAAAAACTAATGCACAAAAATCTGTATCTTTCTTTCCTTAAAAAAGAGCCTTTAAATTAAAAAGGATGGGATAATATATTTAATTTTTTCTCTCCATTTTAAACTTTTTTCTCCTTTTTTTTTAAAAACTTTTTTAAGAAAAACATTGAAAAAGTGAAATTTACATTTCAGGTGTGCTGGAGTTGTGTTCTCTAAAGTTGGCAAAACTGCTGCTTCAGCCTTGGCTGGAAGTTTATTAATGTTTCAGGTAAAAATATTTTGTTTTAATTTACTTTATTCATTTATTTTAAGTATTTGAATAAGGTTCTATGTTCTCAGATGCTCTAATCATGAAATACAATCATCTCCACCTAATTGCAAATCAGATAATCAATCTGTAAATAATCTAATGATAAATAATCTGTTTATAGGAATAAAATTTAATTTCTAGTATATAAAAAAAGATACTGATTTTTGTTTCTTTAACATTTATTGAGGAAAATGAGCTTCCCAACATTTGAAGAATTTAACAGTTGCTTCATCTAAGGAGCTTCAGCTTCATCAAGTGAATTTCTTTACCTTTCTGACCAGTATTCACATCTGTTACGCATCATCCTGTTATTATTGACTCATTTTGTACGGATAGTGATCGCTTATTAAGTATTGGCTCTTCTGGGGTTTTAGATTATTTTCTTGTAACATGCCCGATATAGTTCTGTTACATGCATTTATAAGAATTACTTCTAGAAGTCATCAGTCTTTGATCTAGAAGTCATCAATCAGTCTTTGGCATCTAGAAGTCATTTATCACACTTGAATTGAAATATTCATTTTATTGGTCTTTAGATAGTATGTTGTGTTCTTTATAAATTGCACATTAGTGTTCATCAAAATGTAATGTGGGAATCATACTCTGGGTTGCGACCCTTTGTTCCCTCATTGTTTTCTAAGTACTGAAATATTTAAATGGCAAATAAGAAGAAAATAAGGGGAACCGCTGCATAAATACAAAAGGCCCTTAAACAAATTCAAGAATATTTATCTTTAAAAATAGCTTATCACAACTAATTTAAAATTGAATATTCATAACATGGAAAGAAAGACAATCAAAAATGAAGCTCCTTCCATTCGTGAAAGTTAAAGCAGAAATGCGGTGTTGATCTAGTAATATAAGCCCGTCAAATTTGTGATTCTGTCTTTTAAGATAATGAGTAAATTTAAAATAAAATAGGGCAGTGGTTAAAAGGTTATGAATGTAGTTTAAGTTTCAAGAGCAGTACTGCAACTTGAATTCGAAAAATAATCAACAGTACTTGAAAAAAAATATATTGATTGGTATCAGCTTTGTTGCCGATGTTCCCATCAACCAATTTTTTACCCTTTATTGTCTAGTTTAACTTGTAAATTTTTATCTGGATAAATAGACATCTGGATTAAGCGCCTCTTTAAACTTTGACTCAACCTTCAAGACAATTTTAGTAAATATTGTCATTTTTTAGACATTTAAAGTTACTTTTTTAAAAAAAATCCTATAATAAAAGACTTTAGTATCTATTATTTTTAAAACAAGTAAAAGGGTGCCAGTTTTCTTAAAAAAAATTTTTTTTAGTCATGATATTTGTTAATAAAAAAATTTATTTTACTTGGAATTTATTTCCCACTTGACGTTAAAAAACTTGTCGAGTCATAAAGTTCATTAAGATGTCAAAAATGATAAAGTAGCTTCTTTATCACTTTATTTTTTGTGGTTTAGAGAAAATACAAGCTCTTTAAGTCATATTACAATACAGTGTGAAAAAAATTAAACCACTACTTAAAGAGAAAAAGAGATTAATTTCTTAAAATTTTGGTGAATATTATCAAAAAAAATAGAAAGAATTAATTGTGTCACAAAGTGTTTAAGGTGTTATAATAACACATATGCATTTTTTTCTTGGTTATGATGATGAAATGTGGTAAAACAGTTATAATTTGAGGCACCATAGAAAAGCACCTGAAAAGAATATGAAAAAAAATAATTATCTGACTAGCTGAAAACAACATAAATTTTAGTGAGGAACTCTAGTAGACATACAGTGCAGATGCAATGTGAAATGATTTCACATAATTATTTGCATCAAATAACATTATTTTCCTTTCCAACTGTAATAATTTCTGAATTTTTTCCCTTTTTGTGGTATTATGTCCTAAAATGAAATGACACCAATGTACTGGGGAACTCCCCAGTTTCCTTACGGCTCAGTATCGTACTACTCCCCTCCCTCGAAATATTTTCTTGCTATTCCACAAATTAAATGACTAATAATCAAGTTATAAAAATGTTTAAAATAATTTTTTTACCAAAATTTTGTTTCCAATATCTCTCTTTCTCAAATGCAATATGAGCTAATTATTCACATTATTCTATGTACATTAATAATATTTATTGAATCAGTTTTGAAACGCATGTGCATTTCTTTTCTATTGCTGGTGAATCACTCTTGTAGTAAAAATTAAAATCAGAAGAGACTAGTGTCAATTAGCATTAATAATGAAAACAAGATGAGCATTAAATTAAAACAGATTCAATGTACTTCATTAAGAAGATATGAGAAATCACCAATTTATACTATGATCAAACAACTAATTATGAATAAGAACTATATAACGCTTTCCCCCTTTAAAGCTGGTGCTGTGAATGATGCCATGTAACGGTAGTTAGAAATCAGTGAGCAGAAGTAGACTTCTTTAAAACTTACAGCAGCTTATCAGGAAAATCAGGCTAGTTCCTTAAAGGTAAAGTAAAAAAAGATGCAGAAACAATTCTAAAATTATGTGAATATAATTATTTTTTCTTAAAATGTCAAACACATTTTTAGAAACTATTTTTAAATGACTAGAAAACTTGCAAGTTGTTATGTGTGATGGGACTGGTAGCACCATCTTTGAGATTCAGGATTAACTATGACTCATGCTTAGAAGAGAATTTTAAAAAGAATAGGGAAGAATTTTGCTTAATAATTACCGTATTATTTGGCAAAAGCGCCGTCGCGCTATCATAAAAAAGTAGTTTTTTTCCTACATGCGGCGCTTCTGATGCAATAATTTTTAGTAGCACAAAAATTTACCAAGCAAAATTATTTAAGATTAAATAATTTTCTGAGAGAAAGACTATAAAAAAAAAAAATTATAACGAAGTCGACGAAATATTCACCTGAATCGCGATCTGCTGCAGAACAATCACCAATTCTTAGCAAACTTTGGGCAGCAGCCAGCAAGTAAATAAATAAACAAAATAATAATTAAATAGGACCCCAAATCCGGGACTGACGAAATTACGTATTTCGGAATTTGCCGAACTTCGAATCTCTTTTGGAAATTCCAATATGGCTCCCATATATTACTATAATTCAATTATGCTGTTAATTTCAGAAAACCAATAAATTTAGTTAAGTTTCGATCATAGATTATGATAGGGTGAATTTAAAACTGGCCCATCTTAAGAAATTTTGTTAGTTAAAATAATAATCCATTTAATATATCAACAAGAAATAGTCCGAAGCAGAAATAATCAGAATCCTCCGAAGAAATAATCGCTTCTTCTTCAGAGCGAGATCATAGTTCTCGTTTTTTCTTTTAGATAACATTTTGTTTAAGCAAAAGATGCTCACCTCACAAAAAAAAGCTAACATGGAATTGCAAAAAAAGTAACAATTAATGCTAAGAAACTAACAATGAATAACAACAATAAACAAGCTAACATCTAATAATGATAAAAAGAAAAACAAGCAAACAACTAATAACAAGGAGAAAAAAAACAAGCTAACTATTAACAAAAAAAAATTAACAATTAATAACTAATAAATAAATCCACAAAATAAAAAATAAATACATCGAATAAAAGAAACCGTAAAAGGGATAGATTTCATTTTGTATCCCACATGGTAGCTTCAATGTCAACTGGGTGTGGTAAATTTATGAGAGGGAAATGTGGAGGCAAAGAAGTAGAGCACAAGCACGGCTGTCAAGATTGATCAGTTTCTTTCAACTTGTTATTTTGCTCATTGGAAATGCAGGTGTTTTTACTTTTCACTTTATTTTAAACTGCTTAAGGAACAGATGCTTTGTTTGACACAGATTTATTTTTTTTTCATGCTATTTATTTTTAAAAGATAAAATAAAGTTACTTACTTCTACAGAATAAAATTCCAAATTAAAAGAGAATATAAGTGATTTTTTTTTTGTCTTATCCAATAAAATTTCTTTTAAAAAAATAGATTGAATTAAGTGCCAATTTTCGGGATGCCGAATCAGGGGTCCCATACTATATCTCCTTTTCTTTTCCCTAACCCCTTTAAAAATAACTGATTGATTCCTCCTAAACAGTTCCAGTAGAAATAACAAGCGGAGGAGGTGGGGTTCACTCCTCTTTTATACATTTTCTTCTCTCTTTCTAAGCTGAGTCATATTATGTTATTTCCATTGAAGGAGAGGGCATTCTACCCACTAAAATTTGTGGAAATAAGTAGTTTCCAGTTATAAACTTTAGTGTTTGAGTTTTTTTTTTTAGATTCGTTTCCAGGATGGAAGTAAAGGGAATTCAAGAAACAAGCATTCAATCAATGTGACATACAAAATCGTTATCTATAAAAGAACGAACAATTTTCTTCTTTCATGCCGGTGGAGAGGGATGAGCAGCCAACTCATCTTTTGAGTCTTTGGCCAATTGTATGATGATCCAATATATATATTTGTATATTCAATTAGAATTTTAGATTTAAGTTAACCATTGAAAGTAATCATAAATGTGTTTCAGTTTATTTGTGTACTTCATGATTTTTAGCATACTCTGCTTTGTGAGTTAAATCCACAAAGGTTATGGGCCTTTGCCCACCTGAGCGCTATTTGCAAATGTCAACGCCTTTTCCCACGTCAACGATATAGATTCAGAAGAAATTCTATCTGGGAGCTGAAAGATTTATTTTAATAGCAGGAAGAAACCAAGTTTTGAATATGGAAGGAAATTCCGAATCAACGAACTTAGCTTTTCCCAAACTTGGAGCATTCAACTACGATAGTTGGAAGTGTGACATGAGAGTGGCTCTGATGGATCGTGGAAGTTGGGAATTCGTCGGTGGAGCTGAACCACCATCACCACCTGTAGACACTGCCCCAGAATCAGTTAAACAGAATTTCGAGATAAGGAAAGCTAGAGCTTATTCTACAATATATCAAGGTGTTGAACGTCAAATTTTGAAGTTGATTCAGTCTACTACAGATGAGAAGAAAGCTTGGGACATTCTAAAAAAAGATTTTGAACCTAAATCAAGAGCAAGAATTGCTGGCCTGGTAGATGAATTTTACGAATTGAAATTTCAGCCAAATGAAGAGGTGATTGGAATATTCTGTCAACGAGTTCGAGATAAAAGTGCACAGATTAAAGAAGCTGGGTTCGAGATTCCCGAACTATTAGTATGTTTCCAGATAATAAGAAAACTTCCGGAAGAATATGACAATTTAGTACAGATCTTATATCGTTTAAAGGATTCGGAATTTACAATAAATAATATTGAGAGTCAATTGATCAGCGAATCTGGCAGAATCCAACTAAAAGCTCGAGATAGTGGATTCGATTCAGTTACAAATGCTTACTTAGCTAAAACAGACATGAAATCTTCAAGAGAAAGGAATTTGTCGAAGAACGAAGACATTCCACACAACGAAGACATTCCACACAACGGAAGCGGTCTGGACAGGAGAAGTACACAGGAAACTGAATACAGACGAAACTTGCAGAGCAAAGGATATCGACATAAAAGTATGGGGCCGTGTTTCAACTGCAATAAACAAGGTCATTATTCAAGAGATTGCAGAGCAAGCAAAACTGCAAATAAGATGCAAGATCGTCAAAGTGTGAGGCAAAATCCAGCTACTGGTATTTTCTATACGGATATTAAAATTAACGAAGAAGTTGCCGAGGTCGACAGCACGGAACTGGATTTAGAAGAATGGCTTATTGACTCAGCCCATTTCGCAAACAGACGAGAATGGTTCGAGACGTTTAGACCTCTGAAGAAAGCAAAAGTTCTCGTCGGGGAAAAGATCTGTACATCAGAAGTAGAAGGGGTAGGTGACATAATTTTTTATGTTAAAGATAACGACAGATTCGTAAAGCTAATATTAAAGAACGTATACTATGCTCCAAATCTACGACGCAACTTAATAGCTGGATCTAATATTGATCCCTGTGGCAGAATCGCGGCGACATTGTCGCAGAACTTCACAGAGTTCTTGCAGAAAGATTTTTCTTTTGAGAAGTAAAAAATTTTGGTTTGTTTTTCATCAGAAATTTCCACGCAAAATTCGAATCGCGCATTTAAATAATCACTTTTTGAAGCCCTCAATTAATGCCGTTATCGTTAATCCATTTTGATTGTATTTTCATCAGTTATTGACATTGATTTTCACGTGGCGTTTAGATGTCCGGATGTATTTCAGGTAGGTGATATGGGAAATTCGAATTGCGCATTTGATCATTTACTTTTTAAGGCAATCATTTTATCAATTTTTTGGGCATTTATTGCTTTTGATTTCCACATTGTTCTTAAAACCCGATATTTTTCATACGATGTTATTTTCTACAACAATCAAATCTGAAAATGAAACATTGCATTTGATTAACACCCTTCTGAAGAGTCCGATCCGCGTGATTTCATCGTCCATCTGTTTTTCGTTTATTACTGCTACAGATTTCATTATGTTGAATTATTTTTTTAATGTGATGATGATTTGCAAAATGCGATAAAGGAAATAATTAGTGCGCCCTCCAACAATATGCGAGAATATTGCCCATAATATTAGAATATTGCCCATAGATTGTTTTTTCTTTGTTTTTGTAAACACAGCGTTTTAATTACCTTTAATTAGCAACATTCATCTTTGGTATTATTGAATGTACATTGCAGAAAGATATTAGTGCTAGAGAGTTTTGTCGCAGAAAGCCCGAAAAAATTCTGTCACTGGGATATTGATATAGCGGGATATAAAATTGTTTGGCAAAATTCAAAAATGATAATCTACGATAACCGTAGCAGATATTTCTTCAGTGTACTTAGAATAGATAAACTGTACATTGTAAAAGGGTTACCTGACAAACGTAAATCTGAAATACTTAAAAATGAAATTAATGCTGCATTAGACGTAACACTGTGTCATAGGAGATTTGCTCACCTCAATGACAGTCTTGTTAAGCACATGAGTAATAACAATGTTGTAAAAGGAATTGAGCAACTTAAAGGTAAATCTGAAACTTGTATTACTTGCAAAGTGACAAAGTCTACCCGAGCGTCTTTTAAAAGGAATTATCAACGTCTAACAAATAAAGTACTGGATAAGGTGCATATGGATTCTCCAACACCTTCAATGGGTGGAAGTCGATATTTTTTGTCCATAATAGATGATTTTTCCAGAAAAGTGGAAGTTTTTACTGTAGAGAAGAAAACATAAGTTTTTAAATGTTTCAAAACATATCTCGTAAAATCTGAAAGAGAATTAAACTGCAAATTGAAGTCAGTCCGAACAGACAACGGAATAAAATTTTGTCACGCCGAGTTTGAAGATTATTTAAACAATCTGGGAATTCGAATAGAGCGAACTTCAACTTATTCTCCAGAACAAAACGGGATTGCAGAAAAGTTAAACCGTGACGCAGTTGAAGCTGTTCGAGCATCACTTCACGATAGTGGACTAAGTGACCGATTTTGGGCTGAAGCTCTATATATGTACGTTCATGTACGAAACCGAAGTGAACACAAGTTAACAAATGGATTAACACCTTTTGAAATTTGGAATGGATACAAGCCATCAGTTCGACATCTAAGAATATTTGGTTCTTTGGCCTTTGTTCACGTACCCAAGGTAAAACGCAACAAATTGAGCAAGACATCAAAACTAGGAATCTTAGTTGGCTACGCAACAAGAACGAAGGGTTATAGGATCTATATTCCAGAAGAAAGAAGAGTAGTAGAAACTATTCATGCTAGTTTTGACAAAACGAAAAATGGAGTAGAGACATTATTTGGGAAGAATAAGAAGTGTGAATACGTAAGATACAAAGACAGCTACCAAGAACAAGTGTTAGACAATAAAGAAGAAACTGTTCAAAAGAAAGAAGAAATGCTACCAATAAAAATTGAAGAGTGGAAAAGAGTTGAAGCACCAAGAAAATTAAGTTCAAGAATAGATGTTTATTATTACCCACCTTCAAGCAAAGAGAGACTTCGATCAACTATGGACGTAGAACGATTTTGTGCCAAGAACGGATTAAAGTTCCAACCAGAACTATTTTCATTTAAGTCGACAAGTCCAAAGCATGAAGATAGTGGAGATTCATCGACGGATTGTGTAGTTCAAGATTTCGAAGATATTTTTGAAGACGAAGTATACAACTTGGAATCGCCTAGAACGTACGAGGAAACTCAAGAATCAGCCGACAAGGATAAGTTGAATAAATCCATGGAAGATGAAATTCAAACGATGAAAAATCGTAAAGTATGGGATTTAGTTGAACCTCCAGAAAATGCCCAAATCATCGGAAGCAGATGGGTGTATAATGTGAAGCGAGATGATAAAAACCAGATGAAGTTCAAGTCCCGGCTGGTAGCTCAAGGATTTAAACAGGTAAAAGGAAAACACTTCTCTGACATTTTTTCACCTGTAGTAAATTTTTCAATTATGCGATTTCTATTCATCTTATTAGTAAGTTTTTTATGCTGGAAATGTGTACAATTGGATATTAAAAGTGCATATTTATACGGAAATTTAACTGAAACTTTAGATATGTCTCAACCGAAAGGATTTGAAGTTAAAGGTAAAGAATATATGGTTTGTAAATTAAATAAAGCTATATATGGTTTAAAACAAAGTGGACAACAGTGGAATATTGAGTTAGATAATACTTTAGGACAACTAGGTTTTGAAAATCTACTCTGGTGTAATTGTGTTTATAAATTAAAATCTAAAGTTATTCTTTTGGTGTATGTCGACGACATAGTATTATTTGGGGAAGATCAAAACAAAATTGATGAAGCTGTTGATTTACTTAAAAGTAAATTAGAAATTCAAGATTTAGGCAAATTGAAATATTTGTTAGGTGTAAACTTTGAAGCCGTAAATGATAGGGTTTATTTGCATCAAGAAACTTATATTGAAAAGTTAATGAAGAAATTTGAAGAATTACCTAAAACTTTTGTAAATTTGCCTTTAAAACCTGGAATTAAATTACCACCTAAAGTTAAAGAAGAAGAAATTTTTGAAACAGATTTAATGAAAAAATTCCCATATAGAACTCTGATTGGTTGTCTTTCTTTTATAGCTAATAGAAGTAGACCTGATGTTGCATTTTCAGTTAATATTTTATAGCAATATTGTAATGGTTATTCTTATCAACATTGGAATATAGTTGTTGATTTATTAAATTATGTGCTTAATACGAAAGATTTAAAAATTAACTTGTCAAGTGTAAATCAAAATAACTTAGTAGTTTTTTCTGATGCTAATTGGGGATGCCATTTAACCAACAGATATTCATCAAGTGGACATATAATATGTTTTGATGGTATACCGTTCACTTGGAAAACAAGTAAACAAAAGTGTGTAGCTCTTAGTTCTATGAAATCCGAATTTATCTCACTTATAGAATCTGTTAAAGAAATTATTTGGTTTTCAAGAGTTTTAAAGAAATTGAATGTATTAGAAAATATGGAAGTACCAATTCAACTCTGTGACAACAAAGCTGCAATTTATTTTTCCAAAAATTCGATTGAAAATGTGAAAACTAAGCACATAGACGTAAGATATCAGTTTATTAGAAATATGTTAGAAGAAAACTTATTTAAACTGGAGTACATCTGTAGTAAAGACAACTTAGCAGATTTTCTCACGAAACCTTTAAGTAAAGAAAAATTTCAGTATTTTATTGATAAAGTTTATAATGGGGCCGAATGTGGAAATAAGTAGTTTCCTGTTATAAACTTTAGTGTTTGAGTTTTTTTTTTTTTTCAGATTCATTTCTAGGATGGAAGTAAAGGGAATTCAAGAAACAAGCATTCAATCAATGTGACGTACAAAATCGTTATCTATAAAAGAACGAACAATTTTCTTCTTTCATGCTGGTGGAGAGGGATGAGCAGCCAACTCATCTTTTGAGTCTTTGGCCGATTGTATGATGATCCGATATATATATTTGTATATTCAATT
This sequence comes from Parasteatoda tepidariorum, assembly GCF_982258835.1. NCBI lineage: Eukaryota > Metazoa > Arthropoda > Arachnida > Araneae > Theridiidae > Parasteatoda > Parasteatoda tepidariorum. Next base: position 5,222,991 of record NC_141765.1, on the reverse strand, counting down.
AGAATTTTAAAATTAAATTAACCATTGAAAGTAATAATAAATGTGTTCCAGTTTATTTGTGTACTTCATGATTTTTAGCATACTCTGCTTTGTGAGTTAAATCCTCAAAATTCCACCCCCAAAGATTGTGAAAGTGAAACTCGTTTTCGCTTCGCTCATTCCTTCTTCAGAATTTCTTTGGTGCGCACTTAGTTAATTCTTATTCCTGTTATTATTAGTTATTTTGTTATTATTAGTTGTTTCGTTATCAGTTTTTCCTCAAATTGTTAACTGTAATAAATTTTTTAATCTTTTTATTTTAATATCTTTAGTTAATAAACTTTTAGCTTAAAATTTTTATTTTTATTTTTCTTATTACATTGTTCTACAGATTTTTGAAATCAGTCACAGCGTTAATTCTTCCGCTAAATATGGTTGAATTATTTTTTTATAATAGAAGAATAGTTTACTTTCCTAAAATTTGAGATTTTCCATCCTTTTTCTCTCAAACTCCGACCATCCCAACTCAAGGTTTTTATCGGCGCAGCTGAGCATATAAATAATTTTTTTTTCTGTTAATTTGCTCTTCTGTTTTTTGGCACGGTGCCAACTGGTAAAGAACAACTTTATTTTATATCAATTTGTTGCTTTTTCTTGCTGAAAAAGAAAACTTTTTTTTCAAGTGAACTCTTTGTTAATGCATTTTAGGCTATTCTCTCCCCTCTTCCAATAAGTTAGAAATTATGTTATTTGCTGTATTTAAAAATATTTTGTTGTACTCAACATTATTTTCAGACCATTTATAGGGATTATATATTAAGCACGCTTATTTCAAATTAACCCGTATCAACAATGATTTAGTTCAGCCTTGCCTAAACAGTAAGTGAGTGGACCTTTTAACAAATTTTATTTTTTTCATAATTTAGAAATTAAAACTTTACTTTATGAAATGTATAAAATTTTATTTTTACTATGCAGATATTCTAAATGGTAATTTAAAGGTCTCTTCTATAAGGATGCTGATATGCGCAGTGTAGCGCCTCTGCAGCGTTTATGATAACTTTTTTTAAAAAATTTCATTTTTATCGATGAGCGGCGCTTGCGACAATGCTGCGCTTTCACCAGAAAATACGATATACTTTGGTAAATAACCTTCTAGTAATTTTCTCTCAAAGTTTCAAAATTTTTCATTTGTGGCAAAGCTGGTCTGGTTTTCCTGAAGAAGAAAAAAACAGACACTGAGGTTCACCCTTAAACATTAAAATAGTTGTTGAAATATTATTTACTAAAAAAGTGATATTTCTCTTCATAGATTGCTCAACGACAAGGTTATATTAAAGTCAACTGGAATAAAGTAAATCGAGACATTGAAAAAGCAAAAGGCAAACTAGACAAACATTCAAAAGAAGAAATACATTGGTTTGTTCAAGAAGTAAGTCAGTTTTTTTATTAACTGATATGATTTGGAAATCTAAAAATTTTTCAAAAACTTAAAGAGGGTTGTTGATGCAGGCAACTTTTTAATTTCAATCTATGAATTTCTTATGTTTAAGCCAAAATAATCATTAAGGAAGATATAAATTTTTTTTTTCATATTTATTGACCTAATTTTATTAGCTGTTAGCGAGATATTTTTACTAAATATTTAAAGTAATAGCAGCATTTAGGCTATAACATTTGATTTAAAATGGCAGCATGACATTTAAATTTCCATCATGACAATAAATGGCCATCATGACAATAAGTGGCCAGCATGACATCTCAATAATTCCAAAACATTTGTATATAAATACCTTAATAAGCACACTCAGATGTTTTTAAATACAGGCAAAATTTGAAAAATTAATACAGTCTAAATTGTTATTTCACTACCACTTTAAATATTACATAGAAACTTATGTATAAGCAGGCAAGATATTTGTACTCCTAACAAAAATGTCTTTAAAAATGCTCCGCCCTACTTTATTTTTTATTTATTATCATTATTATTATTTTTTTTTTTTGTGTTCATCATTTGTTCTGCATAGTTGTTTATTATAGAATACTAAAATCTTGTATTCATTATAAAAAAGCAATTAAATTACCATATAAAATATTGTCACTTTCCCTCTGCTCAACAAAAATTTAGGTAGAAATAATATTACTTGAATTTTTTAGCTAAAAATTCAAATTTGGATTTAAATGTTCGATCATTTACCAGTTTTTAACTAAGACTGAGCATGGTTAAATTACAGGTATATGATTCTATTGTAGATCTATGTTCTTTAATTTTTTATATTTTTCTGCTTTTTTTAACAAATTATTTTTACAATTTATCGCAAGATAATTTTCATTCCCAGAGGGAAAGTGTAAAAGTTCTACCTAGCTTATTGTATGTCTTTCTCCACTTGACCTTCTCTAAATTTTATTTTGCCTTCCTATGGTAAGGTAAAATTGGTTCATCTTTGTATGATACTCTGTTTTTCATTACAGTATAAGAAACTTGCATATTTCTATTCTTTCGCAGCTTTAAGAATTATAGTGCAAGAAATCGTTGCATAAACCCATTTTCAAAATACGCATTTTCTCCCATTTTTAAAATTTTGCATATTCTAAAAATAATTGTATTAAAAAATCAATTCTTTTAAAATCGCGTTTAGATTTTTTGCAAAGCTGCTGGTAATGTAGCAATATACTATAAAGTCTTCACTAATCAAGAACATCACAAAATGGTTACTCGCATGTTTAGTTTTACTTTTGCATGTTGTAATAATATCAACAAAAATATCGGGACTTAAAAAACATGTTGATATCCATAGCAACCAAAAAACATTTTAAAAAGCTAATTAGATATATAATAGAAATGTTGCAAATTGAGAACATCAAAATTATATTACTCTAAAGCAGGATTCAGAACTGACGTGTCTTAATAAGTTCATATTAAAAATAAAAATCAGCATTTTAAAATCCTCAATGTTTTTTGTAAGATTTGTTCTACTTCGTTTAATTTTATTTAAGCCAAATAAAGACTGAGAGAGGCATCAAAACAAATTTGGAGAAATTCATTTGGTTAGAAAGAGAAAAGTGAAACTCTGTGTAATTTACATGTTTTCCAAATTGTGTTTAAAAAAAAGAATCCTTTTAATTACCAAAATATTTAATGATTTTGAAAAATAAACATTTTTGAACTTAATTACTAAACAAACAAGCAAACTACATAATAAGTTAAAAAAAAAAAATTTTCCCAAATCCTATTTGCATTCTCTTAATTTTTAGAAACCTCACTTAAATATTTCAACGTTTAAATATTTTCACCTATTATTTTATGAAATCTCTTCAGACTAAAAGGGTAGAAAACTACCCTTTTAGTTTAGCGACTTTATTTGATAACAAATATAATAGCCAATTAGGCTGTAGTTTTGATAATTCTTTCCTTACATTTTATTTAACTCATTCTTTTCACATTTCTTTCCTGCACTCATTGTTTCATATTACATATTTTGATTCCCCCCCCCCTTTTTTTTTTAACCTTTTGGTCAATCACATCCCTGAAAATTAATATTTTTAGCCTTCTTAGGAGATAGATATGTTTACATACAGTTGACAAAAAAAGTATTAGCACACTAAGCTAATTTAAAATTCTTGCAAGATAAAATAACCAAACTAATCCAAACTAGGATTTTCTTTACCTTTATTATAGTAAAAACAAAAGTAAGTGAAAATAAAAAGCACACTTGCTTTTACAGCATTTAAAACAAAGAAACATTATTATATTTTTGCAAAAAAAGTATTAGCACACTTAGTGAAACAAATAAAAAAAATTTTCAGTATCGGTGATTTGCTTTTTAATATCTTGTATGCAATCCATTGGCCTTAATGATTGCTTCTAATCTTCGTGGCATAGATTCTACTAACTTTTTGGTAATATTTGAGGAAATATTATTCCAGGAATGAATCAATGTAGATTCTAAAGAATCTCTTCCCGTAATGTGGTTATTCCTTACTTCTTGATCTAGATGGTGCCAAAGATGTTCGATCGGGTTCAGATCAGGAGATTGGGGGGGAGTGCGTAGCCTTCTTGGTGCATTATAAAGCAACCATTCCCTTGTTACATTCGCGGAATGTTTAGGATCATTATCTTGCTGGAATATATAGGTGTCTTGGAGGCCTAATTTTCTAGCACTGCTTTTCAAGTTACGGCGCAAAGCCTCTATATACGATAAAGCTGTCATCCTACCATTAATAACTTCCAAATTTCCAACCCCATTATGCGCCATACAGCCCCAAACCATCACATTTCCCCCACCATGCTTAATTGTTGACAAGATATTTTTCTGATCAAGAGCAGTACCTTTTTTCCTCCAAACAGTTAAAATGCTTTTTGGCCGAAATATTTCAAACTTACTCTCATCAGAAAAAATAACTTGCTTCCAAAACTCCATTGGCTTACTTCGATAGGTCAGAGCAAACTCAAGTCTCTTTTTCCTATTAACCTCGCTAATAAAAGGTTTCTTCCTTGGCCTCCTACCCCGAAGACCACTCATATGGAGAACATTTCTAATAGTTTGTGGCGTCACTGACTTGCCAGAAGTTGACGCAAAGTCGTTGGCTAAATTTCGAGCACTTTGAGTTGGATTTCTTAGGGCCATTTTAACAACATGCCTCCTTTCCCTGTCATTTACTTTGACTGGGCGACCAGATCGGGGTTTATTTTTCGTGGATCCTGTTTCTTCCACTTTTTTAATAATGGAACGAACTGTTGAAAAGCTCAATTTTAACTTTTTTCCAATATCCCGATAACTTTTTCCTAATTCACGGAGACATATTATCTTTTCTCGAGTGGAGCCTGGAATTTCACACTTCTTCGGACTCATACTTAATGAATAGAGAAATTCAAAATAACACTGAACGTAACTTAATACTCTAGTCTTAGTACAAGTTATGAATCAGTTTCAGTAAGTGAATATAAGGTTTTATTCTTCTTATCTGTAGTGGTAGTAATGCAATTCGAGTGTGCCAATATTTTTTTTGTAAAATAAAATGCGTTTTTTCTATGGAAATATTTTGTTAACAATGACGGGAATTTTATATTTTGTGATTTAGTTTTCATTTGAAAGTTGAGTGTAATATAGTTTAATTGGTAAAGTTAGAACTTTTCGTTGCGTAAATATTTGAAACTATGTTGATGTGCCAATACTTTTTTTACCGACTGTATATACTAATATTCATGTATTTTATTTATTCTTCTGTTGCAGACTAAAAACTTTGTTAACGAATATAAATTTCTTGTCACTGGATTTGCTGGTGGTTTCCTCATAGCTATATCTATGTGCTAGACAGAGTCTGATCTATATTTATGGAATTCATAATTATATGTTTGAAAATAGTTTTTATTTGTTAATATGTAAGTGATATAAAAATTTAACCTAAAATAAAGTTTATGTGTTCAATGTGTTCATATTTCTTTTATTTGTCAATATATTTGAGACATTAATTAAAACTTTTTATGTCAATTTACATCTATCCATCCTTGCCAAAGTTTTTAATTATAAAATGATAATTAATACATCTTATACTTCAGCAATGGAACTGTTCTCAATAACTTGATAGTTACTAAAGTCCCCTAACTAAAGTTGATATAAAATGCCACTTTCTGCCAGTTATTTTGTGATGAGCCCTTAAAATTGCTTACAAAACTCATCAAAATTTCACACATTTTAGTTTTAACATCTTTTATAAAAATAGGAGCATTCTTGCTTCTAAATTAATATTTCAATGTCGAGGATATTAATTTTGTCAAAAAACATGCAATTTGGTTCATGAAGATAAAATTTTTCATTAGAAATTTTCTTTAATTGTTATGTAAAGTGCATAAAAAAGAGAGAGGAAAACAGAATGGTACACTAAAAAAATCTTATTGGAGGAAAAAAAAATTGCCATGTAAATAAGCAACACTTTTATGGAAATTTCGAATTTCTCTCTAACGACCTATATAAATATAAAATTTATTAACGCAAACCACACAGAATAAGGTTATTTCTAATGAAATATACTTTATCAAATAAATATAAAAATCAAAATTTGGTAAACGAAAGAAATTTGCGATTATTTATTAAAATTATGACAAAACTAAAAGCATAAAATGTGAGCCTTTAAAGAAGTTGGCTTTTAGAAAAGACCAAAATTACAATTGTGATATAGCGTAAATATTTTCTCAAACAAGGATTCTGACATTATTTTCCTTTAGATAGTATAAAAATTTATTTGACTGCGAGGAAAAGTTGTGTGTTACAAAGTTTTACTGCTTTGTGTTTACTTATGTAAAGGCACAACAATTTTTTTATAGCGACATAGAGGGGTACAATTCTTATTTGGAGATTACTGATACAGGGTTCCCATGGGTCAGGGAATTTTATTTTAACCCCAAAAATCAGGGAAAGATGCAATTTTTTTTTACAAAAAACCTGGAATATTCCTATATTATGCCTGGAAAATAACCTGCCTTAAAATTGTCAGTAACAGGAATCAGCTATTATGATTCGAGTTAAATAGTTCTGATTTCTATTTCAATTATTTGTTGTTAGAGGTTCTCATTTTAGTCAAACAGAAATGTTCCTTTCCTCATTTAATATTTTACACAGAAAATCTAATATTTCACATTACAAATAAAAGAACTAAAATTTTCTGATGAAAATATGGTCTCAATTTTTATTCAAATTTACCTGCTATACCTGGAAAAGTTTTTTCTTTTTCTGAAATTGAGTGGGAACCCTGTGATTATATCCGTGTTTTTTATTCTCAGCTACTAGACAATCACCAAACTTTGATTAAAAAAATTGTTCGCAGGCATCAACCGAGAGTTTTATTTTCCTTAGTCCAGAATTACTTCAATCAAAATGGCAAAGTGGGAATATGCTTGTAGTGGCTTTTACATGCCCAAAATGCCTATGTTATTCGTATTGCAAGTAGGTATATACATATTTTTTTCTTGCCTCTATTCTGTGACCGAACTGTGCTGATAAAAAAAAAATTGTGCGTGGAGTCCCTCCGCGCGGAAGAAGTGAAACTTCGTAATGTGGAAATGAAAATAGGAAGGGGTAGAAATTGATTTTTAGTGAAATCATATTATTTCTTTAAGACAAACTTTATTAACATTGCTTACAATTCACAATTGATCGCATCTTTTAATTATCATTTTCTAGTGGAGAAATATCCAAATCTATAACATTTACAATAAGATTATGATAACTAAAGTAAGATACAAAATGTTTAAATTCTATTTTTTCATTATTTCTTGCAAAAACTGCATCAATGGTAGTGGATCTTTGGTTGTTGGATCATTCCTACCATTTATTATTTCCAATCCAGGTTTGTCTTTAAGGAAAGTTAATAATGTTTCAGCTTCAGGTAATGAGAAATTCACATTAAAATCTCCTGCAATGATCACAGACCGCTTGTTGGCAGTAGTGTTGAAGGTTTAACGCAACCTTGTTGGAAGTCGCATTAGAAATTTCACTTCAAAAAAGTTTTGTTGATGCGTTAGTGGAGTAGCACAGTAGTGAGTTAAAGTTTTATCTCACATAAAGAAACTTGAAGATTTAAACATTTCTTTATTTCATACAGTACCATCTCGATACAGCGTACAACTGAAGATATTAAATATAAATACAGTTTAACAAAAATTTTGGTACATCACCGGAAACAACAACACAGTGAAGTGACATAGTAGAGAATGTATTCTTCTTTCATTTTGACAATTACCTACATACATAGTCTGAAAAAAATATCTACTTATTTTAATCTTTGATCTTTCTTCAAGAATTTAATATGTAGTATTCGTTTTAAACTTTTTTGCATTATTGTATTTATTATTAGAGAATCGATTCATTTATAACTATATTTACTAACAGTTTGCCAAAAAAAAAAATTTTCTTAAAATAAAAAATAACCTCAGATTACAAATCAAATAATCTTTATTTATTACCTTTTCTAAAAATCATACTTTGAATGTTGTTTTAAATAAATGTTATTGATTCATTCAGAAATTTTATCACTAGATTATGAAACTTTAGAAATTATATGTATATTACCGGGAGCTTTTAGATTTAGCTAACTAATGATTAATAAAGGTTATTTAATTTCACAAAATTTTGCAATTTTCTATTTTTACTTATTTTATTATTTATAAAATTTTTATTATATTTATGATTACTTTATTACCTTCTATTATTTATAATTTTTTTTTTAATATTTGCAATTGATAAAATGTGTAGCTTTATACTTTATACCACTAAAATCTTTTAGTTATAAAGCTACAATAAGTATCAAAATAACGCGCAATAAATAAGCTTTAATAAATAGGTAGAATGCATGAAATAAACTTTAAACTAGCATTTTTTAAATAATTATTAGTTTAAATAATCTGAAAAAAATTTGCATTACAATTTTAAAAGAAACTGCTTTTTCAATTTTTAACTTTCTTTTTTTGTTATGATTCCTCTTTTTTTTTTTTTTTTTTTTCGCAATTGCAAACTTATACATTTTAATAATTGTAAGTTATTTTTTCAAAAAAACATTATTTTCTTCTCTTTTATAATATTTTTTATAATAAATTACAATTTGCAACTCAAACAATGCAATATTTATTTTTCAAATTTAATAATTTATCTCTTTTTTTGAAAATTGTATTTTCAATTGTTGTGTTATATTGAACTAGATTTGGAAAAAAATTCTCTGCAATTAATTTTTTTCCTTTTATTACCCTCTTACATTAAACCCAACTCAGAAGACAAGGATGCCAAGTAGTCGTACTTCATTTAAGAATTTCATGCTAGAGTTATTAGTTACACAATTTCACTGTTGTCGTTCTAACCATAAGGGCAGTTCGTGATTTTTCTTACATCACAAATTCGTTTTTAAAGTTTAACTCATTACAAATATTTTTAATACTTTCAATTAAACACTTTTTCAATTTCAAAATGTCCTCAATTGTTTTTATATTTGATGCTGGATTTTATTTTTTCCCCTTATTTACCATTGTGTATGTAAAAAATGTATGAAAAAGTAATTCGGAAAAATATTTGTTTTAAGTGCCACATAAATTTGTAAGAGACTTTTTGAATTAGAATTAATTGCATCAATGAGGATAACTTAAAATATTATTTGAATAATACCAAAAAAAGACTAGTATAATAATGACCAATGAATACAGGTAAAACAGAATATATTAGTTAATATTTAAAAATTAATAATACTTAGCAAATTATTAATACTTAGCTAATATTTTTAAAAAAATCTCAAAACAGAGAAAACAATTATGCTTGATTTTTTCTCACCCTAAAATTTGTAATAATAACAATAAGTATTTTCAAAAGTTCAAATGTCAAACAACAGTTTAAGAAATAAATAAAAAGTTTTCATTAGTCTGGAATTTTTTTAGTACAATTTTTAAACAAAATATTCAAAACAGCGTGATTTTAGAAATTTTTTAATGTTTATTTTAACAATTTTTTTTTTTTAAAATATTAAACTGCTGTTTGTAGAAAATGCAACACCATGAAGGAATCATCAGAATCAAATGAAATTCGCAGCAAATGTCAATTATAGGATATTATGCAAATTAATAAAGATTCAGAGCCATCGCGCGTGCGTGGCGCGCGCAGCGCCCTCTGAATTGATGCTGAAAGCGTATAAATAAAGTGCTGTAGCGGGACGTTGAAAATAGTCTATGATTATTTGTTAGTGGCAAACGTTTAGTGAGACCTGAGTATGCCTCCACGACGGAAGAATAAGAAATTCAAGCAACTTACGGAGTTTGAACGAGGGAGGATAATCGGCCTTCGAGAAGGAGGATTTTCCTATCGCGCAATAGCAGCTCGTATGCAGCGGAACAGTTCCACAGTGATGCGAGTTTGGAAGCAGTGAACCGACGAGCACCGAACAACTCGAAAAACAGGCACTGGACGACAGAAGGTGACGTCAGAGCGCGATGATCGACACCTGCTCCGCATGGCGGTGAATGATCGCACAGCTTCCTCCAGGCAGCTGGCAGCACATTGGTCTACTGCTACAGGTGTACAATTGTCGGCTTCGTCAATTCGTCGTCGTCTGCTGCGCCGTGGATTGCGTGCAAGGGTGCCATTATACAGGATTCCCCTCACGGCGGATCATCGACGGCTGCGTCGGCAGTGGGCTCTTGAGCACAGAGACTGGCGAGCTGATTGGCACCAAGTTGTCTTTTCAGATGAATCACGCTTCAATTTGTGGACCCATGATGGCCGTGTTCGTGTTAGACGTTATGCCGGTCAACGCTGCCTTCCTGAGTGTATTATTGAACGACATAGTGGTCGAACACCCGGAGTTATGGTCTGGGGTGCGATTTCGTATCATGGACGATCCAATTTGATACGAATTGAGGGTAATCTCAATAGCAACAGATACGTCCGTGAAGTGCTACAGCCCGAAGTCGTTCCTTTCCTTCAAGGCATCCCTGGAGCTATCTTTCAGCAGGATAATGCACGCCCACATGTTGCGCGGACTGTTAGAGACTTCTGTTCAGCACAACGCATGCAACTTCTTCCTTGGCCTGCTTATTCGCCGGATATGTCGCCTATTGAGCACGTGTGGGATATGGTTGGTCGGCGTCTCACTCGTGATCCGCGTCCTGCAGTTTCCAAAGACGAACTTTGGTTGCGCATACAAGCGATATGGAATTCTCTTCCTGAAGCAGATATTCAACATCTGTTTGACTCCATGCCACGTCGTATAGCAGCACTTATTGCAGCGCGTGGTGGCTGCACCAAATACTGATTTCGGACGCTTAATTTGTTTCTTTTGTTTTGAAAATTTCATCATTTATTTGTATCAGTACAAGTCGTTTCTGCATTAAATTTCATTTGATTCTGATGATTCTTTCATGGTGTTGCATTTTCTACAAACAGCAGTTTACATAATTTTTAAAAACCAAATTTTCGAGTATATTTTGATGTTATAATTGGCGATCGAAATGGGCTGCAGGTGGCGTAGAGCAGAACGCTCTACCTATGGCAACACTTCACATGCTTTCCCCATTAGCCTGTGGAAAGTCATAGAGGAAGGAAGTACGTTAGTTTCTCTCTTGATTTTCATACAGATTAAAATCTTTTAAGTTGGAAAACTATATAGAACTGAAAACTACATTAAACATATTTCTAAAGAAAAGTATCACAGGAATTTTAAAAAATATTTTTATTTAGTAAAAAGGTAAAATATTAAGAACAGAGAAAATATCGTAGAACATTCCTATGCAACTGAAAAGAGGAGGCGTGGGGAGGGAGAAGGGCTAAAAGCATGAAACCGGTCTCTCCCCAGATGGCGTATTCGAGTGTTGCGATCGCCAATGATAAGACTAGAAAGGCTGTTGCTTGGCTGCCCGCCTTTTTAATAAATAGAGGCATTTGATTGGTCGATTACATCATCGTTTTCATCTTTATCGCTTAATTGTATTGTCAGGATTACTAGAATTGCCTTTTTAGCATTTTTGTTTGGCGTAATTTTACTACTGCGCATGTTCGGTTTGATAATTTATTCGAACCAATCAAAGCACTTCGTAGACAATGAATATAGATGCTTGTATCCCCTCCTTTCCTTGTATGTACTCAGACAAAGATATAAAGATCAATCACTATACCAAACGGATGTCAGGGTGAACTTTGGCATAATTGGTCTCTACTCTATTTTTTCTTATTTGATTTTTATAAATTGTCATGATAAATAATTAACATTCTGTCTCTGTAGCAAAAAAATCTGAACACATTGTTTTCAAATTTTTTAAAGATTTATAGTTAGTAAATTTTAAAATGAAAAAATTAATATATTCTTCAAAATTGATTTTTATATTGTTCTGAAATTCAAATACTTGAAATAAATAAATAAAAAAAAACAATTTAAGTACTTATTAGAAACATATAAATGTAACTAAAAATTAAATAATTAAAATAAAATAAAGAACAGTTTTATAAGCAATCGAAGCTGACCAAAACATTTAATTTCATGAAGAACAGTAAATTGGAAAATGTTAATAATTGTTGAGATAGAGTCTCATAATTGTCTGCTAGCGTTCAATCAGTTTGTTATTAAAACTTTTTCATGGTTTTCATTTGTGCGTAATGTAAATTCTAATTATTTTCATTTAAAAAATTCCTTCAAAATATAATTTCATTCCTGTATTTAAATTACAAGTAACTTTGATATCTGGGTTATGTACAAAAATACAAAAACGTACAAAACAATTTTTAGAGCATTTCACAACATTTCCTTACATATCAAAGATGGCTATATATTAAAGATGATAAAATAAAATCATTGATTATTAAAAATGATTTCATTGCTATAATGAGCATTTCGAAAAATTTGACAAACGCTTTCTTGCTTTTCCTTAGCTCGTATCGCAGAATTTGGTTACTACAATAGCTTTTATAAGTATGCTTTTATTCTGATACTTAAATTACAAGTTACTTTGATTCCTGGGTTGCGTAGAAAAATATTAATATAAGAAGAGTGTTTCAGAATATTCACTAAGATGACAGATTGTTTTTCAAAGATGATAAAAAAAATTATTGATTATAAAGAAAAATTTCATTGCGATAATCAACATTTAGATGGAAACCTATTACCATTGAGCAATTTAAAAGATTTTTTCGTGGTTTTCCTTCGCATATAACGCAAATTTGATTATTTTAATTTAATTAAAATAAATAATAATATCTTCATTAAAATAAACTATTCTACTTACTTTCATGAATATGATTGTATTAAGATACTTAAATTGTTAATTACTTCGATTTCTGAATTGGATTAAAAATAATAAGGGCGTTTCGTTACATTCACAAAGATGATAAGCTTCATAAGGATAAAAAAGAAAAAAAGATTGGTTTTTAAAAAATAATTTCTTTTAGATAATAAACATTTAGCTAGAATCCCATTACCGATAAAAGTGATTTAAAAAAACATTTTCGTGGTTTTCCTTAGCGTGTAACAAAAATTTTTATAATTTCAATTAAAATAGGTTATTTTTATAGCAATTGTACTTCGATACTTAACTCACTTTTCGACTTACTTTAATTTCTGGGTTCAGTTAATAAGAAGAGCTTTTCGTTCTTTTCAGAAATATGGTACCCTATCTATAAGAGTTAATAAAAATTAAAAAATGGCTGTTCGTAAAAAATATTTTCATTGAGATGATGATGAACACTTTGCTTGAATCCTATTACTATCACCAACCAATTTAAAAAACATTTTCATGGTTTTCCTTTGCGTGTAACGCAAAATGCGATTATTTTGATTTAATCTTAATTAAAAGAAACTAATCTTTTAATTTTCATAAATATAATTTTGCTACGATGCTTAAAGTGCAAATTATTTTATTTTATGTACTAATAAAAGCAATCTGAATAACATTTTCGTTTGTTTTTCTTAGCGTGTAACGCAAAATTTGATAATGTTAATTTCAATTTAATCTTCATTATAATGAATTATTTTTATAACTTTCATAAATATGGTTTTATTCCGATACTTAAATAGCGAGCTACTCTGATTTTCGGGTTGAGTTAAGAACTACAAAAATATGAAGAACATCTCGTTATATTCACAAAGAAGTCTCTCAAAGATAATTTTAAAAAAATTATTCCTTATAAAAAAATTCATTGCGATTACTAAACTTTTAAATGGAATCAAGCAATCTGAAAGATATTTTCGTGGTTCCCCTTTACGTGTAATGCAAAATATGATTGTTTTCTCAAACTTTCATTCAAGCAAGAAAAGAAAAAAAAACATTAATACCACTACTAACCACTCCAAAAACCAGAGTAAACGCTTTATTATAAAACTGATACGCCGAAAATTTGGAATTATGAAGAACTTGCCTGTATATTTTGATTCAATAAACTGGTTTATTTTCTGCTTCCCTTCTTACAGTTTTAAGTGAAAAATGAGAACTTCTTACATCTTCTGACTCTTCTACATTACTGTAAGAAACTTTGACGGGTCATTAGATTGTCTTTTGTCAACATCTGAATGAAATTAGAGTAAATAGTATTGTATTTGCAATGGCGAAAATATCAGAATGATGAAATAAACATGAACTTTTTATTCAGTGCTAAAATTCAAAAACTTAAGTACTTGGGTTCCTGTGATTTTATTATTTTACTAATAACTTATTCTAGTGTGTTATATTAAAATATCTGTTATATCTGGAGAAAAAAAATTTCTAGCCAAATATTCTTTGAGTTTGAGTACTATTCAGCTATACTATTTCAGCTTGAAAATTGGGTTTTAACTTCTAAAATAAATTGATATAAATTAACACATTTAGTTATATTTTTTAATCAAACCATTTTATGTAAAATAATATGTTTCTTAAAAATCTAGCAAATCTTTTTCGTGTATTACATGACCAAGTTTAATCATAATGAACAACTGAAAATGTGTTTCGCTCATTATAATTATGTAAAGTCACACTTTAGAGCCATATTAAATACTAAATAAAAAAATTTAAATAATTTTTTCTTTTTCAATTTTGTTGTTATGTCTTTCTGTTTTGCGCGTATTCCACAGTGTAATTAAACACTGATATATTCATTGTTTACTCTTTTTTACTCCATACGAAGAACAGGTTGTTGTTGCTGACGTATGCAATTAGGCATAGGGGGTGCGATTGTTCTTATTTTTCAGTGGCGCCATCTGTGACCAAGAATTCGACTTCTGCCACACCATACATAACACCCATTTATAAGGAGGACCCATTCATTCATCCACAGATCGTAATTTTGACCTGAATCCGAGAACGATCGATCTCCAATCCAGTACCCCCAGAGGTTTTGATTTGTTACGGGAACATGGAGGACTTTGCGACACGGCAGAATTTAACGTGCATCAGTCACCAACTACACGGGGAGACTTCGGCCGGTGGAGTTCGAACCCACGAGCTCTCGGACATGGGCCCAGCGCCCTACCGACCATGCTACCCCGGCCATAAGTAAAAAGTGGATTTTGCAATCGTTCTTGAGGCACAGTTCAGGATTTTAAAAGAAGACCGAGTAACTCCTTCTATGCACTACCAAGAACAATGAAAAATACATACTCATAATGGAAATTCCTATCCCGGTAATTTAAAAGTTTAAGGTTTTCAGTAACATGGCTAAAAGGGAGACTTAAAATTCCTTTTGTAAAGCTAAAATATCTCAAAAATTTTACTACATATTTAATTAAGTAAAATTTTTATATGTATCTTACACTGTACTGTAAATACAAATTTTACTTACTAAGTAAAATTTGTATATGTATCTTATGCAGTGGCGTATGCAGAATTTTTTCAAGGGGGGTGTTCATAATTTACTGAAGCTACTAAAAGAAATTCGAGTATGCAATAAAGCACTATTATTTCTCTAATTTAGACAGCTAGACAGTTTTGACTTTTTATTTAGACAACATTGTTTAGTTAAATTTTGATTTGATTTTTTAAGTTTAAGAACATAATGTAATATCTTCTCGCATGTAATATCTTCTGAAAAAAGTCCAATGTCATATGGGTGGGAAGTAACACTTTGAGATTGAGGGCCACTTTCACATTCATCAGATTTTGTTATGCTAGAAACGTTTTCTTCAACGGAAGTATCACATTTCTGTACAACAGAAAAACTTACATTGTACTCCGTTCCCCTTTTTATATAATTTTTCACCGCATCTCCAAAATTCTCGAATTGTCTCAAAGACGACAGAACGTCTAAGATTCCAGAATCATCGCGTAAAGACCTCGCGAATGACAGCCAGTCTCGAAAACTATCGCGACTGGCAGAACAGAAAGGAACCAGTCCATAACAGTACCACGTGAATTTGGTTTCAAAAGTACAACCCTATTATAGTAAATGTTTTTTTCAGTATTCTGAGAAATACCGTGAGATAAAAAGGTAGGCATAAGGCAAATAAAAATGTATAGTCTTAAAAAATAATACCCGAAAAATTTCTACTAAAATGTTTATTTTTGCCATTTTGTCTGAGCTCAAGGGGGGTGTTCAAACCCCCCTTGCGTACGCCACTGATCTTATGAATCAAGTACTTAAAAGTACTTTTTTATACGTGATGAAAATGAAATAAAGTTATCTCCTAAGTTTGAGTGCTACTTATAATGCTTAAAGATAGGAAACATTTATCGGATTAAATATTAATAGCGGGGGTGAATTTAATAATGTGATGTCATAAACTGGTTAAAATTAAATTGCTTAAATTGTTTTTGTATATAAATAGTTAACGGTCCACAAGTATGATTTCTTAGATTTTGCTTCTTTTACTAGCATTATTTCGTAAAATAAAAAGATGCTTGGTCAAAATTCTAAATCTTTCGATTCTTCAAATCGATTATTACAAAATCTTTGTGTTGATACAGAAAAAGATGTTCTGAAGAGATGACTGAAAACTAAATATCAGGACAAATGAGGATAATTTTACATGCAACCCATTTGTCAATTTTGTTTCTATCCATCGTGTCTTCTTCTTAAATTTCTCCTTAAATCAACTTAATGACTATTAAAATAAGAGAAGATTGGTTGCAAACAAGACATTAATATAAACTGCTGTTTGTAGAAAATGCAACACCATGAAGGAATCATCAGAATCAAATGAAATTCGCAGCAAATGTCAATTATAGGATATTATGCAAATTAATAAAGATTCAGAGCCATCGCGCGTGCGTGGCGCGCGCAGCGCCCTCTGAATTGATGCTGAAAGCGTATAAATAAAGTGCTGTAGCGGGACGTTGAAAATAGTCTATGATTATTTGTTAGTGGCAAACGTTTAGTGAGACCTGAGTATGCCTCCACGACGGAAGAATAAGAAATTCAAGCAACTTACGGAGTTTGAACGAGGGAGGATAATCGGCCTTCGAGAAGGAGGATTTTCCTATCGCGCAATAGCAGCTCGTATGCAGCGGAACAGTTCCACAGTGATGCGAGTTTGGAAGCAGTGGACCGACGAGCACCGAACAACTCGAAAAACAGGCACTGGACGACAGAAGGTGACGTCAGAGCGCGATGATCGACACCTGCTAGTAGTAGGCGCCTCACTAGAGGGGACGGAAGTGACGTCACAGTCAACCGGTGCTTATTTCTGCCTCAACCGGAAGTTGCCTATTTCTGCCCGCCCATAAACCGGATGTGCTTATTTCTGCCCGCCCATAAACCGGAAGTTGCTTATTTCTGCCCGCTTGCTTATTTCTGCCCGCCTGAAAATCGAAACTTCGCCTGCAGCGTCATGGGGAGCTTATTTCTTTTTTTCTTAAGCCTAATATATTTTAGTTTCGGTTTCTGTTTTTAATTTAGTTTCGTTTTTTTAAATATTATTTAATTTATTAGTTTTTTGAGGGCGGCAACACTTATTATTAGTTTTTAAGGATGGCAACACTTAGAAACTTTGTTATTTGGGGAGATATTGTATATTATGAAGTTATGACGTCATCTTTTATTACATAACACATAAATGATATCATGCTTTTGATCTAGTGGCGCCATCTATGTGGAATAAAATAACTTTAAATCTATTTTTATTATTTAAATCTGTTTTTAATATTATTTATTAAATATAATTAAGGCTGAGGATCAAACTCACGCCATTAAAAAACCTTCGTGGGTCAGTAGTTGGATATCATAACCACTGACCCACGAATGCTTATTTTTAATATAAGTATAGTTGATATAAATGACTGTAATTATTATTAACCTAATCAATAATAATGAAAACATTTTAAATAAATGGATTCAATATTAAAATAAAAAATTGTATTTATTTAGTACTGTGAATATTAAAAGTATTAGAATTAAAGGTATATTAATTTTTAAATCAATGAATATTATTTTATAAGATTAGATATTTATCACCATCGTTCGGATTTACGGCTATCAAATGTAGTCTTGTCATTTTTGAACCCAGGAGACAAGGGAACTCCTAGATCTTGAGACAATACATGTCTTCGAACAGGACTTTGTGACTGCCCACCCTATATGAAGAGGAAAACCACGAAAATCTCCCATGCTTAGTCCGACGATAAGTAAGGTTCATGAAAACTGAACAGATGGCTTTGGCTGCACCTAATTTTTAGTTTTGAAAGACGCATTAATATAGATATTTAAAGAATATAAATTTTATTTTAATGAAAAAAAATTATCTAATTTAAAAAAACTAATATATAGCAATATATCTGCGGTGTTCATTCAATCATATATTTAAATAAAAACTTGTTTCATCTTTAAAACTTATAATTTTATCAATTAAATTAATTTTATTGAAATATAAAATTACTTATTTTTTAATCTCATGAAAAATATTTGAAATAATTTATATTAGAAAATGAATAACGACATATTTACATTATATTATCAATTATATATTAAATTTTCCTTAAAATTACAAATGAATTAAATGTAAGATACATACAATGGGGAATTTTTGCCGCTATAAATTCATTTATATTCAAAAACATATTCATTTTATTATTATTTAATGTTATAATAATGCAAATAACTTACTTTATTTTTAAATTAAGAGTACACATAAAAAGTATCTTTAACGGATACTGATTACGGAACTTGAACAGATCACTTTCTCACAAAATTTTACACCGATAATTTCTATCCAGGCCGTTTGGGGTTTACACACGTTTTATCAATTAGTCATAATATCAAGTATAACATGGTGCTTCATACTTATTATAGAACGTGAGAATACAAATATTTCTCATGAAAATTAAGAAGATAAATCTCACTATGCGACATTTGAGTTTTATCTGTGTGGAACATTTTATCAATAAGTGAGAATTTAAAGCATATCACTGATTATTGAGCGTGGGATTATTACTATTTCTCACAAAAATTTAACAAAATAGAACTCCGTATCCTTTGAGTTTTATCTTTATTTTATTAGTTAATCACAACTGTAAGGATATAGTTTATCTATATACACGAGGGTATGGGAAGGACATAGTTAGAGCTTATCTATATCAATAGTCTTGATAACAATCAGTATATATAGATCTGCTTCACGGATGACAATTATGTTGGAAATATTATTCCCTATGTTGTGCTTGTAATTTTTGTGCAGCAAGAATTTTATTTTGAATTATCGATTTGCGTATTAAGCGGACTACCTAAACTTTGGATTACCAGCCATGTCTAAGAGAACAAGAGATTCTGGAAAAAAAGTAAGTAATATTCCCTTCATTATTTTATTAAACAATTTCTATTTAATTAATTCTTTTCTTTTATTTTACTATTAATTTTTTTTATATTTTACATTTTTAATTATATTTTCTTATATTCTTAAAAGTATATGGAGTATCTTAAGTTTTATTTGTGTTCTACCTTTAAGCTGCTTTTATTTTACATACTATTAGTTGTAATTTTTCTGTATATTCAAAAGTTAGCGAGTATTGAGCTACATTAGAGCTTTTTAAATTTATTTATTTACCTTTGAGTTTTGATTTTATTTATATTTACTTTATTCTTAATGTCCATTTGTTTGTTTTTTTTTGAGTTAATAAGCTGCTTTCATTTATAAAATTCGCAAAGTTATTTTTTATGCTTGTATATTTGAATTAATTTACCAAACTTTTTTTTGTTAACTTTATTTATAAAGATAGTGAAAAAAAATATTTTTTTATTTTTATAGCATGATGATGATGAGGGAACGGATTTTAGTGAACCAGGTTTTGAATTTAGTGAATTAGATGATGAGGTAATAGTTGTATAATTTTTGCTATTCATAATTTATATTTGTTATTGCATAATATTTGTTTGTTAAAGAATATTAACTGTTATTTGACATAAATATATATATTTTTTTCAATCACTAACTCTAATTTTAGCTTTTGGGAGAATTTACGCAACAATTTCTGGAAAACGAAGAGAATTTAATTGGGGAAATCTCGCAAGGTTTTGTTGAGGCGACTCAGGTGTTTCGAAATCTGCCTCTTTATTATCAAGTGGGTTCGGGATTTGAGGTAATAATATTTTTAATTCAGCTGTTTAAAAAAACTTTCAGTGGAAAATTTGTTTTTATTCATTTATTTATTTATTTTTATGTATTTTTTATTTCTATATCAGAATCAGCCAGGACCTTCTAGTGCAGGATCAGTGTTTGTGGAAGGTGTACCGGCTCCAGTTCCAACAAATGAAGTAAGTTTTAAATAATTTGTTTATTTATTTCTTTATTTATTTATTTTGTATTTTTAATTATTTAACTTTTATTTATGTTATAGGTTTTTAATTTATTTAATATGAATTTATTTTATTTAATATGTATTTAATTTATATTTATTTAATATGTATTTAATTTATATTTATTTAATATATATTTAATTTATACTTATTTAATGTTTTTATTTTATAGTTAAATTCTGCTATTATATTGGAACTTCGCTCAGGGAGAAGGAACGAGAAATATAATGCGGACCAAGTTTGTTTCAGAGCCCGTGTGGATCCGGATCGCTTGCCTGATAGTTTGCGTGGTACCCCTTTAGTCACCGTGGTTGACACAGTCATGCAGCTATTTGAACTACTAATTCAAAGAGTACGTAACCCGACTGATGGATCACCTCCTTTAAACCCGACAGATTTAATAAGATTCTGCATACAGGCAGAAGGACTGGACAAGCCCATATCAACCTGTTTAATGCCCGTATCAGAAATGACTGCCGAGAAAGTTACAGCATGTGTTGTTAAAGTTTTGCAGTCTAAGGACCAAATAGAGTTAGACACGGGATTTTTTGTTGACATTATAACTATACGAAGAGATGTCGGTGCTGGAAGAGGGAAAGTAGTAAATATTTTGAAGGATAGGAAATCTAAGAATTCCATTTTAGCCATTGAGCCAGATGATCTTGGGCTGTGCTGTGCGAAAGCCATTGTATATGCTATAGCACATTTGGATAACGATCGAAAGCTGATTGATGTTTTGAGGCGAAAAAATCGACCAGCTCTTCTAAACAAGGCTAAGGAACTGCATGCGGCGGCTGGAGTACCATTAGGCCCCTGTACGTTCAACGAAGTGGCGATATTTGAAAGGTTTTTGAATATCCAGATATCTGTTACTGTTCTTGAAAACAACAACAAGGTAATATACTTTGATTTTCTTTATTCGATATTTATACATTAATCTCATATATAATTTGAAAAGAATGTTACTCTTTTTTAATGTTATGTGTATTTAAGATGATATAAATCATTTTAAAATTATTGATATATTAGAGAAAAAAATTATCTTCATTTTAATTTAATAAAATTAATAAAATTAGTATAGTACAAATTGAGTTAATTAATATTTTGTTAAGAAAAAAGAAACTATATTAATTTTTTTTCTTTAACTACTAAGAATAAATTAAAGAATACTGTTTTATATAAATAACTCATACAACTATACATTTCAGGTTGCTTATAAAGGAGAGCATCGAGAAAGAAGAATCAACCTGCTATTATCAAATAATCACTATGACGTAATCAAAAGCATGAAAGGCTACCATGGAAGCATATTTTACTGCGAACATTGTGAAAAGCCATTTTCACATATTGAGAATCATTTTTGTCCGAATTCGTGTAGAATCTGCAGCAGAGTGAAGTGCGAGGAGGGACAAAAAATAAGATGCGTAGATTGTTTCAGGCTATGTAGATCTAGAGAATGTCTTAATGCTCATAAGTCTACTATAGGATTGCAAGAAAACTCTTTGTGTGATAGGGTAAGTAAGAAGAAAAAAATTGTATCTGAGTATATATAAATATTATAGTAAATAAAACAAACCTTTTATTATTGTTTTAGCTTTATCAATGTCGCACCTGCTGTAAAGTGATTCGAAGGCGAGAATGCCCACCTGAGGTTCACCAATGTTGGACAACAAAATGTCCCTCCTGCAAAACCTTTGTGGAGGCTGCAAAGCATAGATGTTTCTTACAGACCATCAAGCCACAAGAGCCCTCTGATAAATTGATTTTTTTCGATTTTGAAACTGATCAGTCTACAGGGGAGCACATAGTTAATTTTGCTGTGGCTCAGTATGCTGACGGGGCTGAAAACATATTTAAGGGTTATTCGGCTTGTGATGATTTTTGTTCCTGGCTTTTTACACGTCAGCATAAAGGATTCACTGCAATCGCCCACAATATGAAAGCGTAAGTTTTTACTTAAAATATTTTTCTTTTTAGTTTCAAAAATCCTTTTCTTAATTGTGTTTCATCTGAAAAAAAAAATGTGTTTCAAAATGTTTTATTTGAATACTTAGGTTTGATGGACAGTTTATAATGGGATGGCTGCTCCGACAAGGAACAACTCCGGATGTTATACCGAATGGATCTAGTTTGATGAGTTTACGTCACAATTCTCTAAACATCCGCATCATTGACTCCTTAAACTTTATGCCCATGGCACTATCAAAATTGCCCTCATGTTTTGGTATTTCTGAATTAAAAAAAGGATACTTCCCACATCTCTTCAATCGACCAGAAAATCAAGCATATAGAGGCCAGATGCCTGATCATTCCTTTTATAGCCCGGACAGCATGGGGAGTGACGCCCGGAAACGGTTTCTCCAGTGGTATGAGGAAAATAAACACCTGGAATTTGATTTTCAAAAAGAAATGCTTGAATACTGTAGGTAAGAAAATTTTTTTATATTTACAGAATGTAATGGATTTTTCTTCTTAATATATATATATATATATATATATTATCATATATACATATATTATACATATAATCATATATACATATATTATACATATAATCATATATACATATATTATTTATTTTTTCTTTTACTTTCAGATCTGATGTTGATATACTCAGGAGATGTTGCTTGGAATTTAGACAGCAGTTTTTAGACATAGCTAATGTGGATCCTTTCAGGTGAAATATATATTTTTAATGTGAATATAGAACAATTTATTGTTGTTATTATTTTGTATTAACTTTTTTCTCCCTGAACAGGTACATTACAATAGCATCATCAAGCATGGCTGTGTTTCGAAGCTCTTGTATTCAACCTGACACGATCGGTATGGTTCCGGTATTGGGATATACATCCAGTACAAATTACAGTCCAGATTCCATACGGTGGCTCGATTTTACAGCAGAGAAAGAAGGTATTGCTATACAACATGCTTTGAATGGTACCGGTGAATGTAAAGTTGGAGGCATTTATGTAGATGGCTTTTGTTCTGAAACGAACACAGTGTATCAATTTCAGGTGAGTTGAGTTTTTTAAATATTGCTAATTATTTTTGTTAAAAATGATGAAACTTAGTGCTCTATGTATTTATTTTTAGGGATGTTTTTTCCATGGATGTGATACTTGTTTCGATCGAGATGTTTCTCATCCTTTAAAAGGGGTAACGATGGCATCACTACTCCAAAAAACGCAACGTACGACAGAGGATCTTCGTTCCTTAGGTTACCATGTCATAGAATGCTGGGAACATGACTTTGTGAAAATGAAAAGAAATGATGAAGATGTAAAGAAATTTTTGCTCTCACACACGGTGAGAGATCGCCTTGTTCCTCGAGATGCGTTTTATGGGGGACGTACGAATGCCGTTAAGCTTTATCATGAAGGAAATGCAAAGTATGTGGATTTCACGTCCCTTTATCCATGGGTAAATATATACATATATTTTTAAATTTGCTTCATTTCCTATTTGCGTAATTTCTTATGTATAATTATTGTTGTTTGCTAATTTCTTATTTATTTATTTTTTGTCTTTACAGGTTAATAAATACTGTAAGTATCCGGTTGGACACCCGACCATCATCACCAAAGATTTTGCTTCATTGGAGAGTTATTTTGGACTGATAAAGTGCACCATTGCTCCTCCTAGGCAGTTATACTTACCAGTGTTGCCATATCGCTGCCTCAACAAACTTATGTTTCCGCTGTGCAGGACTTGTGCTGAAACTAAGCAACAAAGTTCCTGTACACACTCAGAGAACGAAAGAAATCTAACAGGAACGTGGGTCACAGAAGAGGTGAAATTAGCTCTAAGGAAAGGCTATGAGATAAGAGAGGTAAAAAAAAAATTGTTATTCGGTAAAAACTATGCATTTTTACATGTTGTGTCGTACTAATATATATGTATATGTATATTTTTTTTCAGGTTCATGAAGTCAGTGGCGTATCTAGGGTATGGCAAGTATGGCGAATGCCATGGGCGCATTAATTCAGAAAGGCGCAAAATCGATGAACATGAACGATATTTTTACTTAAAAATTTTATTAGGTGTTTTTTTAAATATATATATATATATATATATATATATATATATATATATTTATATATATATATATATATATATATATATATATATATATATATATATATATATATATATATATATATATATATATATATATATATATATATATATATATATATATATATATATATATCGCATATATATATATATATATATATATATATATATATATATATATATATATATATATATATATATATATATATATGCGCCTTTTTAAAATAATGTGAGTCGAAAAGAAGACATCGTCCTTTGAAGGACTCTTTTTGTCACTGGGGGAGTGAAGTATGAAAGGGAACCGCTAATCGTAAAACCAAAGTAGGCGACGAGCGTCGAACAATTCAGATTAAATATAATTTCTTAATGTTCATGAATATATTCACGATAAATACTAAAATAAACAAATGAAAAAAAAAATAACTTTTTCTTTTCTGCTGCTATATTTACGACGATTTCAACAAAAACCAAAATAATGCTTAGTTTTTAATAATTATAATTATTGCTCTCTTTGCTAACTTTTTGATACATTCCAATAAAAAAAATTTTGATTTTAGAAAATTTTCTAAATAATTCACATTTAATTTTCATCAAAATCCATTTACGAAGAGCTTTTAACCACATATATAATTTTAAATGAATTGAAAATTTTCGAAAATGCAGCTTATCATTGCTTCACAACAAGTCAAAGCTGTTATAGAAAGAATTTAAGTTATCGATACGGAAAAAAAAAGAAGAGACAAAATATAAGCTCATTATTCATAATAGAAAATTTAAGAGAATTTAATTTTTTTTTCTCTTTTCAATGTATTATGCATTTCATTTTTTCAATTAAAAATGAGAAATAAAGCATAAACTAAACGTAAAATTAGTTGAGGAAACAAAAAAAAAAAAATTCTGGTATAAGCGATCATAAAATAAGCAATTTAATAATGTTCATTCAAAAGAGTTATTCACGCATAAGAGTTTTAAAGTTCACAATCTTCTAAATAAACAAGACATTATTTATAAGACTTTATTGAAACTAACTCATAGCCAAACTATTATATTGCATAAGGAAGAAAAACACTGAAATAGCCTGAAAAAATCATGGTTATATATAAAAATAAAATAATTAACAAAATAAAATAATTTCAATTACAAAAGTATAGAATATGTACTAGTATTAAGAATGTATGTTATTATTATGTGTTAATGTAAATTATGCCATATTTCAAAGGTTTATATAGCCTGTGCTATGTATGATGTTGTAGCTCTTGAGTAGTAAATATATCGATATAAATCAATGTCTTTTTCTTCGGCTATGCATAACGTATTTATTTAAAATCATGTACTTTTCAATAATAAGAACAGAAAACAAATCCTAAAAATACTTATTTATTTTTATTTAGAATAGTTTACTTTGATATTTAAAATTAATTTGTCAATCAATTTAATCTAATCAATTTAAAATAATTTACTTAAAAAAATGCTTTTCGACTTAGATTATTTGATATTATTTATGCATATTTGAAAATACCGTACTTTAAAATTAAACTATAGTAAAGAAACTGAATTTTTAAATCTAAAATATTTATCCATATGCAAAAATATTACAGACTAAAAAAATGAAAGGCGAACGAATGAAACTTAAGATGTTTAAAAGTATGTGAGAAATGTAAAGAAACTTTTTTTCCCCTTATCTAAACGAAAGTGAGACCTCCCATAGTACATCCCCCTGTAACTTTATTCTCTTTTTTGTAGAAGTGTCTTGTTCTTAAACTGGAAAAGATTTTAAAAGATAGACCAGAATACAGAGAATCCACAATAAATTTTTATTTTCTTTATTTTTCCACTACCACAAGCGAAGAGAAAAAATAAACAATTCGTTCCTCCTCTTCGTATCACATTGCAAGACTGTAGTCCTTCTAAAAAGGCAATTAATCGGGAGTAAAGGATGGAACCCCTTCAGGCAGATATCTTTGGTGATGACCAGAGGACAGAGAAATGTAAAAACCATGGGGTGTCTCATGCTTGTAAATCTTTAGTTTAATCAGGGGTTAAAATCTCTTTGAAAAACGTTTTCGGGATCTGATGAATAGATTTCAAAAAGAACCCCAGCTGTAAATTAGTGTAAATCCTTGCAAAACAGGACATATTTGCCACCCATGGTGAGAATCACCTCCACAGAAGTGTGAAATACTAAAAATAGGAGGTGCCTGTGCCTCTGCTGCCTCATCAACTAATTTGAACCAATGACGCGATTTAACCATGAATACACAATGCACCCCACTATTTTGAAAAATAAAGACATACGTAATTGTTAAGTTCTTAGGTGTTCACTCTCATATAAAAAATTCTGCTCCTACTAGTTGTTATTTCTAAATTTAATTCAAGAAAATAAATATTTAAAGTCTATTTTGGAATTTTATAATCTAATTTGATAAGTTACATCTTTCAAAATTCATTCAATTATTTAAGTGGTAGGATTTTTCTTCCTTGATTGTAAGTAATTATTTCCTAAATATTTAAATAAATGTACTCCTGTAAATGTAATCCTAAATATTTAAATTAAAATACATAAATTATTGGTTAGTATTATAGACGTTCGTTATATTTTCTAGAAATGATGTTTATATAAAAGGATGCCAATTGCTATAATATATATTTATAATATTTTTTAGTTTTTATTATTGTTGTTTTATGATAAAACATTTAATATGCACATTGATTGTTTTGTATTAATAATTATACATTCTATGATTAAATACTCGTTAATGCATTATCATTAAAATTAATATGTAATAAAAGCACAACAAATGTTAATATTTCAAATGTTATTGGGTACATAATTTTTAAAATTTCCTGAAAATTAATTGCGATAGATAAATAATTTTGTGTATATTAAGTTTGTAACATTCATTAAGTTCACAAGTTGCCAACCACCTAAAAATGTTTTTATTTTTATTCATTAATGGATAAATTTTGAATTTTACCACTTGTAAAACTTCGATTTTTTCTTTTTTCCCTTGAATGGTTAGATTAAGAAACATATCGTCAGTTGTTGGCATTTTTTTTTGTACTCTAAGTTACAGAAGTATTATTCACTCACAATTTTTATTATATTTTAATGCTTTTAAATGTGAATTTCAGTAATTCTTCTATTTTCAAATTAAAAAGAAAAAAAAGAACTTTTCAATTTTTGAAGACATGTTTGTTTTGAATTATTAAATTTTATCAAACTGTCTTCGAGTTATGGAGCACGCTTCCTTACTTCTCGGGTACAAAATTTTGCAAATCTTTCTCCTATATTTTTTCTTTTATTTCAAATTGCCATTTTCTTTCATTAAAAAAAAATAGATTAAATAAATACTACTTTTTCAATTTTATATAAATACTAATTTTATAATTTTTAAGTCTTTTACAATATATATCACTTTCATTAAATTTATGTCACTCCATATCATATTGCTTGAAAAAAAAATGGTATACTGTTTTAAAATGGGTTTATAAAGTGTCTTCTATTTATATATTATATTTATTTCTTATAATCAAAGTAAAATAGTAACAAAATAATATTAAGGTTTATAATATGTAGTTTATAACCAAATCATTACAACAGTTTAGTAACTTGAAAATAAAAGTTATCAATAAAGATATAATCACAATAATATTTTTTCATTAAATAATTATCTTTATTTTAAGAATTAAAAAAAATAATAAAAAAAGCATCCAATGCATTGAAAAACTAGAGCCTGTATAGTTATGAAGCATGTGTATTCCTATAATGCATTTTCATAAAGATGCAAAAAGTCATCTTCTCAAATATTTCAATGATTTATATATTTCTTTTTCCTTAAAAACAACTTTTATATCTAATTAATTTGTATTAGTTTTAATTTTTTTTTTCTTTTTTAAAACCGTTCTGCAGGTTAGTCAAAATTCATGTAATTCGAATATGGAGTTCGGATTCCCGAGAAATCGAATTTTAAAAAAGTCGGACATTTAAAATTTGATTTCTCATTATTTGTTCGACCAATTTTGCTGAACTATTGTATTTTCCCATGTTAAATTACCTTCTTTTAAAACGATATAAATAATGCTTACTTGCAATTCTAATTTTTAAGACTATTATTAAATAAAATAAAAAATATTTACTAAAAGTTATTTTGACCTTTATAATTGTGCAAAAAATGTTTTTTCACTTTGCTTGAAAATTTCTCGAGGTACTTCTCAGATTGCGATTACCCCCTACATTTTGAGTTTCAGAAATTCAAATTCGTCGTAAAAATGCGAAATGGCATCTATAAACAGAAACTTTAGAGAAAGTACGTTTTGGTATCTGATTTCGCAACTTAAATTATCATACCTGACCTATTAATTATCATATTTTAATTCACCCCTTGAACCATTGAGACGAGAATAAAGTTTATCTGATCATTAGATCAAAAGTTATCAGGGTAGTCCGTTTATTTATTTTTGTGTGCACTGAACGTCTAAAAATTTATAATTCAAATCTGTTTAATGTTTTGCTTTATCTTTAATTTGTTCCATTGTGATGCGAAGAGAATTTTTCATAATTTGCTTTGTTTTTTAATTGCACATACCAGAATGTATTCTGGTCTATTTCTTTACTTTTTGCCTTTTTTTTACTGATAGCAGAAGAATTATTTCTAGATATCCTTAAAACTAAAACGTCAACTTCCTCTAATTTATTTCTCAATAAAGAATGTATTATTGTCGATATTAAGTTTAGTGTTTTGTATATAATTATGTGTATATATTTTTATGTTATCTCTTATTATATGATGTTTATAAAACTTAATTATATTAAGAGCATCGGTTTTTTTATTGAACAGTAAATAAACTAACCAAAATATATCTTTTGATTGTAGCTGTTTTATTTGTAATTATCCTAGCAAATTATTTACACTGTGATCTTTAATGAATTTATTATATCGTGATGATTTTATTGTTTTGATGTTAGCAAAGCGTGATTATTTAAAAAAATTTATTTCCTTCAGTTTTAATTTGGAAAATGTTGGGTAATCATCCGGTTATGTTATGGTTCTTCTGTAACTCAGAGCTACATTTGTTATGTGTGCATATTTTTGTTACCAAATTATATTTCTAAAACTTTAAAATATATTTGTGCCTAATTAAACAGCTCGTTAGAATTTTTATTGACTATTGAGAAAACGCAATAGAATCTTCTATAAAAATGACAAAAAAAGGTACTTTATTACTTACCAATGAGGATTTCGAATACACGTAAATTAAAAAGAGATGATTTTATTGTTATATTTATTTATGTATCAATTCGTTTTTTTTTTATTTAATTTTAAATTCAATGCAGTTTTTTTGCAATATTGTCAAAAGAGTTAAATACTTCTAACAATGCTTTTATTTTGTATTGGATAAAAAAAGGAAGAAAAATAAAAGAGAATATCAATATTTTAGAAAGGGCGCCAGTAAGAGATTTGCCATAGGCGCTTCTTTCCATAGATACGCCTCTGCATGAAGTGTACCACTTTGAGAACTCTTCTTCTTCTCTTTTCAAAAGCTTTATTGACTTGTTTTTGAAGATAAAGCAGGAGTCTAGTGGCTGGCCTGCTGAATGTGTATCAGAAGAAGATCGTCTTCGCTACATTGAAGAGTACATGGAAAAAGAAGGTGTTGCCCTTGAATACTCTCAAATTATAAAAAATTTAGGAAGACGGCAGGTCGCAAAGCTGATACTCAATAGTTTTTGGGGAAGGTAGCGTAGATTTATTGTTAAACAACTTTGCTATGACGACTATTGTATCAATTTTCATTAATTGCAGTTATTGCCTTTTTCAGATGGGGCATGAACTGTAATAAGAGTCAACTGACGCATGTTAATACACTTCCTGATTTCAATAAGATGTTTGCTGACACTACGAAAAAGGTAAGCTTTTTTCAATTAATTAAATTGTTTGTACACATTTTCATTGCTATTTAACATACCGTATACTTTTTTCCAATAGATCAAAGATGTCTATCTATTCAATGAAGAAGTTGCTGCCATACATTGGGAGTCAGATAAACATTTTGTGCCGCAAGATAAATCAACGAATATTTTCTTGGCCGCATTTACAACCTCATGGGCAAGGATGAAACTGTATGAGGAAATGGATAAATTGGGAGAGAGCGTGCTTTACCATGATACAGACTCCATCATCTATTCCCAAAATGGTGAAAATGATCCTCCTATTGGAAACTTCTTGGGGGATTTCACGGACGAGTTGGATGGAGATGTTATCACAACATTCGTATCCGGTAATAGGATTTTTTCTTAAATTTTATTTATTATTTCATTTAGATACTAATTAGATATATCTTTGGAAAATGAATATAATTTCAATTCAAACTATAATAATACATTAGAAATTTTTGATTTTTTTTCCCCTTCATTTTTGTAATTATTATTATTTTCTTTTATTAAGGTGGGCCTAAGAACTATGCGTATGAAACAGCTAATGGTAAACAATGTTGCAAGGTGAGAGGCTTTACGCTAAATTTTCGTAATTCTGAAAAGTTAAACTTCGAGTCCGTCAAGAAAATGGTTTGTGAGCTGAGTGATGATCATATTTCCCTTCATAACCCCACCAAAATCTGCAGAGACGCAAAAAGAAGAAAAGTTATAAACAAACCTGAAACGAAGCTGTACAAAGTTGTTTATGACAAGCGGGTGATTCAACCAGACCTGACTACGCTCCCTTACGGATATTGAAAACAACAACAATGTCTTGTGGGTTAGCCTAACACGGTATCCCTTTGACATCATCTGTCCACCAAAGAGAGGATTAGGGCTCCTGGCGATTGACCTCTTTAAAAAAAACGCGTCTTAACCCTTACCCCACTCGGGTGATGAGGAAAAGGGGTTCTTTAATCTTTGAATGAGATGTGTGTGTGTGTGTGTGTGTTTCTGTGTGTGAGTGAATATTTTCATAAAAATGAAAGAGAGAGAGAGTTACATTTTTTTTTTTTTAAAAAAAGTCATTTATTGAAAAAACGCATTATAAAAATATTTTACAAAATTTTTCAATATTTCAGCCATCTATTTTTTCTAGCAAACAACATAGGCGAAGTATTTACAGATGGTGATTCGGTAAGTAATTTCTTATTAATTACAAATTTTTCAGGTATTTTCATTTCTTTTAATGCTTCGAAAAATTCTTTCTGTCCTTTGGGTTGTTTCTTTTCATTTCTCAATACATTATTTATCAAATGCGTGATATTGCTTCCAGGTAAAAGTTTCTGTCTATATAAAATTTCTCCTTTTTCAGTCCAAGTTAACAGTTCTTTATTCTCTTGTAAGAATTGTAAAAGTTCTTTAGCTCTCTCCTTTTGACTCTTGGGTACAATATTCATGAGTTGCGTTTCTACTAAATTGCTGCTTTCTGAAATATTTTCTTCCTTAATATCTTTAGTTTTTTCTTCCACTTCATTTGAACGCTCCTCCACTGGTTCATTTTTATTCTCCAAAAAAGTAGGAAATTTAACATACTTTTGGAGAATTTGTACATATAACTCTGCCTTTTCATTGTCAGAAATATTTTTATTTTTTAAAATATCATGCATTTGTTGATCCAACTCTGACAGATATTCTACAGTGTTAGTTTGCAGCCTATCTTCCGGCATAAGAATAAATTTTTTAGCGTACTCCATTGATCAAAGATGTTAAAGCTGTTATGGCCGCTGGAATCAGAAATCCTAAGAACCCGTCACCTCGTTGAACAAGAACTTCTCTCTTACGGAATAAAGGTACTTTTTTGTCTGCAATTTTTCTTAAGCTTCTTTTAAAAGGTGAAAGTTTCTTCTTTTGATTTTTATTGAGAGGAATATTACCTTTTAACAAATTAAATACACATTCACAAATATGTTTAATAGATTTTGCTGGACAATGTTTTAAAAATTTCCGCTTTGATTTTGATTTAGCCACAGCTTTTAAGACCTCGAGACAACAGTGTTTACTGTCCGACATTCTAATCGCATTTGATTATTTTATTCTTTGTGAGCTTTAATGAAGGCAAAGTGATTTAAAGTGCTTAAAATTACAGTTAGCACGAAAGGTTAATGGGCAAATGACTATCGTGGTTGGTACACGATCATTTTATCTTTCGGTAATATACCTGTGCGTAGGCGCATATTATCATCAGTATCTGGTTTTAAATCGACTAGTAGGTAACCAAAAGGTTTCGAAGTTGCGTCTTGATACACTTCCTGGAAAAATTTCACTTTTGTTGGATAGAGTTGTCTGCCTAAATGTGTGATTTGACTTTGATCACGTGGGTTTTTGAAAAGAATAAGATAATGAGCATTTAGAGATATTTCTCGCATCTCTTTACCTTTATGGAATATATTCTGTACGATAAAAATGACGGAGACATTACGATGATGGCTATGTTTAGTAAATAAATGCGTCAATTTGGAATTACTGCCTAATTCAGACATTAGATCATCGAGAATAATTAATGCATTTGAAATAGTATTTAAATCAGAAGGAACGCCCTCATGAAATGTCACATTCGGTATTGTTTCAAACATAGCTTGATACGCTCCATAACACCAAATAACCGATTTTGGAAAAGGTTCAATAATTTTAGATTCAATTATTTTTTGGCAGAGCTGGCTTTTTCCACATCCTGTTGGACCAGCCAAAATGCACGTGAACGAATGCCTAAGTTTAGGGAACTCCATAATTTATAGAAAAGAATTAATAAACGAGAATATTTATTAAAAATAAATAACTCAAATAACGGTATGTAAAGAAAAACACAAAATAAAATATCACAGCGTTTTAAAACATTAAAATTTTATTGTTTGAAAGCAAAACGTACTCCAAATTTCTTTTTCACAAATTGATACATGACGAAATCATTTTTTCGATTTACATTGAGATTTTTAATAATGGATAACATAGATATGTCGCGACAACGATTATAAATGAAAAAAATACAATAGGCTCCACATACGTTAGATGTGAGTGATTGAAAAGATACAGAATTCCAACATACATTAGAAATATTAAATAATTTATAAACATTAAGTCCATAGAAATCTGGAGAATGGCCATAGGAATCGAAAAATTCCAGTGTTTTTCCTTCAGTCATGTACAGAGCTAACCAATGCGATCCTGGTAAAGTTGATTCATCAGTGTTGACGATAATAGCTTCATTTTCTTGCAATAAGGGTGTTGTATCTCTCGAGTAAACACCTCTAAATCTAAACGCTGTTGTTGGATCTTTTGATAAAATTTCACAAATCTTTTTTCCATCCATTGTTTAATTTCCAAAATCGTATATAATGTCACGTGCTTTGTTAATTTCTATGACGTTTTCAAATTCTGCGAACACAATAACGCACACTGTTTTTTCTAAAGGTTGCTCAAATTTCATTTCAACTCGTAGATTACTGTGCTTTATTAAATTGAAATGATCGCCATCACATAAATCAGGTGATAAGTCAAAAGCATATAGAGTGTAACCATCACAAAATTCTTCTCTGGAAATAAAGTTACCTCACTTCTCATATGCTCAGTGCTCATGAATAAATTTTGATAAGCTCTTATATATTGTTTTTGTGAAAAGTTGAGTTCCAATGGATTATGGGGGACTGGTTGACCATCTACGTAGACGGCGATATAGTTTAAATTGAAATGTTTAAAATCAAAAGGATTTTTTTCAAATGTTCCATGAAATGCATCATTTTCGACACATCCTATGATAAGTCGTTTAGGAATTTGTCCCACAAATACATTGTCTTGCACAAATGACATGTTTCCTTTAGGAATGGAATACACTTTACAGAGCACTCGGTTGATAGGATATTTTGCAGTATCTTTTTCTAATGCTTTTGCGTGTCCTAGAATGACTCCAGGACTTACACGTACTTTTCTAACTAAAAGCGAAATTCTATCCAATACAACTTTATATCCCGACTTTCCTATTAGACAAAACTCGGGTTTACTACGATTTAATTTAATTTTTATATCAACCATGTTTAATAATAACCTGTTTTGATGAAACAAATCACTATGAATACAACCAATCATATCCACAGTTGCACTTAACTTGAAATAATCTGATCTTTTTTTAAGACCATCGTTTGAATCTTTATAATAAAGTTCGCCCGTCAATTGGGAGGTTTTACTGTCATAACCATGGTTTAAAAGTGTTTCAATGTAAGATCGATAAGGATAAGTATTGCTGGAATTAGATATGATGCGGTCGTTTAAAGAAATATCCACTTGAGAAAATAATGAGTGTAAAAATAAATTTACCGGACCAATTTTATCATCAGCTGTTAAATTGGTATTATCGTTTTTTAAAATTTTTGCTTGTACGTGAAGCTGAGTTTGGCTTAGATCAATAAATTCATCACCAGAACCAGATATATGAAATTCAACGGGTCCGCCATCAAACACATTCGATAACGGGTGAAATTCAACCCACTGTCCACTTTGTATAACTGTTTGCGTGCCGGGCATTTGAAACAATTCCAGTTCAGACTTTACACATTCCGGGGAACCTTTTAAAAGAAACGTCATGATGAGTCGAAAATATCACGTCCTCTCACTTTCTGTTTCTTTGATGAAATGATCTTTTTCTTAGTCTTGCGTTTTCTTTTATAGCGTCCACTGCCAATCATTGACTGTATTTTCCCAAGTGCTTTATTGGCCAGATTTTTACCCGACTCTTTTGCTCTATTTTTGGCTGATGTTTTCAAATCTTGGCCTGCTAGTACATCGGACATAACACGTGATCCTGTGACTAATGCTTCTTTTCCAACAGTTTTTGACCCGCGAACAATGTATGGTAGGGCTGCTCTAAATAGACGTCTAAATATGCCGCCCAGACCATAACCTTTTTGATACGACACACCACGATAATAAGGTAAACCGTTTCCCGCTTGGGAAGCATAATGGTCCTCCAACTTCTTGGAACAGCAAACATAAGGTACTTTCATCTTGACTGCTTATCTTGAAATGAAGCCTTTTTAAAAAAACACGCAATATTTATAGTATTTGTCGCATTCGGAAATGCAGCACAACCATCACTTTACCTCTTTCAAACGGAACAAAATCTCCTGAATTCAGTCTGAGTTCGATTTGAATTGTTTGAAATGAATGTCTCGTTAAGGGTAAGTATTGAGGTCTATCATAATACTGACTGATAGTTTCACCATCATGTCCTTTTATTCGGACGATCCGCAGTAAAGGAGCTTGTGTATCTCCGACAATTTGGGGGGAAATAAGATCTGTGTACACATAGAAAACTGAAAAATTAGACCATGCGTCAGCCACAAATTCGCTTTTCTGGTTACCCGTAATGATTGCATCACGTTGAAATCCTAACAATTCGCCTAACTTCTCTAAATGAAGGCTGCAACCTTGAACGGCGTTAATTTTAACTCGTTTCGTAGCTTTATTGTAATTTATTGTAAACCGACTTGGATTTTTAGGTAAAGCAAGTTGTATAGCTGATACAATATCGAACATTGATTCATAACACCCCACATCAATTGCTTGCTTAACAGTCGATATGATATTACCATTATTTATCTTGTATTGAAAATAATTATTAGTTTCATTAACGTTCAGCCAAGAATGCGGATAAATGATTTCAGATAAACCTACTTCCCATTCACCTCTTAAATCCACTGGTATAGGTAATTGAGTTTTGAAATGAGAGATTTTATTATCAGGAAAGAATCGCGTTGAGCTATCAGAAGGTAACGTCACGTAGAAAGACATTTTTAAAAATGAACCTTTAACGAATACGCTTCACTATTTATACTTTATGAACATCCGTCACCCAATCATTAAACTTATCCGAATAACCTAGAAATTTAACAAAATATTGCATCTTTCCATTGATTTTTTTCTTCTTAATTATTTTTTCAACTGGATAAAATCCAGAATCGACTACTTTTTGTAATTCTTCTGCATAAAAGGTACCTTCGATTGATTCATTCATTAAATCTTTCAATTTATAAACTATAGGATTTCGTGGAATTATTTTATCTATAACAAATAATTCTCGTGTCCAATTATTTTCATATCCTTTTTCAAATGTAAGTTTTGATTTACTAATGCGAACAGTGTCACCGATTTGAAAGACAGGCTTATCATTATTCACCTTATCACTATATAAATTATTCCAGACTTCTTTTTGATTATCGATATTCACTGAGGCTGGTTCCATTTTTATACTTCTGTGTTTGGTATGATTATAACTATCGATTAATTTAGAAATGACGTCAATATATTTTTTCGTATTATATTCTGTAAAGTATTTCCACATCTTCATTTTTAAAGTACGGTTAAACCTCTCAACAATACTTGATTTAGTTTCATTATTCGTTGTAAAGAAATGAACTCCTAAATTTTTAAGATACTGCTGTATAAGTTTATTAGTAAATTCTGTTCCTTTATCTGATTGCAGTTTCTCAGGTTTTCTTTCTCTAAAAATAGTTTTTAAAGCTGGCAATACATTTTTGGCTGATTTGTCTTTAATAGGAATAGCCCACGCATACTTTGAGAAACAATCTATACAAGTTAGCAAATATTTGAATCCATTATTAAATTTCGCTAAAGATTGCATGTCAACTAAATCAATTTGAAATTGTTCATCTATACCTCCAACAATCACTCGATTCCGTTTAAATATCTTTTTTACTGGTTTATGCAAAGTATAAGAATCTTTAGTCTCTAACCATTTCTTAACGTCACTTTTCTTCACTTTACCTTTCACAGAATTATAAATAGCATTTACACCTCCAAAACTTCCTGGATGTCCAGGTTTCGTATAAACTGATGAAAGTAAATGATCCATAATCTATTTTTAAAAAAATTTTTAGAAATTATTTTTTTTTTCTCTAATAACAGTTTTATTTCTAACAGTTAAAATTAACTCTCATAAACATTCTTAAAAATAACGGTATACAATAATTTCAATAAAATTAAATAGTAATATCTATACAAGTATTGAATTTTTTTTTTTTTTTTCCTTTTTAAATTTAAGCAAGAATTTTATTTTAAGAATATGAAGAAAAAAAGTATTATACTGAAAAAGAAAAGTCATGCCTGCTGAAATAGAAAAACATTTTCTCCTCTGGAAAAGAAAGTTTCACACAAAATTTTTAACA
Source organism: Parasteatoda tepidariorum (assembly GCF_982258835.1). NCBI lineage: Eukaryota > Metazoa > Arthropoda > Arachnida > Araneae > Theridiidae > Parasteatoda > Parasteatoda tepidariorum. The sequence continues at coordinate 5,185,564 of NC_141765.1, read as the reverse complement.
AATACCTAATAACAACAGCAAATTGTGTGAACGTTATTAAATACATTTTATTTTCAAAGACAATAATAATAATAAAAACTTAACTATTTAAATTTCGAAAGAACAAAAATCCTTCCTTGCTGCAGCAATACATAGATCCAGACGGATGACTTTCAAATATTGTTCACTCAGATAGTCAATCAATGGAACACATTCCGGATAGATCCTGTTTTCGCACAGTTCTTTTTCAAAATCACGAACTAGCCCAACAACGTTTAAAAACATGCAGGACTCGTTAAAATCCTTGACGGACGCTAGTTCACCAATTTCAATATCCTCGTCCCCAACTCTCATAGGTGGTTGGAGACCTTTCTTCGCACCTATATGTCTGTATAAGACGAGTGTCAAACAGTTATTGAGGTCCCGTTCAACTTCGTCGTAGCGGCTGCTGTTCGGCTTTTCCAAAGGTATATTCCTTTTGGAAATCATTTTAAAAGTCTCCAATAGATCCCTAGACTTAAACTTCAGGGTTAGGTAGCTGGATATCACTTCCTCTTGGACATTTTTAATGGCGTTCCACTGGGCGAAGCTAATGTCTAGGGGGAACTTGTACAGTCGTCCACTTCTACACTTGTGTTCGTGAGTGAGCGTGTACTTGCCGTCATCAGCCATGAGCAAATAAAACTCCCTCTTATCGTATTCATTGATCGCCTCAAGAGCTAAGTTGATTTCAACGATGTCGAAAATGGAGGTGGGTGGGCCATGTTGAAAACACACAGTGAACTGTTCCGGCTTAAGAGTGAGCCCCACTGTTGATGGATAATAGTCATCTCCGTAGCGATTAAACTTTCGAATATGAATAGCTGTCTTTTCCTTGAAGGTGCTGGTCAAAACAAAGTAGTTGTCGCCAATTGGGTAGTAGTGTTCGGGATAGCAGCCCTCTTGAAACAAACCTTTTCTCTTTGGTACATCCTAAAAATAAAAAATAAATATTTTGAGTCACCAAGAAAAAACGTTATTATGATTGAACATTATTTCAAAAATTATTTCTAAGTAATATGAATATCTGAAATAAAAGTTTAAGAGTAAAAATATATGATTAAGATAGGTTAGTTAAGAAATAAGTAGTTAAAGAATTTAAAATTATGTTTAGGCTGAAAATCTATTAACATTAAATAAATTAATTATTACACATGAACAGTCATAAAATAAGGGTAAAGAAAATAATAAGTACTTACTTGAATTTCAATGTGCTTTCTTTTTAATGAAGAGTTGGTTGCCATAACTATCTAAAGACTGTAAAACAACACTTAAGAAATAAATATTAACAATTTTTCAAGAAGTAACTACTCACAACAGAGCAAAGGGACTTGTGATATACGATAAGGAAATTATTACCAACACAGTATTAATCGTTGCCAACAAAGGAAATATAACTCTAACAACCAATCAGAAAAATATCAAACTGTCACATGCTTAACAACTTACCAGCGCAAGTGAAAGGAACTGAATTCAACACACACGTCATAGACCAAGATTTAGCATGTTTTATCTTATCAGAATGACTCGCTCTGTAATCAGTAGTTGTGTTATCACACGGAACACACTAAATATTAACACGTGCATGGACAGTAGTGTTGCCACCCAGAGAAAGTTATCATAGCATTTAGTAGGGCAGAAATAATTATTTAATAACTGTCAAAGGTTAAGTGAAAATATATCGATGAAACTATATGATTATATCGATATCAAATCCTTTTTATTTATACACGTGTTCAGAATACAAAAGTTTAACTTATTAACACATATCTAACCAAGCATTCGTGGGTCAGTGGTTATGATATCCAACTACTGACCCACGAAGGCTTTTTAATGGCGTGAGTTCGATCCTCAGCCTTAATTATATTTAATAAATAATATTAAAAACAGATTTAAATAATAAAAATAGATTTAAAGTTATTTTATTCCACATAGATGGCGCCACTAGATCAAAAGCATGATATCATTTATGTGTTATGTAATAAAAGATGACGTCATAACTTCATAATATACAATATCTCCCCAAATAACAAAGTTTCTAAGTGTTGCCATCCTTAAAAACTAATAATAAGTGTTGCCGCCCTCAAAAAACTAATAAATTAAATAATATTTAAAAAAACGAAACTAAATTAAAAACAGAAACCGAAACTAAAATATATTAGGCTTAAGAAAAAAAGAAATAAGCTCCCCATGACGCTGCAGACGAAGTTTCGATTTTCAGGCGGGCAGAAATAAGCAACTTCCGGTTTATGGGCGGGCAGAAATAAGCACATCCGGTTTATGGGCGGGCAGAAATAGGCAACTTCCGGTTGAGGCAGAAATAAGCACCGGTTGACTGTGACGTCACTTCCGTCCCCTCTAGTGAGGCGCCTACTACTCCTGCTCCGCATGGCGGTGAATGATCGCACAGCTTCCTCCAGGCAGCTGGCAGCACATTGGTCTACTGCTACAGGTGTACAATTGTCGGCTTCGTCAATTCGTCGTCGTCTGCTGCGCCGTGGATTGCGTGCAAGGGTGCCATTATACAGGATTCCCCTCACGGCGGATCATCGACGGCTGCGTCGGCAGTGGGCTCTTGAGCACAGAGACTGGCGAGCTGATTGGCACCAAGTTGTCTTTTCAGATGAATCACGCTTCAATTTGTGGACCCATGATGGCCGTGTTCGTGTTAGACGTTATGCCGGTCAACGCTGCCTTCCTGAGTGTATTATTGAACGACATAGTGGTCGAACACCCGGAGTTATGGTCTGGGGTGCGATTTCGTATCATGGACGATCCAATTTGATACGAATTGAGGGTAATCTCAATAGCAACAGATACGTCCGTGAAGTGCTACAGCCCGAAGTCGTTCCTTTCCTTCAAGGCATCCCTGGAGCTATCTTTCAGCAGGATAATGCACGCCCACATGTTGCGCGGACTGTTAGAGACTTCTGTTCAGCACAACGCATGCAACTTCTTCCTTGGCCTGCTTATTCGCCGGATATGTCGCCTATTGAGCACGTGTGGGATATGGTTGGTCGGCGTCTCACTCGTGATCCGCGTCCTGCAGTTTCCAAAGACGAACTTTGGTTGCGCATACAAGCGATATGGAATTCTCTTCCTCAAGCAGATATTCAACATCTGTTTGACTCCATGCCACGTCGTATAGCAGCACTTATTGCAGCGCGTGGTGGCTGCACCAAATACTGATTTCGGAAGCTTAATTTGTTTCTTTTGTTTTGAAAATTTCATCATTTATTTGTATCAGTACAAGTCGTTTCTGCATTAAATTTCATTTGATTCTGATGATTCTTTCATGGTGTTGCATTTTCTACAAACAGCAGTTTATAATTTATTAAAAATAATACATAAAGTAATCAAGACGGATAAAATAAAATTGTCAAGATATCTGGAGAAGTTTATTTTTTATTACAACCTTAATTGTTATACTAAATAAACCATGTGTTCATTTATTAGTTCAATAACGTATCAGTAAAAACTTATTGCAACATTTCACATATTTCAATAGCAGTTTTGACAACTGTAGAGATTTCTTACCTCTACTATGTTAAATATAAGTTTAATCTGCGTAATTTAATCTACACAAATAATCAAATGAAGGCTATTAAATCAATTAACCAGTATGTTTTGGAAAGCTAATTATATTGTTTTAAATTCTGATTTTAATTATAAAATCAGAATGTGAGATATATAACTTGCAACATTTTAATATTTCAACAGATTTTTTCTGACAAAATTGTTATAAGTCGGAACAAATTAGATTTGACAATAAAATTCAGTATCATCTTCTTACATGTCATATTTTGCTGGCATTTCAGTATTTCTTTTTCTCTTTAAAAGATAGAACAAGTTTATGTTACATTGGAAATAAGATAATTTTCAATTTTCTATAGGTTCAAAGTATATTAAAAACGAAAAATAGGTAATGGGTGTAAATAAGTTTTTGCTAATTTGGTTGGCTATAGTAATGGAGATAAACTATCCTGTTCAGTTCTTGCTAAATAGCCATCTAGGTCCTTAAGAAGTTAAACATGTGGCAGCAAAACTAAGAAGATGTATTTTATTATGTTTATATTCACCACAACATTCAATATTTAATTTCAAAAACTTGTAAATTCGTGGTAACGAGAAATGTGTGGTTTTTCAAATTTTAATTTTAACTTTATAATTGCGACACTAATGCTACAGTTTTCTTAATTTATTAAGGACAATATAAGTCCTGTTAAAATATTAAGATACAGACTACTACAAGCATAAAAACTTAATTTTTCTAAATGAAATTTCAAATTTAAGAAAATAAATAAAAAAAGTTTCAAATCTTTGAAAAAATTAAAATTTGCCAAAAATTGACGTCTACGTCATGAAGGTTCTAGTAAATTGCAGAGTAAATTTTACTTAGAGTTTTTCGTTGAGTTTTGCCGTTGTAGATTATTTAGAGATTGGCAAGTTTTTATTGGAGTTTTACTAATTTTAATTGAATTTAATTTTAGTAGAGAAAATAATGTTCCACTGCTCATACATTCTAAAAGAAAAAATATTGGCACTATATAAAAATGGAAAATCCACCACAGAAATTGGTTGGGTATTGAATATGTCGTATTATACAGCTAGAACTTGGCATTTGAGGCAAATAAATTGTATTTTTAAGTTGAAAATTAGTAATTTAAAGGTATATATTTCGAAATAAATTCCTTATTACTTAAGTGTATTAAATTGTAATCAGCATCTGATTTTATTTTTAAATTTTTCATGTATTGTTGCAAAAAAAAATTAGCTTCTCAAAACTATTTGCATTATTAGCTCTTTAAACGAACCCTCTATTTTTTTTGTAAATTTACGTTAAACTACATTTCAGATTTTTTTGTAAAATAAAAGTTCATGGAGCCTATTATTTTTTATAGTTTGCCTAAAAGTAATTTGGTTTTTAAGACCTTTGATGAGTTGTAAAATTTTACCTATAGTAAAGTATTGACCATTCAGTACTTAGAAAAAACCGGATTAAAATTATGAATAATTTATAAACAAACGGATAAATATCCAAATAAGCAAAAAAAAAAAAAATTTTTATTCAGAGAAAGTACGTTTCTGTGTCCGATTTCGAAACTTAATAGTTAGCACTAAATAATTTTCATATATGAGGTCACCCTCAGGAACCATTAAGATTGACACTTAGTATGTGAAAATCAGATCATTAGAACGAAAGTTATTGAGGGTGGTTATGAGGGAAAGTTATTATTATTATAATTATTATAATTTTTTTTTTTTGGTCCACTGTACAATGCTAACATGAATTCGCAGATATACAATTGTTAATAGTTTTAGTAGTTCCTGTACTTAAGTGAAAAAAGAAATATTTCTTAAAAATGTGTTTTCTTTCTCACAAAAGAGAGAATAAAATTGTCTAAATATAGAAATTCGTTAAGTTGTAGCAAAATACGAGGATTTTCTTTTGAGAAACAGTAGAGTACGATGGGAGTAGTGAGGTAAGAGATTTTTCTATATTCCTCTCACACATCGAATATGCTATCAAATTAAGAGTAATTGTCTCTAATACTGGAAGTAGATTAATATCGTACTTGAGAGCTATGAAGACTTCGTAGTTAATTTTGTTATTTACTTTGTTTCATGACATTTCTTCAATATTTTTTTAGATAAATAATAATTTTTCTCCCTATTAATTTCAATAAAATTTGAAAATCACAAAAATTTCGGGACATCTATTGAAATGTTTAATAATTAAGAATACTTTCTTTATTTTATTTTTTTAAAGGAAATTAAGGATTACTTTGAGCCCTGATTATGTACTACTATAAAGCAGTTACATGTTTTGGTGCATGAAATGTTCTGTTATAATTTAATTTTCATAGTGTATTTCAATTATGATTACTTTTATAAAACTTAATTTAATTAGTTATGAAGTTAAGCTTTTAAGTATATTTAGAAAAATTCAATTTATGTTTAAAAGTAGTATTCCTCTTCATTTTATAAATTTTTCTTTAGTAAACACAAAGAGAAAAAAAAAAGGAAGAGAGAGAAAGACTAAGTCAGTAGAAAAATCATTTATTTATTATAAAATGAAAACAATTTAGACATACATTTGGATTAAAAATACCACAGCTACCTACATTATAAGAAAAATCCAGTACATTTTACAAATTAAATTTTTAGTCTATGAACAAAATGTAAAATTCTTCTTTTACAGATCTTTAAAAGCAGTTAAGATAAATAAAATACCAAAAGTAATACTTTTCGATGTGAGTGACAGTCATACATTTCATTCATAATTCTAAATATTTATTAGGCACCTACTTAACTTTTGAAAGTTTTAGATTACAAGATATAAATATGATAGGCGTGCTACAAAAATTTGAAAACAAAATGACAAAAATTTGACAACAGTTTAGAACAATCATGTTTGAAATTACAAAAGTGCTGGTATTTCTTTTTAATGTTAAGACACTTTAGGTAATAAAATGAAACAAAACATTCTAAAATACTATTTATATTGCAATACCAGAGCCATTATAGGGGTAGAGGAAAACAGAGCCATAGGACTAGATCTCAATGATTTTACACTGAGATCAGGGTTGTTCAATAATTATCAGGGTAAACCCGAAAAAAATTGCTTTTTATAACAAATCAACTCTAGTTATTAAGTTTATAATAGAATAATATTTATATTTCCATCACTTCTATATTCTGCGCTTTAAAAATTTTTAATTAACTTTTTTAAAAACATTTATTATTAGAAGAGAGAGATAATGTACTAAGGTGTTGAGTTAATCAATCACAATATAAAAAAAGGGATGATATAAAAAAATGCTACTATATACTTTATTAACTCAAATTTACCCAAGTACTATTAACTATATCATTAAAACAAATTAAAATGTTCAAAACATTATTTTAATCAACATTACTTTCAAGTAGTCAAAATGTATACTAATCCAATCAGCTTTCTTCATAACATTCATTTGGGTCACCTAGAAATATCTATTTCTGTACTGAGGGACCAAAACTGGATTTTCAACAAGACTGACCTGGCAGTCGTAACAATACTCAGGTCAGAACTGTGAAAAATTCAGTCAATGCAGGAGCCTTATTTCCACATCTAACTGATGATGATAACAACCAAGAACAAAACTAAAAGCATTGCAACTGAATATACATAACACGAAGCACAATTTGTGTTACAATACAACTTGTGCTTTTCAATATTATTCTAAATTTTAAAAATATCACTTATAGTAGTAATGTTATCATAGCAACATCATACAAATAATGTAATATACTTATGTCTGTGGGTACGATTTTTGTAGATTTTCGCCCTAGATTAAAAGGAAGTGAAGGTCTGTTTTATGTGGTGGCAACGATTAAAAGGTTACTATTTTAATTCTCGTGGCTACATTATTTGCTGTAGTCGCCAGTCAGTGCTTTTGCTCTGCTTTGGCTCCATTCGTAGTCATTGTAGCACGTGTTAGATTAGCTATAGATATACATAGATTTTATTAATTTTAGTAATTAAGACTTGGATAATCTCTTATGGTAAGTTTATTTATTATAAGTTTTGAATTTAAAAAATATTCAATTTTTATGTTATTACATCATTATGTTATTACATATATTATTATGTCATCTGTTTATTACATCACGTGTTAAATCTTATATTTATAAATATTACAATCGCTCGATTATTGATATAGTTAAGTGTTTTTTTTTTGCCTATGCAAGTGTAAATGTTGAATAAACAACGTATAGCTAATATAAAGAAACCGTGATTATATTCAATTCCGCAAACATGTTATCAGATCTGTTATGGTATGTTGTAGGGTTTTATTATTTTCAAAAGTTTTATTTATAGTTTTGAATTTTAAATACTCTATTCTATACTATTCATCTGTTTATTTTATCACGTGTTACCTTTTTTTGGAGTTAAATATTGTAATCGCTTGATTGTTAATACTATGTATTTTTTTCTATAAATGTATATGTACGTACATGTATGTTCTATACATGTAAACAGTTCAGTAAATAATGTATGACTACAATTCTGCAATATATTATGGTACATAAATCTTCTGTGTTGTATCTTCCGATAACTTAATTTAGACAGTTATAGCAAAATGTGTTTAGGTGGCAGGCATGCATTTGCTTACAAAAAACATGTGATCTGTTTAACTATTAAAACCCGTGGTGTAATTTGTAACACAGTATTGTATAATACATGTAATATTGTATGCATAATTCAATAATATTAAGGTGTAATTTTAGCTCTTAATTTTGTTTAATTTGTTAAAATCAAAAATATGTTTTATATAACTACATTTAAGTACTTTTAATGTCTGAAAAAGATATACAAATAAACAAAAAGAATTTAATTAGTTAACACACTCTGTGATCTAGTATTTGTTTAAGCATGTTACGAGTATTTCTTGTAATATATAATTTTTTTTTAAATCTAGATTTTCATTTAGATGAAGGCTTAAGTAATCAGGGATTCAATGTTGAAATATTTGAAACCCCATCTTCCTGATGTAATTCTGGGTCGCAATGTGCACCTTGAAAACTTTCCAGGATTTAAAATTAAATGTTTAATGGAGAAAATTAAGGAGTTTAGTGGATTTGGTGTGATTGTTCTACATATTGGTAAGTAGGTACCTTGTCTAAATTCACATAAACCTCTATTATCTATTTATTGATAGGCTGAAACTGTGGTTCCCAATTACCTTTTAATAGAACTCAGTGGTGTGTTAAAAAAAGGGTTTTCTATGAATAAAATTTTTTTATATTTTAGTTGTTATATCTTGAATAAATTATGAGAAGGTTCCTGAAAATATATGCATTTTCTGTTACGCTTTTCAAAATAAAAAATAGAATAGCTGAATATGTTAAGAAAGAATGTGATTCAACAATCTTTTCAATGTTTATGCTTTTTCTAGCTTCCGTTTCAATGGAAACCATATTTCTCTCTATTTATTTAATTTTCAGCTTTTGTATTTATACCAAAAACTCCACGAATGTGCATTTAACTGCTGAACACAAATTTCTGATTTGTAATTGTTAATGAATCAAGAAAATTTCATTCCTCTTATTTTATGATTTCAAAATAAAATTTACTTTAATTTGTTAATAAACTCACTAATGTCTTTAGATATTATTTTTATATTGCTGGGGTTCTTTCCTACTATTTATATAAAGATTTAAAACTGCTGTAGTAGAATCAGTTTTTCATAATCGTTTTAAGTATTTTGTAAATAAATAGCCTTGATAACTTTATTTTCAGGTTCTATCGATTACTCTGTGAATGGTAGAGCCTATATACCAGTATGAAGGATTAAGAAATTTTGTTGAACAATCCTAGAAGGGTATACTATAAAAAAAATTTTCATTAATGCTTTTGCCTCTTAATTCTTGTTTTAGGAGATTGGTGTTCTATTGTATAGTGTCATGACCATTTTAACCAACAATGAGTGCCTGAAGATTTTATAAAATCCGTAACATTCACCTTTTTGATAAATTTGAACGAGTGTGCCATTCTTGTTTAAGAATTTTATAAAACAAAGTAATGTAAGGCCTAAGATATCTATAAAATGTAAACCTTTCTTCTCTTCAAGTTATGGATAAAGAAATTCAAAGATTTAAGTGAGAAATGGACATGACACAAAAGGAATATATGCCTCTTGGGGAACCCGCCTTGCTATATGCTGTTAGGTTGTTCCATAATGATTATGGTGTACTTATTACTTGTTCCTTGTTTCTATTTATAATAATGGATTATAAAACTTGTAAACCCTAAGCAATGTTGTTTTAAAGTTTTTTTTAGATATTTAATCATTTGAAATAAAAAGAAATTAGCATAATTATAGAGTGTTTAGTATTTTAATTATAACAATCAGTTTTTAAATAAGTTTTTGGAACAGCCTAATAAAAGGGGTCAACGCATCTGTGCAACCGTACCTCTTGAGCAGAGCTGTATATACTTGTAGAGTTTATTTATAAAGTGTTAAGAGTTTCATTTTAGAAAATTGTGGAAGTAAAAATTTTAAGTTTCTCTTCAAAGAAACTTACAGAGTTTACAGCCCTGCTCTTGGGTGATGTGGAAAATGGTTGCAATCATGCCTGTTTTAAAAGTTGAATTTCAGGTCTGTTCTTTTCATTATTCTGAGGAGGGTCGCGGAGCCAAATTTACAAGCATTTACTTAGCCTGGTGATGAAAGCTGGAGCAGCCTGTCATTATTAAACATCTTGTCTGTCCTAGGTGATGAAAGTTGGTTCAATTAGCTGTATATTCAAATCCAGTGTTTTTAGAATGTATTTGTATGTCATGTATATAATAAAACTATTGTGTTTGGTTTTTGTTCAACAATTACTGTGTTCACATGCATGTTTTTTAATAAATTTCCAATTGTCACACTGCAGAGTTAATGTACCTTTTAATAATATATCCTGTAAGCAGCACCCACTATTTTTTACAAGTTGTATAATTTTTACAAAAAAAAAAAAATTTAAAAGAGAGAATGTTTAGTTAAGATTCTATCTCATCGAAACTTTATGCATGATTTTACAGAATTCTAAGTATAAAAACTTTTTATATTCATAAATTATGTATTTAGAATTTCAAATGTCAAAGTGATACTACTTAACTTAATAGACAGTTTTAAGTAATGTTTCAAAAAAGATGCAACATTTTCATTCTATGCTGAAAATTATGGTTTAGCAATTAATTTTTTTAAACTAATTAAATTTAAACAAAATTACCCAACATTTTTGTCTTAAATATTTTTAGAAATAGCACTCTGAAGATTATATAGCCTTAGTAATTAAAGGGTTTGTAAACTAATGTGCACGCCTGTAAAATCTTGTTTTTAGTTTTTTTCTTTTTTTACAAATAGTTATTGAAACTCCTGGAATAAGACCATGCATCAAGAGTAGAGCATTTTAGAGAGACAAGAAGAGATGTCCTTTCATGAATGTATTGCTTTTTTTATAAATTCCTTCTTTTGATTAAAATGGTACCCCTTATGGAAAATGGCTGCTTTAAAATTAGTTAACCCTTTGCCTCTCAAGCTTAATTGTACTTTAATCCTATAAAATGTTTCATAAGATATTTGTTGCAATGAATTTAAAAAATATTAAATTAGGACTTGTGGGAAAAAAAGTAGAACAAGTTAAGATGTATGGATATTAGTAGGGTCTTGTATTTACTTGGAATAAAGCTTAATTTAACATGACATAATTAAGAAAATTCTCATGCGTAACATCACAAATTCTTATAAATAGACGGGGGGGGGGGATTCTGTTTTTGAAGATGTAAAAAAAAATTGCATAGGTACTGTTTGTCTACGATAGGTACTCTGTCCGCCACAAAGTCTGCGGCAGTCTGGTGCTATGGAAACAAGAAGAGAGCATTTTAGGGAGGGTGGCTTCGATGAAGAGGTCTCCTTTTCTTTCGCCTTCGATGATAGCTTGAATGGGGAGTATACCAGATTGGCTGAACTCAGCCACTAGTAGGAGACTTATTTAATCTGATTCAAGAACTTTTTTAAGATTCGCATGAATATTTCTTTCTTACTTAAAATAGTTCTCTCGATCAGTTGTTATTTTTTAAATACAAAGGAAAAAAAGTGAACAAATTCTGACATTAAGGGTAGTACAGGTTTTTTAAATATTACTTTTTAATTTTACGATATTTATTATGAATGTTCATTGATTGTTAGATGGTTTAATTTCTAAACTTGCACATTTTTTAAAGCAGTTAATTTCTTTTATTACTTGAATTTTCTGGAAAAAGTGAAGAGCTTAAACTTAATAACTCTGATTTTAAAATATAAATAGAAATAAATAAAATAAAAATAGTTCACGTTATCTGTGCCGGAGAAATATTAAATATCTTTGTTTTGATTATTAATTTTTAAATATTTTATTTATTTATTTATTTTTGAAACTGAAAGCAAGTGACCGCAACTAGGATGAAATCTAAAACTATCAACGATGATTTTTATCAGCACCCATCAAACCATCTGAAATTATCTGAAGTTTTTTTTTTGCTTAAATTACGTTTTCTTATTCATATTTTATTGTAACCTGTACAGTTTTTTTTCACTATTTATTAAAAACAGTTTTTATTAGCAAATTTATTTTTTTCTTAATAACCAATTTACTATGTATGATAAATTTATAGATGAGTTATTTATTAATAAAACATTGAGCTGCTTTAAACAATTTTATACAATTTCCATACATATTCCATACATACATATAAATTTTTTTAATTTTTTTTCTAAAACAGAAGCTTTTGAAAAAGAGAAAAGATTTAAAAAAAAGGAATCACACGCTCTAAACGATGTTTCAGGCGCGAATGCTCATTTCTCTTAACTCTAGGGCTAATACAATAGATCGAAGAAAGAAGTCTCCTTTTCTCCCACCGAAACCAGTCTTAAAGAGGGACCCCGCACCCCTACTTGAAATAATCATACCTCGTTACCATAGTCCCCGCCACCCCTCCAGACGAATGGCGGACAGAGTACCTATCGTAGACAAACAGCACAACCTTTTTGAGTGAATGGCCACATTCACAGCAGATTGACCATTGAAAGGCCACATGACAAGTATTTAGAACGACATGTTAACCATGTAATATGTTTGCATGAAATTAAATATCTTTAAGTGTTTAAAATTAAAAACTGATTACTTAGGGAAAAAATAGAATCAATTATCAGAAAAAAATTTAGATAAATTGCAAAATAATGAGAAAATTCATGTTTTTTTTTTTTTGTCACATTACATAATAAAGTTCATTTAACATTAAAATTTTTTAATGTTCATACAATTAAATTAAAAAAAAATTAAATATTCTAGTTGATAAATTAAATGCAAGTTTAATTAAAACAAAACCTTTGCAAGGCAAAATAAGATTCAACATTTAGTAGGCAATATACTCCAACTTTAAATAAATTATAAGAGAAAAGAAAATAAACCATTTATTTTGAAGGAATTATTTACCTTAATAATAAAAAACTATTAAGATACTTGTTTACAACGCTTTATGACCAATACTTTTTAACATGACACTATTACAATTAATGCACATATATATTAACAACTAATTAAAATTTACATTACGCTACTCATATTGATTACACTTTTTTATTGTTTAAATATAAGGATATACAAATTTTCCAGCATATGATCATAAATGATACAAAATGGTCCATGTAGTTCAAAAATGGCTTAAAAAATTTCTTAATGGTCATCCAGCAATTTGCAACATTTTCAAATATTGTGATAATTTTATCTACATGATCACCTAAAGCTTTTGTCAGGCCATTAAATGAAAATTTAATGATTTTGTTTAAAGACTGCTCCTCAATCTAGAACAGGGATGGGCAAACTCTTTTGGTCGAGGGCAAAAAATCGAGAGAAAAAAAGGTTTGATGGAGTAAAAAATTCTGTAAAAAAAATAAATAAATAAAAGGGATTTGAATTTATAATGAGGTGAATAATATTGCGATTTCATTTTTAAAAGATCCTTATGTTGAGATTCGAAGTGAGATGTACTTATTTTGAGGACCGAGGCTAAATGCTTGTCTGTTTACTTTACTTCTGAATCGATTTTTTCTTAAGGTTCATAGTTTAAAACTCTTGTTCACATTTATAAGATGAAGAAAACATATCACTGATTTTTGAGCATGATACATGAAATTTTGGAAATTGGCTCTAGGGTAATGATTTGTAAAACTAAAACTTTGGCATGTTTCGAAACAACTGCTTCAGATGATTGCTAGATAGAAAACTCAATAAATTCAAGCTGCATCTCACTGATTCACAATTTACACTGAAAGCTTTCTTATCTTAAGCTTTTCCTTGTCCCGAAGTGGACTGATCGTTAAGAAACGGTTCCCAGAAGATCACCGAAGTCAAGCATCACTGGCTGCGGTCAGTGTGCTGGTGGGTGACCACTTGGATCAGTCTGCGTAGGGACCGAGGGTGTGCGGTATTGGTCCTCGTTAAACTGTGCTACCGTAAAGTGCTCGACTTCGCGCGCAGGTCGTCGGGCTACCGAAGCGGGGGTGCCATCCCCTCCACAGAGGATCAAAATTGTGATGGCATGTCTTCGGATCATCCTCCGAGAT